>NC_041828.1:6202939-6525457 GCF_900964775.1 Scleropages formosus | reverse complement strand
GGTGTGGAGGGCCACATGAGCTGTGGTATTAGCCAAGGAAGTATGGTGGGAGTTTCCATATACAGCTGTCCACTGAGGACCATCGTCAGCATCCTGGTCCACCCAGGGCCACCCCTGGTGGGTGGGGGGGCCTCGCGGTTCCTCTCCAAAACATGCATCTGCGTCCCTCTGGGGGGGGGCAGAGTGGGCGGCGTCACGGGCCTGTCCTGGCAGCAGGTTGGCTGCTGGGAGAAAGACGGCGGAGGGGTGCGGAGGGGTGCGGAGGGCTGTGGAGAGGAAGGGCTCTCACTTTCCAGCTTGCGTTTGTTTCATCGGACATGCCCAGAGCAAAAAGTACACAAAAAATGTGAATAACGGTGCCATAAACTGGGATCTCACTGGGTTTTCATTAATTATGTGTCATTATTATATCCTACTAAATGACACATCCTATTCACATCCTAGACTGGACTGATTCTTTTACGATTCTTTTTTCCCGTCTGGTCCGTCTCCAAACTGGACCCTTAAGTCGAATTACCACATGTTGTTGTTTTACTGCTGTAACCCTTACAATTTGTGTAATGAAGCAGAAGAGTGCCAGCGCAAACAGTTTCGGTGTGTGTGGGATCCGAAAGGGCGGAGCACGCCGACTCCTGGCGCCTCACACACGGGCGGCATCCTCGCAGGAGCGTAAGGGTGGGCCATTCGCATAAATGTCCTTGTTCGGTTCCCAGGGAAAGCACCGCCGTCGTACCTTTGAGCGCGGAACGGTGAACTTGAAGTGCTGAGTGTGTGAAAAATCTGGGATAAAAATCAGCGCGCGAACCATTTCTTTCATTCATTCATTCAATCATTCATTCGTTGTCTCGGTCCAGCGCCGGAGTACACGGACAGATCGGGTCTCCAGAATTCGAACCCCAGGCGTGTCCCGGGAAGCCATGTGTAAAAGCGGCTCGGTTCCAGGCCCTCGAAGCAGCTGCGCTCGTGACAGAAAGGAAAACAGGCCCGAACGGGCGCTGTCAGGCGCGTGATGTATGACTTGTAACGGGATGTTTCGAAAACCCCTCTGACCATATGGCCGCCGACACGTTATTTAACACGCCGCCGCCTACGGAGCGGGGCGCTCTCGGCTTCACATCTGGCACACAGGTTTCGGGCTCGTAGCGCCCCCCGGCGGGTCTTCTTCTGCTCTACCGTGCTGGAACGAGAAAGTGCCCTTTCAACTGGGCCGGGCTCACGCACACACACACACACACGCACACACTCGCACACCAACGTCCTCCAGCAGCTCGTGCCTACAAGTATTTAGCGCTCTTGCTCAGCGCTGTCGTCTCCACGTGTCGTGTTTGTTTTCCCGGTGGCCCTCCGGGTCATTCTGCATGGGAGCATCTTCCGGAAGCTGAAGTGCAGGTCGAAGGGGGACGTGTGGACTCTCTGCAATTTTGGCAGATCCTCCGTCAGCAGGGAACTTAACTGCACCGGGGAGGCCGGGGCCGCGGTAGAACGCGGTACAGCGATCGGCCGCGCTGTCGGTGCTGAGTCATGGCTGTTTACCGTTCGGTTACCGGGCTGGAACGAAGCTGCGCTCTGCGAAACGCACGCCAGCGCCGCCATCACTCTGTTATCGCCGTCATTACATTAAGCTGTGTGCAGAAGGTTGTTTATAAGGATCATTAATCCTTCCGAGTCTTGTGATACATTCAAATAAATCAAATGGATTGTGATACAATCAACACAGAGGAAAAATGTGAACCGTGCGCTCAAAATTTCAAAATGCGACCCTTATTGTTTTAACCGGTTTGAACTGGTTGGTGTAGTGGTTTGAGCTGCTGTCTTTGGACCCGAAGATTGTAGGTTCAATTCTCACCTCCACCTCTAGTGCCCTCGAGCAAAGCACTTACCCTGAATTGCCCCAGTAAAACTACCCTGATGTATGAACGGGGTAAGAAATTGTAAGCTGCTTTGGAGAAAAGTGCCAGCTAAATTAATAAATGTAAACTGGGGGGGGGCACAGTGAATAGCGTTGCTGTTTCACAGCGCCTGGGTGGTGCGAGAGGATGTGGGTTCGATGCCTGCTTAGTTTGTGTGGAGTTTACATGTCTTCCTGGTGTCTGTGTGGGTTTCCCCCTGGTGCTCTGGTTTCCTCCCACACTCTGAAGACATGCTGTTCAGGTTCCCCCATAGTGTGCGAGTGACAGAGAGAGTGTGTTCCACTGATGTATGGATGAGTGACCCAGTGTAAGTAGTCTATCTAGCAGTGTAAGTCACCGCGGTGAATAAGGTGTGTGGGCTTATAACACTACATAGAGTTCATTGGAAGTCGCTTCACAGAAAAATGTCTGTTAAATAAATAAATGTAAACTTTGTGGAGGGAAAGATATGGACCTCCACCGCATCGGTGCTCATGGTATCCCACACATCTCATTCATCACTCAAACTGAGGTTCTGGGCACTTGGCCTGTGACGACCCGCCTTCCTGGGAACCCAATTTACAGAGCTTTACATCAAGCATTTCAGTCCTGTCCTCATTTTATATGTATTATAAACACGAACACGCTCAACTGCAGTTATTACCAGGATTTAGTGTGAGTTATGAACCTCTTAAAGAGAATTATATGCAGTTTTGTATTCGAACGAAGAGAGCTGGCGCGTGGGTCCTATGGAATGGTGTGTGATAGGAAAATTGCGGTCGCCTCCCCAGGTCTGCGCGCAGGTGTCAGGGGGGTGAGCGGGACTCCTCCCAGATGTGCTTGGCCAGCGTCCGTATTCCACGCTCCGGTGCCCCCAGGTGCCCCTGGAGCGCGGGCCCGGCCTCCCCGACACGCTCGAAGCAGGGCGGGCGGGATGGGAAGGGGGGTGAACGAAACCAAGAGGTCCGTGGAAGTATTTCCTCTTCTCGCGACCGGGGACGTGTCCCCGAGCACTCGGCAAAACGGCGGTGGGGTGAGCTCGGGGGGAGCCGTTTCTGTGGCCTCCGCGTCGACCTGCGGGGAACGTCCACGGGAGCGGCAGAGCGGTCACACGGTCAAAAAGGGGTCACTGAAATGATCTCCCACCGTGTGGGGAGATGCGGTGCCGGCAGCCTTCCGGAAAAACACCCTTTCCCCAAAACGGAGCGAGCCGCGGCACCCGGGACGGCAGCGACGCCGGCGTCTCGATGCGTCGTATTGAAGGAAGACGAAGGAAGATCGTGGGCGTCCTGCTTCACATGGCAACGCTGTGATCAGAGTAGAGAACTTCTCTCATGACAGCTGGAAGCAGGTGAGGAAACACCACACAGCAGAGAGGGCTGAACAGTGCGTGCGTGCGAGTGTGTGTGCGCGCGCGCGTGTATGTGTGTGTGCGTGTAATTAAAGGCCTCTTCTTCATTAGTTCTGACAATACAGCTGAACGCCACCTCTTTTCATTTGTTTTCCCCTTTCCAGTGAGGCCACTTTAAAGGAGCCCAACTCTCGCACGTAACCGCAAAGTTCTGAAGCTATTGTGCGAATTCTCGCAACGGCGCACTTACGAGAGGCTGTAACGGGGTTTTGCGACGAGCCGCTGCTCCGCCGTGTCGCATCGCTGCAGAGCTGGGCTCCGTCGTGGGTTTGAGCGGCGCTTCACAGCGACGCCAGGCAGCTGAAGCCGCCGCCCTCGGGACCCGCTTTCCCAGGCCAGGGCAGGTGCGTTTTCGTTGGCGCTCAGCCAGCGGGGGCCCCCGACCCAGCCCAAGGCATGCTGGGTAACTGCAGCGGGGCATGGGACGGTAGTGCAGGTGAAAGGGCTGTTTGGAGCCAAATATTACATCAGAGGTCAATCACACCAACTGTCACAGCCCCGTAAAACTCATCCATCCACACACACACACTCCCACGATCGCGCGCTCGCACGTGGATGCCGGGGAGGCCATCGAACCGGCTTTACCGCGTCCGTCCTTCACGCACAAAGAGGAGCTTGTACGCAACGCCGAATGACGTCTTCCCCGCACGTTTACGATTCCTGTATTGATTACAGTCTGGCGGAGGAGCGCAGTTTCTCGTTAATATTTCTTTCAGTACATAAAAAAACGCTCCGTTTGAGGGAAGGGAAAAACCCGGGCAGACCGTGACACCTCGGCGAGCAGATGTGCTATAAAAGAAATATAAGCCATTATGAAAGGAAGGGGCTTAAACCCGCTTGCAGATCTCATCAGCTCTCTTTAGTTAGTGTCAGGCGTCTAAGTGGGTCCACATGCACTGGGTTCGGCAGCACCGAGTCGGCCGGCAAAGAGGCGCGGTGATGAGGGGTCGGCTGCAGTCGCCCGGCCCGCGCTGCCCCTCAGAGCCCGGAACGCGCACCAATTTTACGGCCGATTGCAGCACTCTTCTGAAGTCATACATCACAAGCCAAGCTGTGAGGAGTCGGGGGTTGGGAGTCGTGGGACCCGAGCGGCCGACCGCGTCGGAGGATTGATTCGGGTACAGAGGAGCGGCGTTCCGCCTCGTGGTCAGACAGTCCAAATTCGAAGTGAAGGCCGAGTCACGAGAACGGTGGTCCCTCTTTTAAAACTCCCTCAGATGGCGATTTGAAGGCATCGCATTTCACTTTGCATTACAGACAGTGGCTTTTATGTGCTCGTATGCACGTCTTCACCGCTGACCACTACCCACTACCCGCTAGCCAGTGGCCCACACTGCTGCTCAGCCGAATGACGGCTTACGCCGGCTTTTAATGGGCAAGGGTATGCAAAGGCTGCAGGTCGCTAAAGGGGTGTAAGAAAGAATGAGCAGCGATTAGTAACTAAGGTAGAGGCTTCCGGCTCCTTCCGGAACTATCTATCTCACCGCCCTTTACCACGGAAAAAACAGAAACCAACGGTTCATGTTTGGCTGGAGCGCTGAGTCCTGTAATTTCGCCCTCTAAAACCATAAATGTTGAGTTCTAAACACTGCGTGGAGAAGAGAAGGAGCGCGTCTTGACAGCATTTGCTCCGGGACCACCGGTGGCTGTGTGTTTAAGGCCCCGATGCCGCGGAAGGAAGGGAGGCCATTTAATTTGAATGAGGGCACAGTGGGCGGGGCCACAATGCTGGCCAACCAAAACTATCCCTGGGGAGCACAGACCTCCAAAGAAAACTACCAGGAAAACCTGAATTTAAAGGTGCTTTTTTTGGAAGGGGTCAGAGTGGAAAACGTTTGCTGACGATTACAGGGTAACAGAAAAACAAGAAAATTCCACGTCAAACATATTGTCCCGTGATCCGTTTTTCTCTCTTTTTTGTAATTCTGTTTTACATTTCCACAAATGTTGCCTGTCCTGATCGGAGAAAGAGAGCAAAATGCCATGATCTACCTTTGGAAATTTTATTAAAATTCATTTAACACAAGTATGGGTTGTGTGCGTGTGTGTGTGAGAAGGAGAGAGAGAGAGAGAGAGAGAGAGAGAGAGAGAGAGAGAGAGAGAGAGAGAGAGAGAGAGAGAGAACTACCACCTTATTCCCCATGATATAGCTGTGAGAACAGAAGAAGAGAGTAGGTTTCGAATGGATGAATGAAACTTTATTAAAGCCAGAGGGAAATTGTGTTTGGGTGCAGCAACATACAACACACAACAAACACGCAGACATACCCTGGGTAACTAAGTCAATAAATAAGTTATGTAGATGAATAAGAGATAAATAAGCATTTACACAAGAGGGGGCAGAGCTGTACATCACGCATATCTTGAGCTCTTCTTTCTCCGGCAGGGGGTAATTAACGCAGTAAAATCCCCCGGCAACCTGGGGGTTTCTTTCTCCTCACTCTGTACAATGACTGTAGGGAAGGAGGGAGGATAGGGGACAGGGGACGGGGATGTCGCTGCCAGCGCACTTCCGATGTGAACGATCGGGGCCCGGCCGCACGCCACGCTCCGCACGCCTGCCTCCGAGGGCGCGAGCGCCTCTTCTGATCGCCCGGAGAGGGCCCGCACGCCTGTCATTTACATACGAGTGGAAATGACCTTGTTTGTGCTCACGCTGCACAGGCATTTACTTTCCCCTGCCGCGAACCATCTTCGACGGGCCCCATCTGCTAAAAGGAGCAGGGGATCGGTGCACGCGTCCCACCCCGATTTCCCCAGAGGTCATTTCCATTTGGCTACTAAAATAACCCCGTCAATGAAATGAAACAAAAGGGTAAGTGAGGACACATCCGTGCGTAAATGAAATTTTAAATTCGGGGGGCTTCTCGTGCGGCTCCTGTCGCCATAAAGGGAGCGGCAGAAAAAGAAATAATAAATGCCGTTATGAATGTTTTTAATGTCCGTGCTTATTATGATTAATTCCATCGGCAGTGATCCTGAAAGATATGCACAAATTCCCCCGACTATTTGAAACTGTAAAAACAGATTCGGACACCCACTTGAAATGAAACAGTGCACTCTATCAGAGGACCGCTTTTTTAAATAGAAAACACACGTCTGATTGTATTCCTGAAACGACTCCACCTTCTGTGTCTGCCCTGGGATGTGAGAGAGACAGAATTTAAAACAATAACAGTCTTTCTTGGACGTACAGGGAAGGGTCTTACAAAGGGGCTGTTTTGGAGGCAAGGGCACGTTTTCACAGGAGTCCTACAAGTATTTATATGGCTTTTGTTTTATTATTATTATTATTATTATTATTATTATTATTAATTTGTTTAATTCAAGCTTTTCTCCAAATCAGCTGTCTGTGCAAAATCCCTTACGATGATTCACCCATTTATATAGTTGGGCACGTTTTAGTAGAGCAGTTTAGGGTTGGTACGGTGCTGTGCGGTATTACAGCAGGAGATGGGGTTCAAACCCAGGTTTTTTGAGTGCTCTACCCACTCTGCTGTTTGTGCCCCATATGGTCAGTGGGGATGGTGATGATTGTTCATGGTGAACTGGTACGGCTGTGGAGGCGGTCCAGCCCGGCAGAGATTGGTTAGGGTGATCTTCTCGTCCTCAGCGGGTTTGATTGGAGACGTCTGCCGCTGGACGGTGAGACGATGTCTGTGGAGCTGCGGCGTGATTTGGTCGTCGAGCTCTGTTGTTGTTGGCCCTCCGAAGGCTCCGGCTGTCAGCAGAGAGCGGAGGGCAAACGCGGTCAGTCAGCGGAGAGCATCGCGCTCCTAGGACACGTAAAGCCTGGAACGCACCGGTAACAGGAGGAGTCGCCCCGCAGCCGAGGACATAAAGAGAACTGGACGGTTCTCATGGTGTCCTCTTACAGAACCACAAAGTGACGTACGGATTACTAATCTAACACTTCCCACAATCCTGCCACAAGCATTCCAGACCATGAAGATAATAGAGATCCAAAAGATACGACGACTATAGAAATACCGTGTCTCCAACATACCTCGCAACGAACCTTTTCCAAGAACGCCGGTCTGGTCTGTCCCCGGGCTGTTCGGTGGATTCGTACTAATACACGGGGACAGCAAGACCCCTTTGCTAAATGAATGTGGGCCATGACTCCGAGGGAGTCCTGGAGCTTTCACAGTATTATGGCAAAGCACGACAAGGTAATTGCTGAGGAAGTCTGTAAGTCCGTGTGGCCAGCAGACAGCAATTAACGTGCAGTCCATCCCCCAGCTCACTGCCGCGATGGTTGTCACATTACCTCCGTGTTGCTCTTCATACTTGGGATTAATATCCAGCCAAAAATGCTCATTACGATCGAGGGAGGGGGTGTCCGAGCCCTTTTCCGGACCACCCGCTTGTCTCGCGCGCTTTGGCAGCCCGGCGCCCAACTCAGACTCGACTCTTCTCGGTCCAGCTGGGCTGCGAACTCAACCAAGGTTACTTCGCCAACCGGCACCTTTCAAAAGCGGCGCTCGACTTGCCAAGGCGGCCCTCGACTCTGCGATGACAGCAGAGATCAGAATAAACTGTTCAATTAGGCCGATGTGCGTCTCGCTGTTAATAAAATGTTAAATTTTACATCTAATTTGTAACTATAAAAACAGTGTGGGCTTCACGTGAGCCAAATGAAATATGTAAGTGAAATATAAACTACGACATCTGAACCTTAAAGGTTCTAGTGTAAACGAGCAAGTACTGGACAGAATTAGTTGTATTTTCACTGCACGTAACTTTATATCTCTGTGATGTAATGCGATCGTGTAGTAACACAAGAACTGTGTGTAATACCATTATGGAAAAATAAAAAGCAAAATAACCTGGATCTGGATATGATCTATAGAACATCAGCAGTCCCGGAAAAAATGTTGTATTGGTAAGGGTTTAAATTTGTATTTGGCTTTCCGTGGTGTTATGTGGCGCACCGTTTCTCATCTGGACATGCTGCAGCTGCAGGTTTTGCGCTGAAGGGCGCAAACAAAATGGAGCGGGAACACACGCATGTCATGTTCGGCTCACGTTAACCTGGTGAAAAAATAAAGGCAGAAGAACGTCGTCTTCGAAGAAGTGGAAAGAAGCAGCGGAAATCGGGGCGCGTTTTTAATTCGGTGAGTTGAAAAGGGAGAATAACAACTGAAGAAAGAATCATGAGGGTGAGACGCACCGAGAGCCAAGCGCTGAGTTCAGTGTGGGCCGAGGATTTGGAACATCCTGCAACGTCCAGGACGATCTGGGGAGAATATCACGGTGGGCGTGACACCGTGGCTCCGTGACTCATACCACCGATCCCTGCGAGGACAGCCGTCCAGGGAGTACCGGACATGGAGCAGATTGTCCTTTACCGACGCTGTGGAAGAACAGGTGGGCATTGATGCATCTTCTGGCTCAGAGCACCTGGCCCAAAGCAACTGGTTCTGTGACAAGTTCTGCCAGGGACATATTTAGGGCCTGCTCCAGAAACACATACAGTAAATCACAGAAATGTGCGACTGCTGTTGGGGGTGGTGGTTGAAGCGCTTTGCCGCAGCACCGCGTCCCTCCTCCGCTCCCTCACAGGACACCCCCTAGCTCGGCAAGAAGAGCTGCTGCGAGCACCGGGGAGCACCATGGGACCCCGTTCCCACAAAGCAGAAGTGCTGAAGCCTGCAGAAGCTGGGAGCGCTGCTCTCCTTTCAAGGGCCCTGGGAACTAGATGGTCACAAATTACTCTCTGCACATGTGAACTGCCTCAAATAGAGCAGCGCTTGGACCTGAGGTCTTCACATAGATGCAGCGGTAACTCATGCAAGGGGACGTGTATCTCTATACTCGCACAACGGGAAATAACGGTACTCCGAAAATCAAGCTTTGTCTTCATAGTCTCTTCCAATTTTATCTGCTCGGCAACCAAGGGTCTCCTCTCTTTACTAGACCCAGGTGTAAAGATAGAGTAAGTCAATCAGTCTGCACCAAAACTTCTCTTGATCCTTGTAATAAGTATGAACGGAGGAAATAACTATGAAAAATAAAGTTGTGGTTGGTGTATAGAGAAATGTGTCATATTTACTGGTTCTTTTCCCCTTTTCCGTTTTCTTTATACATTGCAGCCTCTCACCCCTCTGGGAATCATCAGTTTCATAGTTTATTTTCCCCTAAATCAGTGTGAGACCTGAAGTGGGGTGGGTATTTCAGTGACATGTTGAATAAAGAGAAGCTGGACCCTCAAAAGAAGGTATGAAAGGAGAATTATCAGTTTTGTTTGAAACCCCACTACGTTTGCGAATACCAAGTTGATGTCAGACACATGTTGGACGAGCACAATCTTAGCATCTTCATGGGATGTGTCTCTCATCTGAGTTCAGAGGACGCATTGGGAGGCCCATTTCTTTAGCCTTTCCTCATTGGTCCAGTAGGTAAAACATTCAGGGGCAAATCTGCATAGGAGAAAATGGGATTATGGGAGTTTTGCAGTTCAGACCACCACAGGAATACATATCAGCTTTGATACGTGTTTCTGAAAAGCACAAAGTTTTATGTGAGAGCTGGTAGCATAGTGGTTAGTGCTACTGCCTTTGCATCTAAAGGTTGTATGTTTGGTTCCCACCTCTTGTTGTAGTACTGTTAAGCAATGTACTTACCCTAAAATTAGTCCCATGGAATTACCCAGCTGTATAAAAGGGTTAGTAATTGTAACCTTGTCATTGTAAGTTGCTTTGGTGAAAAGCATCAGCTCAATGAATACATGTAATTTGGTGTTAACTTCTTTCATCAGTCACTGTTTGGCCATCATTAACCTATTGTGCGTGGTTGGCAGTTTTCGGACAGTAAGGGTCTCGGTACAATCAATCAGAAATTATTTCTAGTCATTGAAATGTAATTCACTTGTGTCTCTCATCCTTCTGTCTGCCATTCTGCAGGAACCATTTTATTGGAGCAAAGTAAGATATCATTAATGTCCATGAAGATGTGATCAGCCTTCCCTTTTTCAAGGCAATTTTCTTTCATCTACTGAGGATTGTGGGTGGGTTTGTATTTTCAGTAATAACACAGCAGAAAAGGGTGAATTCCACATGGAAATACACTGCTGCAAAACAACACAAATAATCATCCTGTAAAAATGCCCCCCCCATAGGCGGCGGACTCTATCTGCGGGGTAACTGGACGCCACGTCACTCACACTGTCAATGGGCTGTGAAGGCTTTGGGTGTTTGGCGCACAGGCCTTCTCACATGAGCCGCCAACCCAAACAGGAGCACGGAGCGCCGGGACGCCGGGCGAACCCGCATCCTGTCGTCGCTGCACTTCACGCTGTCTCCACTCTGCGGCCCCGCGCTCCCGTGGGGGACGTTCGACCGCACCGCTGGCCACGAGCGGGCAGATCCAAAAAAAATGGGCTCAACAAGCAAAGGACACCGATGACATGTCTCTTGCTTTCTAGTACAGCAATCCTTCAAAGTATAATTATCATACTATGGACGGTATCCAGACATATCAGAATGCATAAGCCTCTCCTTAATTTGCATTAATTTGCATTTACATTCATTATACCTCACTGGCAACGAGGTGAGCTGCAGTCACTTCAGGAAGCTGCCAGATCATTGTCATCAAGGTGGGAAAGGACTGGGGTATGACGACAGGCATGACAACAGGAACCCAAAGCGGGGTGGTTCCAGGTTTGAGAACTGACCCCCACCACCCACAGCCGCCCATTCCACTGCTGACATCGGGCACTCCGTCCCCTGCTGGGGTGCCTGCTTTCGGGGCGTCCGCATCCTGTCCCATCTTGGCTCCTCTGAGGCCTCCAGCCCGGCACTGCAGGAACTTCCAGTCAGAGCCCAGATTTATGAAGCCCCTCGCCACTGGTGGGACGTTTGCTTTCCAAACAATAACATCCGTGGAGAGCGCCCCCCACAGATGTGCTTCAGCTCCGTGAGCACGAGGAGAGCAGCAAACGTCCGTCAGGATCCCAAAACCCCAGAGACTTGTGATCCCACAACCTTCCAGTTTCCTTTGTCCCAGAACTTCTTACCTCAGCATTTTGTTGCGCTCAACTCACATGAAAGCTGTGAAAAAATGTCACCCTGGTTTTCATCAGAACTTCTACCTGTACTTGGGTGTATGGATCAAATAAACATGTCGAGAGCTCAGTAAGGTATTCTTTACTTGTTACATTCGTTGAGTATACATTAATTTCATAATGCATAATGTTATAAACATTGCAAACTAGTGTAATTAACTAAAAAAGTACTTGTGTGTCTAGAAAAAAACAGTCCAGGTACCATATTCTGAAGGTGTAACACATTGACAGTGAATTCAGTTATTTATTTAGTAATAAATAGTAGATTGATTGCTGTAGGACTGCTGTACTAGAGCCTGTACTGCAAGCACTGATCTTTTCTGTATTCCTCCTGGACCTTCGAGACACACATGCTCACCCCATGCTCCCTGCACCCCAATTTTATAGCTCTGCTTTGTCCTGCCTTGTCTAAGGCTTCACCATATGATTATGGCTCACACTCTTAAAGGGATGTGCGTTGGACTGACGGACTAGGCCAGATGCCTCTGGGCCCCCCTGGGGGTCTCTGGGTAATGAAAGGCTGCAGAGGGCTGAATCGTGTCCTTTATTCACAGGTATTTTCCACTAAGCCAAGGGGGCTATGTGTAGTACCATAGTTGTACTCTGTAGAATAGTCTGGACAGCACCTCTAACTAGAGAATATGCCTCCAGCTGAAATATCACTGTGGATGTGTTCATTTATTTACATTTGTCACATATTGTTGTTTAAACCCAGGGAAGTACTACATATTTCAGTTTCGCCTGGATTTTAACGCAGGCGGTGCTGACAATCAACGTGAAAAAAATCCAGATTGATTCAGATAAACCACCTTATTTCTTTGCCCTTATAAAATAGATTTCGGGAGTTGTTTGTAAACCACTTGTTGGACTGAAAGTTGAAGTTTCCGCTCTTGTCTTCAGATACGAGTCAGAATGTGTTTTGCGCATTTATGACTCTGGAACATTTTGCCATGCTGATTCCTATCCGCTGAGCAGTGTGCGGCACAAGGAGGGCACCGAAGGCAAGTCTCAGCCCAAGAGGACCAAAGTCACATGTGAGGTTTAGGAAAACTGAATAATTTCTCTCCCAGATGGTGGAGGAGGGGCGGTACGACTGGTCAGATTGCCCATCGCTGCCAGCGGCAGGCCCTGTCTCCAACAGTGGGACGAGACGAGATGCCAGTGTTTTCTTTCTAGATAATTCCCTCCAAAAGCCTGGAGCTCCAGCGCTGGATGCAGACAGAGGCGACAGATAGGAGAGCATCCCTTTCAGTTACCCTGCAGGCACTTCTGCTATGTGATTCTTCTCCCCAGGTGGCATGCTGCCATGCGGCGGAGCCTGGCATGTGCGCACGGTGCCAGGTGCGGAGCCCCGATGACGCCACCAGGGTGGCGCGGTCGGAAAACCGGCACGTCGACAGCGGTATGCGGCACATTGGCAGGAGAGGAAGACCATCCCAGCGGACTGGAAAAACAGTGGGAAACGACAGAAGGAGTTAAAAGAGAAAGGCCAGGGCACGGGGGGATAGCCTGGAAAAAGCCCACAAAAAGCAAAAGGCAGGCCGGTTAGAGCTGCGCTTCCACTCCGACAAACACGGAAACACGCATTGGGTCCGCTGTTGTTTTGCGCATTTTCTGAAAAGCACAGGATGCTCTTCTTTGATTAAACAATTTCTGTTCACCTCCAAAGTGTGACCACAGAGGAGTGCGTGCTAGGTTGTGTATGGCTCCTGGACCAGGTCTCTGATCACACACCGGTGTGGATAGGGGATCCGGCCTCCGCACGGCTTCAGCGGAAGTGACAACCGGCCAAAGGCCCTTAGATTGTGCTGTCTAATCGAGGACCGCAGAAGGATTAGTGTGAAGTAATTAGCGTGTAAGCACATACGGGCAGTCCCCAAGTTACGAGCATCCGGCTTACGTGCAACCCATGATTAGGAACCACCCCTATGCTGACCGGAAGTTAATTTTTTTTGGTCACCCTTAAGTAACAATTAGATGAAAACTTCATAGTTACGCCTATTATATAAAAAATTCGAGTTACTGTATATACAATGGTTCGTAATAATAATATAAACGGGAGTTACTTTGCGAAGAGCATCAAAACATTACACGTCTACAGCGGACGGTTTGTCGGCTCGTTGGCGGGGCGCGTGAGAGCGAGGTAGGACAGACTTCTTTCTTTTCCCGTTAACATTGTCTCGTGTTACTGTATTTGGCTTTATTTTTTTGTTGTTTTTACCCTCCTAACCATGGCACCAAAGTGTAAATGTGATGCAAGTTATGGTGATGCATCCAAGGAAAAGGAAACGATCACGATTGAATAATGAAGGAAAGGTGAAATGCCAACAAACAAATGGAAAAGCGATCTTTAAAGTTTCTTTAAATTTGTTTTGCATGCGCACACACACACACACACACACACACACACACACACACACTCTCTCTCTCTCTCTCTCTTTCTCTCTCGCTCTCTCTCTTTCTTTCTCACTCTCAGAAAGCACTCGGCTACAAAAGACACTTCTTCCCAGTTGCGGAACCGCACTCCAGACAACACCCCCCCACCAAGTTCTCAAACCCTCGGTCCAGTCCTTGGGTTCAGTCTCCTCCGTGTCCTCTGTTCATCACAATATTCGTTAAGATGCTGCTGAGCTATGCAGCGTTTCAGTTTGGTACTGTAGTCGATACTACATGGTTATCCATGAAGCCTTTGGACCAACTGCCCAGTCAACCCATGCCTTGTGATGCTCAAAGAGACAAAGGCAGATGATGTTTGCAAAGAGAGACGTGGAAACATCAGATGGAACTCAGTGACTATGGAAACATTAGATATTTTAACTCTTGCACATGGAGGCCAACATGGGGTACATTTCTTACCCCATTGCCAGTTTTTGCAAGAAACGTTCAGTTGCTGGAATTGCGTGTAAACCCGCTGGCCGAGTTGCGACCACTTTGGTCACGGCTCATCTTGCGAAGACCCAAAGCTGTCCAATTTAAATGGACAGCTCACCACTGTCCATTTAAATTTGTTTGTTATTTGTTCAGTAAAATCAATGCAGTTTGCATGTGGACCTCAAGAACTACGAGAGGTGAAAAACTCAACCCGCCTTATATAATATGTGATTTCTTAGGGGGTTAACTCTCGAGGACTAGATAAAAAAAACGTCCTACATGCAGAAAGTGAAAGGATGAAATGTATCTCTAGTGCAAACACACATCCTCAGGAATTGTGCTGACAGGTGCTATAATACTGTAATGAGTGTAACGCAAGGATTCGTTCATCTATTGATCCAACCTTTATCAATAAGAGCTTGTCCTAATGCAGGGACCTGATGGTCCAGAGCCTATCCTGGAAGCTCAGGCTGTGAGCAGGGTGCATCCTGGACAGGATGAGAATGCATTTGATGCAATGGATCCATTAGCGGGAATGCACTGAAAGCAACCTACACACGTTCCTTTCAAACCCTCCACCTGACCACACGCCTGCACTTTTCCTCAGACACCCCCTGCTGAGATGCGTTATTTACACTTTCTCAGGGGACGTATGAAGGGACTTTTGAAGGTATAGGTAGGACAGCTTGCTTCACAGAGTCACACTTTCAAACATCTGGTCAATTAGAAACATCTGGACGGGGGACATAAATCAAGGTTTCCGCTTGCAAATCCAGTAAAGCGCGTGTATTTTCATCCCGGGGCTCTCCCCACAGAGCTGGGCTCCATGAAAAAATGGCCCAGCAAGGCATTTCTTCCACACCACCTATGTATGGGACCATTAACAGTGCCCATGAGGACAAGGCTAAAGATATTTTGGATTAATAAGAATTGGGGTATTTTTAAAAGTCATAAGGAATCATTCCATTTATGTACAAACAGGCCTGAAATTTGTATGTTACACACGTGGCGTAAAGTCACAGAAATTCTCAAAGTTTGTTTTTTTTTTAAATTTTTTTATTGCATACAGACTCGGTGATCTGTGAGTCGGCTCTTTGTGGTCCTTAGTGAATTCTGTGACCCCTGCACTCAAATTTTGTTGTTCTTAAAGGGTATTTTTAGTTTATTTGATACGCACACAATTTGTACTTCTCATGTGAAATCACTGCAGAATAAACACGCGCACTACTGATAAATAAGACAGCATGATCATGTAATTACTAAGATTACACTAAAGCACAAAAAATTAACACAATCATTCACACCAATTCCAGCATCACAGTGATTTAATTTCGTACTTTATTATTTACTACCTGATATTAGAAGCTGTCAGATGTCCTTAAGTGTACATACTTATAGTCATGGTTTTGATCAATGTCATTTTTATTTACAAACTAAGGCCTGATCACTAACAAATTATGATTAAAATAAGCTCACAATTAAAAGTTGTATTTAACGCTTGCATAAACAGATTATTATACTTGTGACTAATTATCAGAATGACCCATTCAGCCTCTACAATTAAATATACAGGAGTTGGAAGTTTGGGGGCTGTACTACGGTGAAGTGTAGTAAGACCTCAAGGTACATGAGGACATAATGTATATGTTAGATTTGCCGGCACATTCTGCAAAGCAGCATCTCTGAATTTACGACGGCAGTTTGCAGTACATCAAGACAAATGTGGCACGTGGTTAGAAAGCAGGTGTCAGAGGCCTATGATTAAAAGTGCTTCTCCTCAAAGACTGAGACGCCCCTGAACATTAATGACCGAGCTTCATGTTCTCCTTGCTCTGCAACCCATCCCCTTTGTTTTTCTTTCCATACGAGACGCTACTGTGCCAAAGCCAAGTTGGATAAATCTGCCAGACTGAAACTTGTCCAAAAATAAATAGCCGTCATCTCCTTGTTTCTGTTGGCAAATTCGTTCATTAATGGTGAGGTTTTGGCAAAGAGGTGAAGGGTGTTGAACCTACAGCTCAACCGTTTTGACTGTTTCTGACACAACTGCAACTTCCAGAGACAACATGCAGCTCTGTGTTACCGATAGATCACTGATGGGTATTTCTGCCTTGATCTATTAGTACAGCCGGGTACGTGTAAAAATAATCTTACAGATCAGAACCATTGTTTTTCCCCATTAACAATCAATACTCTGGAAAACATGGTTTGGACGTGGGTTTGGATCCAGCTCCATGTTCTCCCCATGTTGGCATGCGTTTCCTCTAGGTACTCCAGTTTCCTCCTACAGTCCAAAGACGTGTTTCAGGTGACTCGGTGACTGCAAAGACTGAGTAAAGAGTGAGTGAATGAAAGTGTGTGACTGTCCTGGGATGGACTGGTGTTCCATCTAGGGTGCACCCTGCCTCATGCCCTGTAATTCCAGCATAGACTCCTAGTCACCATGACCCAGCATTGGCCTGCAGTTATTGATAGTGGATCGACTGGAAGGCAGCTAAGAGAACATTCAGGACCAAAAGCAATAATAAGGCAGAACGGAATTGCTCTGAGACCCATGTTGACAAGTGTCCATGTTAATCCGATCCTGAAGTCTTCACCTGAAAATCTACATCCGCCCACCAGCTTCTTCCCACACCAGTGCCATTACTGCATTCTGACGGTGCTGTGTTGAACACGTAGCGTTGATCTGCAAACCAGATTTCGCTGGATGATTAAAAATTAAAAATAAAAATGTAACATGAAGTTTTGCAGCCCTCAGTCTGAGGACTGAATTTTAAAAGGAATGAAAACATTAGCAACCTAAAACCCAGAACATGCAGGCGCGTGACACATCATGTTTAATTAATAGCTTTGCGTGTTGGTGTTTGGGTTGAAGTTGAAGCAAAAGTTGAAGCGGATCGTTTTTGCCAGTACTCTGTATTACCGAAAGCAAGTAAAGAGATCATATGCAAAAGCCCCATTAAAATGATTTTAAAGGAATGCTCAGCTGGCTGAACGGATGTAAAATGGAATCGATCCCCCCCACACACACACACAGTTTAAGTAGTGCAGGTGCAAATCTTGTCATAGAGCCCAGAGTCGGCATCGAAATCTAAACCCACTAAACTCCCGGTTTGGATATAAAACTTTGTCTGCAGAACTCAGATAATACTGTATACATTGCGGTAAAACTGAGAAAATAGCATGTTAGCCTAAAATGACAACCCAAATTGCACATTTCTCTGAGTCATGCGTTAGATGTGTTACATAATGAAACGCATCCACATTTTCAGATTTTTTTAGGGCTGCATATGCTCATTCTGGATACAACTGCTGCACCCCAACATCATAAGCAGCCAAAGCTCCACCCATTTCAGCCAGATCCCCACCCACTTCAGCCAGCACTCCACCCACTTCAGCCAGAGCCACACCCACTTCAGGCAGGGCTCCACCTACTTTGACCAGAGCACCACCCGCTTCAGCCACAACCGAATTATTTTAACAGGAAACTGCCTTACTCATTACTAAGGAAAGAAAAGCAATGTTCCTCTCTCATTATATTTCATTTGATTTGTTCACTCATTCATTGTTCCGTTTCATTTTGATTACATATATTGGTAACACTGATCAGTCTGTATATTTATATCCGTATTTCCCAAAACCAGTTTAATTTAAACAGATTAAACTAAAGTGAAGTATTTCATTTACTTCCACTTACATTATTAGTTTAACAGGATGTTTTGCATTTTTAGTTTGTATCTAGATAGTGACTGAGAGCACTTAGTTCCCTTTTGCTTTTCATTTCACATCTTACCAAATGTGTATACAGGCAGCACAAAATTAGTTTTAAAGAAAAAATATATATATACACTTCCAGAACTGCTTGTCCCATACGGGGTCGCAGGGAACCGGAGCCTACCCGGCAACACAGGGCGTAAGACCCGAAGGGGAGGGGACGCACCTAGGACAGGATGCCAGTCCATCACAAGGCACCCCAAGCGGGACTCGAACCCCAGACCCACCAGAGAGCAGGACTGTGGCCCAACCCACTGCGCCACCGCACCCCCTTAAAGAAAATATTGAACTTACAATCATTCCCTCTGAATGTGAAAAAAGCTTGCAAGCAACTTTAGAAAAATACAAGCTTTTTGGGAAGCATGTTTGGAAAATGACAGCATTTGCTCAGCAGATGTTATTGTTTTCTCCCAAGATGGACTTTTAAACAGGTCGGGCATTAGAGCAGTGAACTGAGGTTTTCAGTTAAAGTCTTGCCTGTGTCTGGAGCAATTCACACTCATTTATTTCACAGCTGCATTTCCACCAGGGCAGCTGAGGTAAACTGGTGGCCTGGTCTGGGACGGGAACCCACAACCATCACGATCTTTAATTCCGCAGTGCTCAACCCGCAAAATATATACAAATATCATCACTCATTCAACGAGACAGGAGCTGTGCCCGGGATATTAACCCTGTAAGTCACTATGGAGAAAAGCATCAGCCGAACAAATGAATAATACGAAATATATGGCAGGACTGGTGGTCACTCGCAACAGTTAAAGGAACCACAGGTTTAAATGAGAACTATAAGAATTAAGGACCTATAAAGAGCAATTCTTTCTCATTTATAGGCACCTATGTACACATGACACACAAAGCTGTCTTGCTTTAAAATCTTGAAACAGTTGAATTGCATAGTAAATTTAAATTAGTTTGTTGACCCCCATTAAATCTATTTTATTCAAGTAAACAAATATATATGAGGCCTTAACCCAGCCAGGTGCAAAATTGTAACGCTGACACAACGTCTGAACGCTGAGGTTAGAGCTCAGCTGGAGACAAAGTGTGACATTTTGACTGCGTCTCACTGTGGTAAACATGGTTGCCTCCACATCGCAGTTTCCTTTATGTTGTTACCACCTCTGCAGTACCGTTACATATGTTAATGTGTTAGTGTTACTTTATTGCTTTGAAACACTCTAACACGAAATTTATTAAATTCAAAGCTATTGCGCAACCACGTGGGTAGCGAGAGAATATATTCAGCTGACTCTTGTCTCCAAAGCGACTTACGACGTTAATTTACTTGCGATTATCTGCCCATTTATACAGCTGGGTAATTTTTCTGGACGAATCTAGGGTAAGTACGTTGCTCAAGGGTACTACGGCTACCTTACCGGCTGCCCTTTATAAATAAAGTTATAATTACGACTAATTATTATGTCTAGTTTTATTATTATTATAAAATTTTATTAGTTAATTATTAAGATTAATTCTCAGTTAAGATGTCAGATAAAGGTCTGGGAAATCATTTGCATTTAATACCTACATTAGTGGAGATAAGGTATTCATGTGAATGTGTTTTAATGTAATGATGTGTGCTTAAAGACGGAAATATCCACGAGCTCGGTAGCGATACAGTACGGCTCGCTGTACTGTAGATTAGGGACCGAGCGACGGTGCCTGGTCTCCGAATGCCCCTTAATCATCGTGTCTCTGCTGAGCCATTGCAGGCAGCAAAATACAATGTGGAAAAAGATTTCGCCTTCGCTGTTGATCTTGGCTTGGCCCATCACTATAACAATATTGTTTTTCCTGCAAACGGGAAAGGATTTCCCAAAAGGCCCAAGGTGGAGAAGGTCACCCAGGATCAAAAGTACCAAGGTCCAGAGGTATTCAGAGCAGCGCGGACTCGGGGTGAAATTCTGACTTCTGCTGTCATCCACGCCGCGTGTGTTTTTCTTCAGCCGAGCTCGGCGAAAGGTCATGGGTGTTGGCCAGCAAGCGGTGGAAAAACCGTCATTTTATCGACCACCAGACTGCACATGAAACCCAAACAAGGGATGCTTCCTTTTTAAAAAGAAAATTTACTGGCGCAAGTATTGCATTACTTTAAGAGGATGGTTGCCAGTTTAACGTAATGACCAAAAGGTATCTGCAGTACATCACATGTAAAAACACCTTGAAAGAGCACAAATATTAATTCATGGTTTTAGCAATGTGGTCGATTCCAGCAGCTCAGCTGCTTAAAGTCAGTCTTGAACGCATCCACTCCGAAATTAGGTAATGCTTTATATTTAGGAATTTTACAGTTTTTCTTTTTCCTTACTTGGCCGCACGATGAGCCCCTGAAGACCAGAACAATATTCCTTCCACTGCTTGCGTTCTGATGATAGGTAGTGTTAAAGCTGAAGGGAAATATTTCAACTATTAATAAAAGTGTAGCTTTTTTCCAGTGGTTATTTATGTTTTTGCATCGAAATCAGTTTTGCTATCCATGCTGATCCGGTAATAATTCTACATAAACATCAAAGTGAGGTAAATTATCAGAACGGATGCTGGGGGACAACACAAAGATGGATTCGACCACAGTTTAAACAGAGTCGCACCGCTTTGGTGTCTCTCGCCGTATGAGGAAGCTCAAAACCCACAGAGTAAATTTAATACAAACTTTGGGAGATATCAAATCCCGAGGCCTGAGGAACCATGATAGGAAAGTCCAGTTCTTTGCCAAAAGGCTTCTGCCAAGGCAGACCATGCGTTCTGCGACCATGTGTTTTTCTTAACATTACAATATAAGTGTTACCCTTCGAGGACTTTGGAAACTGGTAGAACTGTTTGGTATTTGGAGTATTTCATTTTTTTATTTGTCTGTTTTTTTCCTTTTCTGGCTCGTGTACACCGCACTTACAGAGTGATGGTAAATGACCAATGTGGAGGTATGTGCAAATTCTGCAAAGTGTACAGTTTCTTTTCAATGCAAAGACAGGATGTCTCAGTCTGCATCAGTTCTCTCAGGTTTTTCCTTCTTTTTTTTTTAAGGGGAGGCACTAGATTAATTTTAGGAGCTGCTAAACCCATGTTAAGAAAATACCGAACTATGTACATGCGTGATGTTGCCGAGCAAGAACTCCATTGTCTTTCCCTTTGAGTGAGTTTGTGCTCATCAACCTTTGAGTGAATACAGTAGAAACCAATGAAGACAATTATCTGAAAAAGTGCAAACCCAATTATTAGTTTGTCCTTTGGCATCAGCATGGAATGTTCACAAGACTTTGACCTAATCATAATTTATAGCGAGGCTCTCTTTGGAGTTTTCGCTCAGAAATGTCTCAAATAAACGTGATCAATTAGTTGGCGATGTCACTCTTTCTCGACCGCTGACAGTCGTCAGTTCCTGAGTAGGTCGGCGAACTCCGCTGCGGGAGGCCGGCTTGCTGTCATAAGTGAGCGTGCTCGGCGCTCTGGTCACTGTCGCGACTGTCGTCGTTGACCAGGGAGTCCGCAGGGTGCTGGATGCCAGCAATGTTGGAGAACTCGGATGGCAGGAGGGTTCCCTTCTTCACATTGACCAGTTCCTTCTCCCGCGCCAGCGCACCTTGCTGCCCGCCCTTAACCCGCTTCCACTTCATCCTCCTGTTCTGGAACCAGACCTTCACCTGGAACAGGAAATAACAGCTGTAGACGAATGGTGGTAGGGTGGTAGTTAATGTAGTAAAGGTTATCCTGTGACGTAGCCTCCTATTGTACTCTTAAGCTACACAATAGATCCTGCAGTAGTCAAGTGGTTATTGATGATGGATGGATGGATGGATGGATGGATGGATGCAGGGATGGATGGATGGATGGATGGATGGATGGAAAATCTGAATAAAAAGTCTATGGTTCAAAGTGGACAAATGCATTGGCAACGGAAAGAAAAACCGTCAGAGGGATCCTGTAGTTCCAAAGTGCTTTCCGGAACAGCAGTCTCCCATGAAGCATTGCACCCCCGCGTGAGATGAAGTCCGAGTTCTTTCTGAAGCTGTTTTTGTGAACTCCGTCTTCTCGCGTGACTAAGCTGCTCAGATTGAGTTTTATTGGCCTGATAGAGCAAAGCGGAGGGAGACGAGCGTCTGCTTCAGACAGAGAAAGCTCCCAATAAAACACATCCCATCTCTTTTATGGAACTTCATTACAGCGAGGGGGAAAATATCATTATTTGCAACGTCTATGCAAGTCGTCCCTTTTTCCCCACGCCCATGGGAATCCATAAAGTGCGCGGCCGCGATGAGCGCGAGGCTTTCGTCTCGCAGCTATTTCTATGTCTGCAATTATGTGCTGATGTCGCACTCGCATCAAGGCCTGCATCCTTCCCTGAACTCCTGCCTAGTATTTACGTGTCCCAAAATGATGATTAAGCTGTTTCTTAAAACGGCCGGTGCAGACGGGAACCGGACAGACCAGCGACGCTTCCCCGACCATGAGAGAAGACCACTTGGCTCAACCCTTTTCTTTCCATGGTTGGTTTATTTTAAGCAAGGGTCAATGCTGTGACCAGGAAATCAATACTGCGGTGAAAGCTTTTGAGGTTTGCCTTTTTTTGCTTTCGCTGCATGTCATCCATTGAAATTAATTATCTCGTAGACAGGTGAAGCAGCTCACCCATCTGAAGCCCACAATAGAAAGTTGTACTTATTATATGATTACTCTAGTTAATGTTCCTATGGGCTCTGGTTCAGTCCTAGAAAGAAAGAAAACACTGACATTGACCAAATTGTTTATTATTATTATTATTATTATTATTATTATTATTATTATTATTATTATTGCTTACAACATTTACCTGCTACTATTACCTGTTATATTCACTGCTGCATTCAGTTACTGTACAAATATTAATTTGCCATTTCTGACAGCTTTCGGTCACACAAACTGAACCAAAGTGTAGTGCCTCATAGAATAAAAATACACAGTAATTAAACTATGATTTTCTCACTGAGCAGTACAGCACAGCACTGGTAAAATGCAATGTGGATCAGAAAAGATCACTTATACAGTGTTACAGTTCTCATCAGTAATAATTAATGTGTCTCCTCTTTGTGAGCTATTTAACTGCAGGAAATGTAGCTGAAAAGGTCTCAGAAGTCGTCCCGAGACATCAGTATTAACACAAAACACCAGTCTCAAAGAGTACCGCACGTGCGCTTGGTGCAAATATTAACCCTTTAGAATCACAAATGGTCACAGGTAATTACGGTTCCAAAAGAAAAATCGTCATTTGAAAATTGGCACGGCTGCCCTCTCCGAGCCGAGCCGGATCAGAGGCCCACCATCCGGTGTGTCCGGCTCTCGCGCGGCACCCCGGTCAGTACCTATCAGTGATGTCGCTTCCTCTGGTGGACGGCAGCCTTTGGAGCAGAGGATGACCGATACACTCCGGCCAAGACACACACTCGGTTTTTCCGGCCAAGTTTCGGATGTGTGTAAGCGGAAAAAAGAAATCTATAACCCGCTTCGGTCGAAAGCAGCACCGTCCACATCAAAATGAACGATATATATCGTACGGTAGGAGACTTTCTCTGCATGTCAGCTCACACATTTACTGTTGCTCCTTATTTTTAAAACCATTCAGGCAGCTTTTATCAAATGTGGCCTTTTCTTTTCTCCTTCGAATAATGATCATTTCTGACCGTGGTGTCTGGCGTCTCTATGTCGGTACAGTATACGGTACTGGTTTTCTGTACAGAACGCAGAAAGTCACCATGAGACTCAGAACGTGGCAGCAGAGAGGAGATTTAAATATTTCTCTTCCTCATATAGAACATCGTCTCATTCACATCCGAGCCGATTGCCCTTTCGGTAAAGAGTACACATGGCTGACCTCTGCCTTCTAACCCTAACCCTAACCCTAACCCTTCTGCCTTCTCACACCAACCGAGATCTCACACACAGCATCTCGAATCACTCTGGACCCTATGCTGTAATATTCACTGAATGTATATGCATAAATACTGCATAATTACTTACAGCCTGCTCTGATTTAGCGGGTTATGCGGTTCTGGTCCATGACGCCTCACCGCACGGCACCTCCGGCGAACGAAGACGACACCCCCGCCCGCCGCCTTCCTTTTTTGAGCGACTGCTTGACGTCTTCTTTATTGAAGGAGACCGGTCAGAGTGGGATGGGGTTGGGGGGGTGGGGGGGGACACGTGACCTGCCAGACATCACACCTTTCGCCAGAGCCTGTTTCTTGTCTGAGGACGAGAGGGCGCAGGAGCATCTGGGATATGGTATTCGCGCGTCGGACACCTTCCCCTCGCTTTCCCTCGCACCTTCCACAGGGGCAACTTGTGCAGCGGCGCGTTTCGAAACGAACCAGTAAAAAGTGACTAAATGCTCTGGAACTTTCTCCTGCAAAATAGCTCACGTGTGTTTTTTGCACTCGTTTTCAGCTGGAATTCATTTCGACGAAACGGAAAGGTCGGGGACGGCGCAGCCCGTCGTTCCTTAGAGACGGCAGCGAGCGCACCTGTCTCTCCGTGAGGTCAAGGTTCACCGCTATTTCGTATCGCCGCAGCCGCGTCAGGTAGTTGTGGTGCGAGAACTCGGCCTCGAGCTCGCGGATCTGCTCCTTGGTGAACGCCGTCCGCTCCTTCCTGGGTTTGCTGCTCGCGTCGCACTTGTAACTGCCGTCCTGCGAGTCTGAAATGGAAAACAGCGCTTTTTCCAGCAGCCGTTCACTTTCAGAACTGGGGCAAAAGAGTAAAATAAGAAGTGAGTGCGTTATGAACTCAAAGGAGTGAAAAGGGAACTGGTTCCCATTAGTGGCACAATGTTACTGAACGTGAAGCAATTATGGTAAAAAGTCACCTTTTATAACACAATAATCGTATGTGTTTGATCTGCAGGCCTGGGAGTCATTGTGTGTCTGGGCTCAAGCGGAGCTGCAGTGGAGCCCAGTGTCGGTCTGTCCATCTGTCCATCTGTCTTTCCATCTCTCCATCTGTCTATGTCTTTCTATCTCTCCATCTCTCCATCTGTTTGTCCATCTGTCTTTCTATGTCTCCGTCTGTCAATCTGTCTGTTTGTCCATCTGTCTTTCCAGTTGTCCATCTGTCCATTTGTCTTTCCATCTCTCCGTCAGTCTGTCCATCTGTCTGTCTGTTCGTCTGTCTTTCCATCTCTCCATCTGTCTGTCCATCTGTCTGTCCGTCTGTCTATCTGTCTTTCTATGTCTCCGTCTGTCAATCTGTCTGTCTTTCCAGTTGTCCATCTGTCCATTTGTCTTTCCATCTCTCCATCAGTCTGTCCATCTGTCTGTCTGTTCGTCTGTCCGTCTGTCTGTCCATCAGTCTGTCTGACTGACTGCCTGTCTGTCTGTCTGTTTCTGTTTAACCACTTCTCCAGCTCTGACAGTTTTGAGACCTGCAGTCCTATTTCATTCTTTGTTCTCACACCCAGCGCAAACTTTGCTTTGTCCCTCTTCCTTTGTCTAAAGGGTTCTTCTGTCTTCTTTTTCTTTAAAAGCCTCGTCACAGGTGATTCCCCCAGAGACATGAACTGCGAGGCTCTGCTCCCACCCCTCGGTCGTGAAGTGGGTGGTCCAAGGCGAGCTGTAGAGTGGGGTGGGGTGGGGTGGGGTGGGGTGGGGTGCGACCCCTCCAGGGCACCAACCCTTTATCAGCTGTACGTAGAACAATAGCGCGCCTGTTTGGCCTGTGGCAGGGACACCTGGGGGGCAATCCGGGGCCGGACCGGCGCGCGAGGAGCTCCCGCGGCCTGGAGATCCCGGAGCCGCGCCGCCGTTCGAAACGGTCCGAGGACGCGGGCCGAGACGCCGCGGGGACGCTTCAAAGTCCACAAAGAGACACGTTAAACCGGCCGCTCTGTTTTTAACTCTGAACACCAAGGCGGTGAAGCCGGGGCCGCTTTTGTGGGACTCTCGTATAATCCAAAAAGTCGCACTTGCTGAGCTCGGCCTGCGACGCCGGAGACCGTTGCCGGAGCGCTTCGGCTCAGCCGGGGCCCTAATTATGTCCAGACTGTTTTGGTGCTGTCCTCAGAAGACAGATGCTGTTTTTTTCTCAGGTTTTTATTGTGAGAAAAAAGGGCAGAGTGTTAATTTTCTAAACGCGGCTCTCGGCAGCAGACTTTGCGGCTTGTTTTCGGGGCGCGCTACGCTGTCGTCGTCGTGCTGCGAGGCGGCGGAGCCGGCAGTTTAATTAGCGAACGGGTCCCGGCGGCCCTCGGCACGCACAGCCGTAAAAAAAAAATGCGTCACGCTTCGGGGCGGGGGACACGGCGACCGAGGGGGTCTCGGCGGCTGCCACGTCGCAAAGGGAGAACCTCCGTGGCCATCAGCTAATGTAACGTTCATTTCGTTTTCATACATACTTGAAAAGGAAAATAAATCGTTGCCCATTCGCTTAAATAGAAATATTGAACCCTAATTATATTAAATTTTTTTAACCATCCTTTCTTTCTTTTCTTTTTATCTGTCTATAATTATATTATTTTTACTTATTTTCATACCAAGTCTCCTTTTTCCTAAAATATATTAATAAGACATGTATTGCATATATTACAATGTATTATATATAAAATATTGTATATAACTTATATAAATTATATACATTTTATATAAATGCTGGTAGTGTAGTGGTTAGAGCTGCTGCCTTTGGACACAAAGGTCATAGGTTCAAATCCCACCTCCAGCTGTAGTCCTCTTCAGGAAGGTACTTGCCCTGAAGCGCTCCAGTAAAGTTACCCAACTGTATAACGAAACCGGTTTGTGCCGACAGATGATGTGTCTCAGATCCCCTGCGGATTGTGCCGGTCAGTCTCGATTTCTGCTGTGATGTAAAAGTGTCGCGTTCATGTGTGGAATGGTGGTGGTCGGTACAATTGCCCTACTGTGATTTCATGACATTATGCTTCACACTCCAGTTGTTAAAAACAAATGGGTTCAAGTGTTTGTTTCAAATTGTGTCCTGTGCCGCACCTTTATCCAGTTTGCCAGTTCGCACCTGCCTGGAGTCACAACTGCAAAGTTTGCTCACGGAAAACTTTAGAAACTCATGTCAGATGTGAACTGCGGAAACTAGGTGACGTTTTTTTTTGCTCCTTTAGATTTCCTTTATACTTCCTTTATCTTTAACTTTATATTAACTAAAATGTATTTTGTCTTCTTCCCACACGTAGAGCACACTTTGCTTCTAAGCAGCCGGAGGAAAAATAAAAAGTCACCTCTGAAATACTGCAAGCGCCCGGCAATGACAGCCGTGTCACCGTCAGTTACTTCCAGGGGTGTTAAAAAAAGGAAACTGAATATAGAATCTGGAGTATTTCTGGAGGCAGCTGGATATTCCTCCGAGGAGATGAAGCACCGGTCGCTTCCTGCCGCAAAATTCTTAGAAGTTTCCATTAGGAGCCTCGGGACAAGATATGGGATTTAAAGCCACGACCTTTCGGCGCCGAGTCCTTCTGCACGCTGCCTCTGCAGAGGTTTCTCGTCTCCTCCCTTCCACGTGGGGGGCGTCTAGGTTGCCTCGCCGAGACCCCTTCTACGGGCACTTCGCCGACTACGCCCTGCACCGCGGCGCCGGCACTCTGCCTTTCACGGTTGCCGGATCGTTCCTCTCTCTTCTCTCACGCCTGGCGCTCCTTTCAGCAAGCACTTCGCACCCAGCGGGGGTCCCAGCTTCCAGCCCATGACCGTATAACACAAAGCCCCCTGGCATGATACACCTCTGCGGGGGTAACTGCGAAAGAGACCACCGATGAGCCTTTTCCCGGTTAGACGGCGTAGCCCTGGAAACTTCCGGAAACACGGTCACCGAGCCGGCCGCTAAGCCCAGGGACTGAAATACAGGTGCGGGAGTTCCAGCGGCGTCCCGGCAAGCTTTGCGGAGGCGTACACCTGTGAGCTATTAATGGCCTACAGGAAACCGTCACTCTAAATGACCCTTCTGGGGTTGGTTGGGGGGGCGGGGGGCTTGCCGCACTGAGCAAAGACATAAAAACCAAATATTCACATTTCTGAAGCCAGCTCCGCGTCCGCACTCAAATTTCACGTCCACTTTAAAAAGTTTAATATTTGGTTGCGCGATTGTGGAAACAAGAACGTGGCGCAGGAGCCGTTATCGTAGTGTGGATGGAATTATTATTATTATTATTATTATGAGTATTTTTATTGGGGGGGGGCGCGGTGGCGCAGTGCGTTGGACCGGGTCCTGCTCTCTGGTGGGTCTGGGGTTCGAGTCCCGCTTGAGGTGCCTTGCGATGGACTGGCGTCCCGTCCTGGGTCTGTCCCCTCCCTCTCCGGCCTTACGCCCTGAGTTGCCGGGTAGGCTCCGGTTCCCCGCTACCCCGTATGGGACAAGCGGTTCAGAAAATGTGTGTGTGTGTATTATTATTAGGGGGGTGTGGTAGCGCAACGGGCTTTACCGAGTCCTGCTCTCCGGGGGGTCTGGGGTTCAAGTCCTGCTTGGGGTACCTTGCGCCAGACTGGAGTCCCATCCTGGGTGTATCCCTTGCCCCCTGTGTTGCCGGGTTGGGCTCCGGACCCCACTTGGGACAAGCAGTTTCAAACACTGTGTGTGTGTGTGATACTATTATTATTGAATTAAATATGATCTTAATTATGCTGTCCCTGGGGAGCAGGGGGTCTCGGGCCACCCTGGACCCTATGCGGTGCCTGTCTGGAGCCTGTCTGGGAAGAACCGTCACCCCGGCCCGCCCCCAGCCTACACCTCACCCGCGTGGTCCCGCGCTGCCGTAAATCCGGCTGTAAATACTGCGGTAAATACTGAACATCCGTTAAGGCCTCAGCCAAGCTGGACGGGTGTTTTCTTTGGCCCGCAAATAATCGCTTTTACAGGCGAGCTGTTTCTCGGCGCAAGAGCAACCGAAGATGTTTACTCTTTCGGCGAACCACGGTGAGCGCGGTCCTCGGCGACGAGACCCCCGTCGTTCTGCGTCCCAGGGCCTCGTTCACCTTCCCGTCTTTACGGCGGGCACTACGCGTCCTTAGGGTTCCCGTAGAGCGACCCTCCCCTCCCCACGCGTTACTGGGCACATGGCGTTCTCTAGCAATGACTCCAAGGGACGTTCGCGGGTTTAAAGAAATTAACCAAGACTAGAAAAGCTCTTTTTATGAGCTCTGAATGCCATAAAAAAAAATCTCTATGAAACTATCTTCCGCTTTCTTCCCATAACCAGAGCGGTTAGAACCAGCTCTCAAGAGCAGCTTCAGAAAGTGCGGCTTCCGCTCAGAACCGACTGCTTTCGGAACGGACGCTCGCTTAATAAACGTTATGAAATACGAAAATCTTGAACATCTGCGCGTGAATCAGTGTTATTTATTACGCAAAAGGCTCCAAAATTTGGAGAAAAATGAGTACATGCAAATATAATGTTTCAGCTCACAAAACTATTATTATAATTAGATGAATAATAATGAATAATAAACTACGATATATTTAAATAAATCAAATATTGCAGTTTGAACATGCCGTCGCAGGAATAGGCTTCTACGTATTAAAATTCATAATTTCCTTGTCATCATCACTTCTGAAAAATTATTGACTATTTATTGGGTATTTTCAACTTTCGATCTGATTCCGAGGAGGAACGAATATGTGGAGAGACAGAAACTTTGTGTGATGCTGTGAAAGAAGCAGAATAGCAGCGAGATCCTAAATGTGAGGCTGTGTGTGAAAGAGCAGACGGTGCATGTGGGAAGTGGTGCTCAGGTTTCCGCTCTCGGGAATATTTCCTCCGGGATGAAGTGACACATGGACAAGCTGCGCGCACACACACACACACACACACACACACACACTCGGAGGTGCGCGAGAAGGTGTGAACTTCCACAAAAGCTCATTATTAAATTCCACAATCCCCTACTTAACGCCATCGTTTCGTTTCGATTTTTAGAACTTGGTCGACTTCCTAATGCGAAGTTCCAAAATATGAAGAAGGTGCTAATTTCAGTCAGTGAGAACGCATGAAATTATTTATATCAGGCTTGAAATATTACAAATACACAGAAGTAGAGAATACTTAAAATTCGGGCAACATCTGAGGTCAGAGTTGGTCTGTCTAACCTACTAGAACATTTTGAACAGTTCAGCTCTGCCACAAAGGAGGAGGTACAGAAGCACCAAATTAAACCCAAGAAGAAGATTCATTTTAATTCAATAATAATAATAATAATAATGATAACTTCCTTTGGCAGTACTAACAGTTTCAGCTATATTACATAAGAAATTTTTAGAGCGTTAAAATTTTTGGTTCCATTATTAATTTTAGTTCCTTTAAAATGCTGTGCAAGTGGTGAGAGGATCTTACAGATGGTGTCCAATTTGTGTAAATAAATCTAGAATTTAAGCATAATTAGACGTATAGGTGGATCGGTTTAAATATGAAGGAAAGGCAAATGCCAAGATCAACAGAACCCTATCAGCCCAGTGTGGGAAGCACAACCTGTTCGTGCGGTCTCCTCTGTGTGTGTGTGTGTGTGTGTGTGTGTGTGTGTGTGTGTGTGTGTGTGTGTGTGTGTGTGTGTGTGTGTGTGTGTGTGCGCGCACCCTTCAGCGCCCGACTGCGTGTGCGGACCTCGCCTTTCCTCTCGGCGTGGAGGCCTCGTCTCGAGGGCCGAGCTCAGCCAGCATCTGGAAGTTCGTTTTCGGGGAGAGCTTTTCCCTGCGGTTCCCTGCATTCCTGGTTCCGTTTACACAGAAACGCACATGTGGAATATTGCTTAAAATCCCGTTTCAATCTGTCGGGCGAATGTCGTCATCAGTTTTAATGGCGGTGAGAGTTTTAAACACGTCCGGACATCAAGGCGGACCGTTCGGTCCGAGTTTTCCCGTTCGAAAGCGAACGCGTCTGACGGTGGATTATGACCCGAGAGACGTTCCCTGTCTCGCGCTGAGGTGCGTGCCGTTTTTTCGCCGGTCATCGCCTCGTTAACGTGGGCGCCGAGAGATCCTCCGCACGAGCGCCGGGGCCACCGGAGCAGCAGGAGCCCCGCGCCTCTCCTCCCCTTACCTGAGCTGTCGCTTTTCCGCTTGCCGTTCCTCCTGTCGGGGTCGGCCGGGGTCGTCGTCGGGGTTCCGGAGCGCAGGTCCGGGGACGAGGGGCCGGGGGGCGGGGCGCACGGGCCGTGCCGGGCGCCGCTCCGCGGGGGCGGAGGCGAGGGCATCTGGGAGACGTGCCACCCGGGCGCGTGCGGCTGCGACTGCGGAGGAGGGTGGTGGTGGCCCCGGTGGAGCTGCCCGCCAAAGACGGCCCCTTCGCCCGGGTACCCCGGCAGCGCGCAGGGCGGGGAGGCCCCCGGCAGCTCCGGGTACGAGACTCCGCGCTCGGAGTGTCCGTGCGGCGCCAGCGGCGACTGGGCAAAGGCCGAATGCAGGCCCTGCGTGGGGGCGTGGGGCCCCGGGGGGCCGCGGAGGCAGCCAAACAGGCTGTGATCCATCACCGGACGAGACCCGCTCCGGCCAGGGGGACGGGGGAACGAGGACCTCGCCCCAGGCGCGGGGCCTCCTGCCTCCTCCCGGAGGGAAGGCGCGAAGGAAGGCTGCGAAGCGCGCGGCGTCGACGCGCTGCTCCGCCGCTTAGGCTGTCCGCGGTCGGCACGCGGCCGTCGGCACGGGGATCGCAGTCGGCGGGAGAGCGGAGAGCAGCGGCGCGGGGAGCGAGGGAGCCTCTGAGCGCAGGCGCTACGGCGGGAGGCGGCCGAGGAGCCGTTATAAATAGGGTGTAACGTGAGAAGGAGGAGGGCCGGAGCCCAGAGCGTTCTGACCACACAGGGACGGCGCACATCAGCCCGGGCAGAGACTCCGCAGAGCAAGTCGTCTGTTTTGGCCTAGTGAAGTGGGGGCCTCCAGAAGCTGCTTTTGGTCTGTTTTGACACTTCATTTGGGGAGATGTTTACGCAGGCCTGGGGTTAGGGTTAGGGTTAGAATGAGGGCTAGGGTTGGAGTGGGGGTTAGAGTTAGGGTTAGGGTTAGGGTTAGGGGTAGGGTTAAGTTTAGAGTCAGGGTAGGGGTTAGAGTTGGGTTAGGGTTAACAGGTCTTTCGGAACAGTCCATGGTCCACTGTGAGTTGACGCTCAGTCACTGAAAGCCCACGGTCACTTCCTCAGCATCCAGCACTTTCAGTCCTCAGCCCCACCGTATCGCAGCTTCCATTGGGCAGCAGGTGGCACAGCGGTTAGAACTTCCTCCTTGTGCTCCAGGTCAAATCCCACTCCGAGAGCAGGGCCTTTGAGGAAGGTTGTTACCCTTAGTAAACGGGTAAATCGCTCTCAGTAATTTAACACTGCAAACTGCTTTAGATTATAGGGTTAACTGAATAAATAAGTAACACGACATCTCTTGGCGGTAAATGAGACACTGTTCAGTGACGACCGGACCTGGTCTCGTTTTACTGACACCTACAGAACGACAGACGATTTTGGAGCCAAAAGAAGCGCATGCAATTTTTTTTTTTGACTTTCATTTTTCCAGCAATACCACAGCCAGGGACCTATTACTGTGAATAGCCAAAAATGTTGACATGTATGTTGTGCTGGAAATTTAATTAAGAATATATGGTTAAAAGCACACAGACAGTTCCAGAATAATTTGGAAATTTAAGAAAGCACTGTTTCTTTTTCCAGTGTCTATAAACTCCGTAATGATACCTTTTTGCGATTTATAATAATTTAATACTCCAGACAAGATAAAAATCTTAATCTTACATATAAGTGTGTCAGCGTTGTTGCCAGTTATTTTTAATTTTCTTCTTTTAGATTCTTTCATGTCAAAAGTTTTTGTGCTTTTACTGTTTTTTCCCCCCTTTCATGCAAGTGAAATTTTTAGCTTTATGAGCTGAGTTTAAATATGAAAGTGCAGCACATGATAGAGTGGCCACCATAAATTCTGTTTTAAGCGTTGGATTTGGTGGACGTGAGTGGAGCAGCTCGCCGGCCGGCCGGCCTTGTCACCGTGATGTATGTGTCTTTGATTAAATGGGAATGGTTCTGGTCCCGGTCCTGAAGCGCATGTTCCGGCGATGGGACCCTAAGGAACCCGCCGGGGGTTTGGCGCAGACGGGAGCGTCTTCCACGGGAAAGCGCCCCGGTGCCTCTTCGGAGCATGAGCTGGGTGTTAGCGAAGGAACCAAAGCACACCGCAAAGTGGAATAACTCTAGGTTCTCACCTTCAAAAATGTGGCCCGTCGGTCAAATAGTTTCAAAAGGAGCTTCGTTTTCCGCCGTCGTTCGGATGTTCCGGCGAATCACGTGTTTGTGGCCACGCGTCCCACCTGCAGGTTTAGGCGTACGTAGTTAAGGCACTGAGAAACCGAGTTATGAGTCCTTTTGATGGTGGATTTTTGTGTGTTTAAAGTGCACTTTGAAAATGTGGAGCATTTTTTTAAATTGTCTTTTGCTACTTATGCGACATTTTTATTAGTTTTAGTGTGGAACATACACACAGACACACACGCTGTCTGAAACCACTTGTCCCAAGCAGGGTCGCGGTGAACCGGAGCCTAACCCAGCAACACAGGGTGCAAGGCTGGAGGGGGAGGGGACGCACCCCGGACGGGACGCCAGTCCATCGCAAGGTACCCCAAGCAGAATTCGAACCCCAGACCCACCGGAGAGCAGGACCCGGCCAAACCCGACGTGCCACCGCATCCCCCATGTGTGTAATATATGGATCTCTAAATTAATTTTTGGGGTTTCATAATGAATGAAGTAGGAAAGCAGTTATCGGTACACTTTAAGCTGAGAAAAGGTATCTATTGAACGGGGAGGTTAAACGGACGTCTTTCGCTGTGGCCCTTAACCGTCTCGTACAGCTTCGGTCATATTTAAATAAACAGTCGCTTATATTTATGTCCCGTTGAAATATAACCCAAAAGAACATAAAGAGAAAAGGGACACCAGCTGTATGTAACAGGCATTGAGTGCTCAAGTATATTGTTCTTGTAAATCATCACCTGTGATAATTTAATAAAAAATTTGGAAAAAGGATGCAGTTGAAGGATATTATAATGAATATAACTAATTAAGTGCACATTGTGTGTGTCTGTGCATTTCATACTTTAATAGTCTCTGGTTCTTTAAGAAGTATATGAGTATTAATAAGAATATTTATATGGCATATATTCCATGTGCCTTCCCACCATAAGTAATAGTTAAAAACATTTTTATGAGTTATTATTGTGTTAATCCAGTAAGAAAAACAGATATCTAGGCAACAGCAGGGTACAGGATTGTAGGAATCAATTATAAAATTTGTTTAAAAAATTCCCGGTATATCCAGTGCTATACTGAATTCATTTTAAGTATTCAAACTTAAAGTAGTCAACAGTTTTATTTACTTTATCATACAAATTATTAAGAAAAATCTAAAGCAGAAATTTACAATAACTCTATTAACTGTTTACTACTGTAAAGATTTCAAGGAATAGTGTCGTGCAAATAGTTACTTTAAAAATAAGCATTTTTTTTTTTTAGCATTATTAACTAGTCTTTTAAGTAAATGTTTTGCAAAATATGTACAAGCATATTTTTTAACTGGGGAAAATGTCCGTAAATTAATTTCACTCAACATTGCTGATTCTATCTTCAACAAAAAATCTGACCTTTTTTTGCTTAAAATTATTAAATATTATTGTATTATTTATTGCATTGTATTAGATGTACATATAATTTTTAAAAAAGCAATCTTAGTCGACATCAGCAGGACAGGGTCCTGGTTTTCATAATTGTTCCATAACGGAGAATGGTCCACAGCGGTGCTCTTCTTACTGCGTCCAAGGCTTCTGAAAAGTTTCTATCTTGTTCCAGTTTTTTCATTTCTTCTGCAGTCATCTGCTACATAGTGAATGCATTGTACAATGTGTGTGTAGCACTGGTGCCTCACAGCTCCAAGGATGTGTGTTCAAATGTGGCTTCGGATTCAGCTCAACATGTGTCGAGTTTGCTCTGGTTTCCTCCCACAGTCTGAAGCCATGTGTTTCAGGTGAGCTGATGACTCTAAATTGCGTGCGTGCGTGCGTGCGTGTGTGTGTGTGGGTGTACACTGCTCTGCACTACAGACCAGTGAATCACTGCAGGGCACTCAGTACACTGTTCTTTACCCCGGATAAGGGTGCTTAATACTAGTTAATAATCACTCTGTGTCACTTGGGAGAAAAGCTGCTAAATGAATAAATGTAAATTCACACTATGTGTGTTTCAAAGAGCGCGGCGTCCACCTGATTAGTTCCACAAAGCTTTTTCAGTACGTCTCAATAGCGGCACGACTCTGTCCCCAGACTCCTGCCAAAGACATTTTAATGAACAAGACCCCTGACCGACGCCTTAGTTGTGGGTTTGGCTTTTTGAGAAGGAGCCAGGCCTTGCATGAGTGAATGACTCTCAAACAATACATCTGAAATATTGCACGTTCGCAGGAAAATAAATCAGCTCCCACATGGCGGGAAGGCGGCACGCAGAACGCAAAGGGCACACAACGCTCCGGCGCTCCGTCCAGCAGGAGAAACTCAAGAAGACACAATTAAGTGGGTGTCACTCTCTCCATCGTCTCACTGCACCGCCAGTTCCTTTCTGGTGCAGCATTAAGAAATAATTCATATGTGGATTAAACCTCGAGTCCTTCCAGCGCTAACAACAGTCTGTGTGTCTCCTCTTGGCTCCAGCTCAGCCGCAGTTTGGCTCTGCTCATCTCAGCAGTGCAGAACGCTCTTGTTACCACAGTAACTCGCCTTTGCCTTCATAAATTAGTGATCAAACAGCTTTGCTGTTTTATGATGGTGTGTTCTGAAAACAGTGAATATTCAGCCCTTCCTGTAGAGTTCTGTGACTGGGAGAGGGTTTCACTGGACCTGCTTTGAGAAGCTGGTCTGGGCTCCGCCGTGAGGCATCGGGGCAGTGTGACCCGTGCCGGAGCGTGTTGCTACCATATGTTTAGGTGGTAAAAGCAAAATTTGGCCCATATTTTACACAAACTTATGTTTAGTTTATTGGTTTATAATTCAAAAAGTTTTACCTGGAAAGATGTGACTGTCAAAACACATATGACCATTTTTACCATTTTTACCAGGGCACATTACTACACGAAGGAGTCTGACAGGCAAGAAGGAGGTGATTGTGACAGGTGGTGTGATGGTGTGATTTATGCAGCTGTCAGATCAGGAGGGAAATGGGTCTGAAAGATATGGGCTTTGACACCCTTCTTGAATGCTGGCAGGGACTCAGCAGCTCTGAGGGACAGAGGGAGCTGATTCTACAAGTCTTCTGGCATAGATCTGTGCGATGGCCGCATTTCAGAACATTTGCTTTTAATCGCTTTCGGGAACTTGACAAAAAAACGCATTCATCTGTTTGCATTGCATTTTCATAAGGTGCAGCATAAACAGAAACCCCACAAAGAATGTACTTATTAATATTCATGAGGGTCTTTGAAGGGATGAGCAGAACGAGGCAAGGCCAGCAGCATATTTCTCGCTCATGCTTTTGTTGTGAATTCAGTGCTTAAAGATGAATGTATGAAAGGATGAATGGATGGATGGAATGGAGGTTTTGTGCCTCAGGAAACTGGCGCTGCACCCGTTCAGTCTGGGAAATCCTTCTTTACCCCGGTGCACTTTTTTGGGCTCTAATTTGTTTCTGGTTCCAACAGAACCTGCTGGTGCATAATATCAGCTGCCTTGCAGGACCATTCCTGCACTCCTCTCTGTTGGCAGTCCAACATATTGTTTTAATAACATTAATCAGTTATTAAAGTGAACCCAGCGTTTTATGATTTAATGGCTTCCTTCTCCGTTTAGTCGCCCCTGAGCGCTTACCAAGTGCCTAAATCGTATTTTACTCTGCTAGTGTGACTTTGCATTCATTTTTTCCTTCAGGTCTGACATGAGTCGTTTATTATTTACTGAGCATTCATGTACTCGTCCATCCCTCCATTATCAATAGCAGCCTTGTCCCAGGCAGGGTCACGGTGGCCAGGAGCCTATCATGGGAGCACATATGGTGTGAGGTAGGGAACTCCCTGAATGGGACCCACACACACACACACACACGCGCACACACACACACACACACACACACACACGATGAGCAGTTTAAAGCCATCCGTTCGCCTGAAATACATGCCCTCGGATTGTGGGAGGAAACCAGAGCACCCAGGGAAACCCACACAAACACAGGAATAACATGCAAATTCCACCCAAGCTGAGCCAGATTCAAATCCACACTTGAACTCAGAGTCCAGGAGGTGCGAGACAGCAGCGCTACCCCGTACCGCCATGAATTAACGGGCAGAAGAATATCTCACATTTTCCTCTTTTAAATCTCCTACAGCGTCATGTACTATTATCTTGACAAAGTTTCAGTTAACGAAGTATTTCCATATCTTTGATTCATTATGAGTTATTTTACTTATTTAAGCACAGCCTTCAAGGCTTTGGAGCAGTTAAAGCCAGTGAGAATGTTCAGTGCATGGTTATTGTGGGAACACTGACCCCTGCTGGTTGGTGTGGACGCTGCACACCAGGTGAGGAGGTGAGACACTCCTGAGCACCTGTCCAAGCTGCAGGTGATGTCTGCACCAGTGATGCTTTGTGTCTTTCTGGGTTTTACATGGTAGCTTGTTGTCTTTCGCTGCCTCTGCATGTCAAGCCACATCTGGAAACATCTCTCATTCATGTGAAACAATTGGCATGATTTATATCATTGCGCTGCGCTCATTAAGAGGGGAGGAAGTGGAAAGTGAAGCGAACTGCAGCCATGTGTAAATCATGCCTTTGAAACCTCCTCGTGGTTTACGTTCTCATTCTCCCTCTAACCAAAGCTGTTGTTTTGCGAGAACCGCGCGGCAACAACCCAGACAAGGTGCCAGGACGTGCGCCTGTGAACACGACCCTTTCAGACCCTGTTCATCCTGCTGCCAGCTCTCAGAACTCTCCAAATTCATCTCTTTTCCCTGAAATAGTACCGCAAAGACTCTGTGCAGCGGCGCTGCGTATGTATCCGTCCAAAAATTGGAACTAGGCTGTGACTGACTGGTGTTCCATCCAGGGAGTACCCTGCCTCACATCCTGTGCTTCCAGGATAGGCTCCGGACCACCACGGCCCTGCATCAGGGAAGCGATCATTGATGGTGAAATAATAGATAATCAATTAAGACTCATAATTAGATTGATTTTAACTTGAATAAAATATTTCTTTGTGTGGTTATCATCTCAAAGGATAATTTGTAAACAGCTCTTTGGGGAGCTCAAGGTCAAAATCAGCTCAAGTCTTCTGCACTTTCATCTCATCATCTCCACCCCTTGCCACGTATCACAACACTCTAAACCCCCCCCATGGTTCTGCATTTTCTCAGTTAGTCCATTTAAGTATTTTTGCTGCACCTGAGTCCCATCATCTACTCAGGAGCTGATGGTAAATGAGCAGGTGGGTGTGGCTTCACAGGTATTAACTATATAATACAGTTTTTAAATTGTGAATGACTGGTTTAAACTTTTAATCATACTCATGATTTTATGTATATGTATCTCTGTAGATACATATAAAAGCACTGAGCAGATAGCATGTCAGGGGAGAAACAAAGCAGCATGCATGCACCTCCGGTAGAAGTTTCCAACCCCCCCCCCCCCCTTATCCTTTACCATCCATCCATCCATCCATCCATCCATCCACCCACCCACCCATCCAAACTGCTATGAGCTTCCACAGTGGGGGACCAGAGAGTGAGGGAAGGGTCAGAACAGGAAAGAATTGGTCTACTCAGATTGATATGGGAAAGGCCCAGATGTGATGGCAACAGACAGCTGGGGGACCAAGCAAGCGAAAGTCCTGGAGGGAGAGGGAACGAGCGAAGTCGGAAAGGTAAGAAGGCGGGAAGGGAGGACTGAACCCTAAAATGCAGTTTTTGCACTCCGGACAGTTCCTACGCGTCATTTCGACGGGATTCCTAACGCTCGCTGAGCGGAAGAGTCCATTTGTTGCGTTCAGGTGGTAGTGCCTCCCAGCCGTAGTGCGTGACTAGGGTTAGGGTAACCGTTAGTGTTCAGGGTGAGTCCTGGGGTTATAGCTAAAGTGATACATGTACAATCAATCTGTTTTGCTGCATGGCTGCAGTTCTGAGTGGAGGCTGCTGAGTGGGTCATAGGTGTTAACAAGGAAATAATAATAAAAAAAAAAAAAAAGAAAAATCTCTAATTTCTCTGCAGAGCTTCTCGGCAAGAAACGGTAAATGACTCTTGAACGTTTTCCTTCTGAAGGCGGAGCGTCTCACCCTGGCTGCCAGAATGTAAAACAAATGATAGATGGTATTGACTTGCACAAATCCCACAAACAACTCTCCGTTAATCCCGAAATCGGCTCCGGCTGCCTGCATTTATTTTTCAAACAATTAAGGGGAAACTCTCGGGATTTACTTTCCGGAGAATGAGGCCTCATCCACTCGGGTTTGTTTTTCAAACAATTATGAGCAATCCCTTAGTTAGTGCTCAATTATAGCGTTAGGTAAGATCACTGCTGATTACTAGTTTAACCTTGGGTGGCCGTGTGTGCAGCTGCTGTTTTAATACCTTCAAAAATACATATACTCTGTGTGTGTGTGTGTGTGTGTGTGTGTGTGTGTGTGTGTGTTTCCAGAGTCCCAGGGACACCTTTGTGCACAAGGAAATGACACATACTTCATCACTCATACACGCAAAGGACAATTTGGAGCCTCCACTTGGCCTGAAACCCATGTCTTTGGAGTGTGGGAGGAAACCAGAGCACTTAGAGAAAACCCACATGAACGTACAGGGAACATAAAAACTCTACACAGACCAAGCTGGAGTTGTACCCCGGTCTGAACCCAGAGTGTGTGAGCCGTAGGCACCAGCGCTACCTGCTGCGCCGCTGTGCCATCCTCTAGTCAGGGTTAGTGAATTTTTTGGATGACTATAAAACCGTCTCATACATAACAAGAAAATGAGTAATAGGGGCTCCCTCTCAATTCCTCAGCAACTCACTCCTCAGTTTTATTATCCTGTTAATTATTAGTCTCATTCATAAATTCTGGGGCAAACACAGCAGAACGATTCGCTGTCAGGTGGCGTCTGCCATCATTTCGGTAGGATTTTGGAACGCGGGGTGGAGGGACCCGGCAGCGTGGTACCTGGATGGGATCGGCTCTCGCTGGCGCACTTCACGCGGCTCACGTCATGTTTTTTGTGGCGCGCTGAGTAAATACACACACCCTCCAGAACCACGAGGAGACGGAGCTGAATCCCCGTCTCTCTCTAAATGGGGCGTGTCGCGTATCGCTCCGTGTTTACGCTGAACTTGGTCGACCTTGCAGGGGGCCTGATTAGGGAAACGCATGCTCATTAGGATTAAAAAAAAACCTCAATTTATACCATGCGCCAAACGCTGAGTGTTGTAAACTCAGTTCGGGACATGTTTACAGGTCCGTGCCACGGTTTGGTTCAGTTCGAAATGAATCAGCCTTATCGGAACGCCGTCTGCTGCTCCAATGGTGCTGGGAAGTAAATAGGTTGTAAATCAATGCTGTGTCGGCGATCAACGTGTTAAGCGGTGAAGAACGGCCTTCTTGTGCCTCCTGTCATCGGGAGAAGAGCTCACGGTTGGCAAACTTTACACCTTCGACATGAACGAGCCATTATGCACCATGAAGGGGCAGCAGGTAGCCTGGATTTGTGAATGTTGTTGGTTCAAGCCCCACTGCTGCTGCAGAACCCTGGATCAGGGGTGTTGACTCAACGGCAGTTGACATCAATGTCAACTCCTTCGTCCGTCTATCTGGTTGCTGCTCATCATTTTCTTTCTCCTCTAAGTTTTACATTTATTTAGCAGATGCTTTTCTCTAAAGAAACTTCCAATGGATACTATGTAGTGTTACCAGCCCACACATGTTATTCACCGCAGTGATTTACACTGCTAGATACACCACTTACACTGGGTCACTCAACCATACATCAGTGGCACACACTCTCTCTCTCTGTCACTCGCACACTATGGGGGACCCTGAACAGCATGTCTTTGGAGTGTGGGAGGAAACCAGAGCACCCATAGGAAACCCACACAGACACAGGGAGGACATGCAAACTCCACACAGACTGAGCGGGGATCAAACCCATGTCCTCTCTCACCACCCAGGTGCCGTGAGACGGCAGTGCTACTCGCTGTACTACCGTGCCGCCCCATGGTTTTACAGACGTTACGATCTTCTGACATCACTGTCATCTTATGTGCTTCCAGAGACAGTTCTGGTTTGATCCAATATCCATCTGTTTGATTTCCTGGCTGTCCATGGTGTCCTTAAAAGTCTACCCAGCACCGCAGTTCAAAGGGATCCATGGTCTCCCTACTCTTTTTTTTAAATTTTATTTTATTAAAAAAAAAAAAAAAGGTCCAACTCTATAGTCTTACAGAAAATTCCATTGCCTGAGCAGTTTTTGTCAGTACGTTCAAGAACTTTCTCCAGATCTTTCCTTGGAGCCCTGCCCCGTGCTAGTCCTTGTGCATCGCTTCGCAGCTAGACCCCTCATTGTTGACTTTAGATCGCAAGAAGCAGAAGATGTCAGCTGCTGCTATGTCTGTTCCATCAACCTGGAAGGTCCCTGCTCCCGATCAAGGTACTTAACCTGAATTACCATAGTAACACCACCAAGCCGTATAAAATTGGTCCACCACTGTTTGGATTAAAATGTCAGACAAGAGACATTAAGAATCATACCTCAGTCAAAACTGTGGATTGCACTGGGTCTGTATTAGACGGGTCGTACCGCGGTAAGGGCCAGGAGGTCGTGTTGAGATGGTCCGCGCTGATCTCCACGAGATGCACGGAGGGGCTGGAAACCAGACGAGGGATTTCGGCGTCAGACGCTGGGCGACGCAAGACAGCCCAAGTGATTGATCTCCTTACCATCGAGCTTCAAACATCCTTCCAAGGCCAAAGGTTGGATTTTATTTCCATTTTAATGAAACACGTAAGATGTCCAAAACCGGGTTGAAGAAACGTGGTTTTTGTACTTTGCTTATATTTCAAACTGATACATCTTATTTCCAGCAAAGCCATGGTAATTTAGTCCCCTTGTTTCTAGGCAGTGAAATTGTATTTTTATGAAAAATACACTAATATTAAGAAAGAACTGAATATTGCCGAATATTATTTTTCAAGTAACGAGTACAAAACACTCAATTTAACCAACAATTTTAGTAATAAAACACGTCCTTTGCATTTTATCAAGTAAATTCGGCCTTGCTCTGATGTACCCTGTGCGGTTTTCATTAGCAATAGGGTATAAATCCAGTTCAATTCCAGCCGTGAAGCCAATATAACGTTTTCAAAAAGCGGTTTAATACACGGTAAATCAGATAAAAGCATTCGGAATAAAAATGAAACATGCGAACCTCATGTGAAACAGTGTCACACGCCAGTGACGCAAAACAAGAACATATGACCTGTGACACTGGGGGAGGGGGGATGTGGTCACATGGCTCAGGGTATTAATGGAAAGAAAGCCCCCCCCCCGTCCCCCAGCCATCCCGCTAGTCCTGGGCTGGGTTTCCTGCTCCAGAACTTGAATTTATTTCTGGGCTGTAAACTCACGGAGGCCCCGCTTCCCTGTGATGTCGCCCCCACCGCACCCCCCACGAGGCCCCGACCACAGGGGAGCCGCGCACTCCGACGTTACCGCACCGTGTTCTGAGATGCGCTCCCGCGCCGTCGTGGTGCTGCGGCAGCCCAGGGCTCCTCGGTCTGGGTTTTACATCTTTAATCAGAACGGCCTGGTCTCTCCGAGCTCCAAACCCCAACCCCCCCCCACCGCCAGCGGCCCTGCTGTCAAAGGTCTGTCGTATCAGGCCTTAAAAGCAGGAAATGACATCACCGGCGGTTAAAAAGCGTTCTGTGACATTAAGGAACACGAGGCCCCAGGATTTACGGCGCGGCTCCGAAAACTGCTCGCGCCGGCAGAAACGCTGGAGGAGCACGAGATCGGGACGCAGCCGACGGGCCCTTCGCTGCCGGGTCGGAATAAGAGCGGCCCGTTGGAGGTTCTGAAACGGAGATGATTTATAACGTGTGCTGAAGTATGAGCGTGCGCCAAAACCAGGCCTGTGGAATGGAACACCCGCACCCCCCTCTGGGATTCTGGTACCGTCCGGCGAGGATCCGCTCGGCGACAGTCTCTGAGCTCCAGGCCCTGCGGTAAATGCACGCCACGTGTCCCCTGGTGGGGCGGTTCAGCCAGAAGTCCCGGAGATAAACGTGTAGAGCAGGTTCCACACCTGAAGGTACCCGAGGGACCTTTTAATACCTAATATTGCAACTCGTTAAAGTCCCACAATCTGCATTCTGTAAATAATTGTTTAGCTGATCACCATTTTTCCGGCTCAGCCGGTGCGCAGTTTCTATGCTCTACCTGTGTTCACATGGGTTGTTCACATGGTCCTCAAAGACATGTGTTTCAGGCGAACTGGTCACTCTGAATTGCCGTGAGTGAGTGAGTGAGTGTGATTGCCCTTCACGCACTGCTGTCCCAGCCATTGTGTATCACGCCTCGTGCCTTATGCTTCCAGGATAGGCTCCAGACCACCGTGACTCTGCATCGGACGAGCGCTTGATAACGAATGTTACACGAGTAATGAAGTAACTATGATAAGACTGCGGGAAACGTAAAGAAAAGATTGCAACTATTTGCATCATTCCTTAAAGGGATGAAGGACCTTCACTTTACGGTGCGTGTGAGACATCGATGGCTCCGAGCTCCCAACTCTTGAAAGGCAGAGGCCTTATCCGGAACCATCTCACGGAGCCATTCGGCGTGGCAGGAGCCTCGCCTGATTGGTCCTGAGCTAATCCAGGCAGTAGGTCCACGTCTGTCCAGTACTGTCCGGTTCCCCAGTAAACTGTGTTTCACATGGTTGATGTTGGGCTGGTTTAAGCGAACACTGCTGGCGATTTTGTTGGTTACACATGCGGTGCTGCCGCACCGGTGATGCCTTACATTTATTCATTTAGCAGATGCTTTTCTCCGAAGGCATGTACATCTCATAAAATATCACCGCCCAACACGGGGCTCGAACCCACAACCCTGACATTAAGAATCTCGTGCACCACCAACTGAGCTAGCCGCTCCTCTCTGGGCCTCGTTCTTGCCCTCGGTGGTGCGGACGGAATATTCTTTCACTGACCGTGAACATTAGAGTGGATGATGGATGGCCGGCTGTACTTAGCTGATGCCACGTAGTTGCCTCCAGCAGGGGGCGCAGCAGTTCACATTCACACTGACTCATTGCACTCGGGTCCAGTGCGCTTGTTCTACGAAGCAATGAGTCGGTGCGGAGGTGCAGCGGTTCGAGCTGCAGCCTTTCGGAGCTGGAGACTGCAAGTTGAAATGCCCCCTCTTGCGGTAGTACTCCTGACCAAGGGGTTTATCCCGAATAGTTCCAGTGAAGTTTAATCTGCTGTATAAAGGGGTAAAATTCGCTGCAGGTAAGCCAACGGTCTAAGTCGCGCTGGAGAAGCAGGAGCTAAATGAATAAATGTAATTATTTCCTGGCGCTCCGCATTCCCTGGCGTCCAGCGGCCTCTAAACGAAGGGCTCTGCCTTTTTTCCGTTGGCGTCTCCCTCGCGGCTTTATTTGCGTCCAACGTGGAGCCGCGGAAGCTGGGGAAGGCGGACTCGCGGAGATTTATTCATCTCCCGCTTCTCCGCGGGTTCTTCTCCTGCGCCGTGACCTCTGAGCCCAAACCTGCGGCCAGACCTAATTACCCAGAGTGCCGCTGTGGCGGACGGCCAGCTGCGTTCAGAAGAGAAGCGAATGGAAGGCTGTCATCATTTTCCCATCTGTGGTGCGCTTATGAGCGCAATTACCGCAGGACGGGGGAAGCCGTGCGGATAGACGGCCAGTCCGTTCTTTTTTTTTCCCCCTCTCATCAGGCTAATGACATGAGGCGGATTTGTGGCATGTGGTTCGCTGGGTGTCTCACAAAGGCCGATGCTCCCTTGGGTGCCAAATGCTCTTGATGAGAAGGAACCCTGGAACCCAGGGCTCCAGAATGACCACCTAGGGAGCAGTTTAGGGAACAATTCTCAGAAGCAAAACGGACGATAGGTTAAACCTAACATGGTCACTGAGTATAACGAACAAGTTCTGTTAATAAATTCTTGATCGACTGATGTATGGGAAGTTGGGGGTGTGGTGGTGCAGTGGGTTGGACCACAGTCCTGTTTTCCAGTGGGTCTGGGGTTCGAGTCCTGCTTGGGGTGCCTTGCGGCGGACTGGTGTTCCGTCCTGGGTGTGTCCCCCTCCCCCTCCGGCCTTACACCCTGTGTTGCTGGGTAGGCTCCGGTTCCCCGTGACCCTGTATGGGATGAGTGATTCTGAAAATGTGTGTGGGTGTGTGTGTGTGATGTATGGGAAAATATTTGGAACCAAATTTACACATGAACAGGTGAGCCATCTTTCTGTTTGTCAGGCCTTCCGGGAATATAATAATTTCCAAATGAAATGCATTAGGAATTAAACGGTGACATCAGACAAACTATCCGCATTTATATCCCTCTGTCTGTTGCCGAAACGCAAGTGGCTCCGCAGAAAAACGTCTGCTGAACGAAAGCGTGTAAAAGCCAATAAATGTTTTCTGGAGCCCCCTACTGGCGCTCTGTGGTATTACAGCTGCAAATCTTAGTGTCGCACAATTATTTCACCACCAGATGGCAGTGTTACTAAACATAAGATCCCCGTGTCCACCCTCAGCGCAGGGAGACACCAGCGCTACCCGCTGTGCCACCGTGCGGCCCTGAGTATAAAAATATAAACGTAAGATGTAACCTGAAGACTGTCAATGACGGTAGAAAAAAGTGTTTATTTAAATTAACCATAAAAATATCTCCTCCTGTGGTAAAGGTGTAGATCCATCCCAGAACAAAAGACATCCACCTCAGCTCTGAAATCACACTTCATGAACTGTGGCCATGAGGAGAGAGAGAAATGTGGACAAACCCTCCTGTGGCCATTTCAAGTATGAGGGGGGCCTTCTTGGCAGAAACCCTGAGCCATTGCAAAAAGTAAACGTAGCCTTTACTGGGACTGGGATCCCATGAAACAGAGTGGCATCCCACCCGTGGTGTACCCTCCTTCATGCCACGTGCCTCCTGGATAGGTTTCCGACCGCTGCGACCCCGCAACTGAGAAGCAGTTAATGATAGTGGACAGATGGAACACTTTATTTTGTAACATCTGTGCTTTTCCACTACACTGTACTGCATCAAAATAATTAAATCATTTTTTTCCCCCAAAACGGCCAAAGATCTGTTTTTATTTGTTTTGAAATACAGTATGTCGTGAAATATGTTTTCTGATGTGTCTCCAAATTTCAAAACGGATCGATCATGAAAGCAACTCAAGTGTGAATGGGGTTTATGGGGAACAGGGGAGACGTGGAGGAACAAGCAGTTCAGAGATGTTTGCTGACGACCGTCTGAACCGCAGCGTCACTCGGCACTCTCGGAGAAACACGCACACACCCTTAAAATGACTGGAAAAGCCACTTCTCTTAAGTCTGCCGTGTGCGTAAGTGCAGAAGAAATACCCCGGACTCTTGTGGCTTGTTGCGTATGTCAGATTTTGGATGTGGATTCAAATCCAGGTAATCGTGCGAAGTTTGTTCTCCCTGCGTTTGCGTGGGTTTCCTCCCACACTCCAAACACAAGCGTTTCTGGTGAACTGGTCACTCTCAATTGCTCATGGTGTATGTGTGATTGCCCTGTGTTGGACTGCTGCCCCATCAGGGTGTACCCTGCCTCATTTCCTGTGTTTCTGGGATAGGCTCCGGACCATCGTGACCCTGCACTGGACAAGAGGTTCATCATAATGGATGAACTAAATAATGTACACATGAGGCAGAGATGGGGAAGATATGAAGGAAATTGTAGAAGACAGCACAGAGGTTTGTCAGCCCTCTTTGGGTAGGAAAACAGCATCGTAGAATCAGAATTATGTCTACATGTTTGGGTTATTAAATACAGTAAAGAGAAACATAACTGTTGAGTGTTAGTTTACTCTTGTTTATGATCCCTCCCCCGCCCCCCCAGTCGTTGCTGTCCTCCTAAAGCCTGTTAGTCATCTAGTTCTGTTGGAGTGACTTTCATTTAGCTGATGCTTTTTGCCAGAGTGACTTGCAGTGATTTACCTATTTACAGAGCAGGGTAACTTTTATCAGAGCAGTTCCTTAGAGTAAGTACTCTACTCAAGGGTACTACAGCGGTAGGTGGGATTGAAACCTATGACCTTCAGAGTCGAAGACAGCAGCTCTGGCCTCTGAAGGTGATCGTTTCAGGATTACGGTGGCCTACCGGAGTCTCAGGAAAAATCTCACACTTTGCCTAAGAATCTCATGAGGTTAAAAAGGATTTTTAAAATCCGGTTCTCAGGGGAGACCTTAAAGGTCCTCGAGCGGCTGTGTTTTTGCCAAGGTGCGGCGAATGAAATTCTGAGTCACCGCAGCCTCTCGTGTGATCCCAAAAGAGCTCGTTCAGGCCGCTAGCCAAACACGTGTGCCCCACGTATGAAAAGGCGTAGCCGCGCAAAAGTTCTCTCGGTGAACCCAGCATCCAAGATTCATTGATGCGGTCATCAGTTCCCTTACGCCTTTACCTCCGGCCCTTTTACAGCGGCGCAAACGCCTCGGTGACGCTCGCTGCTGAAGACGTCCCGGACCCGGATGAGCGTTTCCCGCTTTGCCGACGCAAAACAAACAAAGCGGGCAGCGCCACCAGCTGTGCAAATGTGCTGCATCGCAGGAGGTCGCCCCCCACGACCGACGTGCAGCACTCTGTCTGCGGATGATGCCTGGAGGGAGTGCGGGAGACACCTGAAGAGTTCACCTGGTCACCCGCCCATTGGCTCCGCCTCCAGGTCCCCCCCCAAACACTGTTTGTGCTCAGCACCCGCCGGTTGCTAGGGTTCCCTCTTTGGCAGTAATTTTTAATTATATACCAACCGGGGGGACGTTTTTAATCTTCTCAGGTATCATTTCGCGTATTCGTAGGGTTGTGTGGCTTCCGGCTCCGTGCCGCCACCTTTACTTTGTTTTTCCGAACCCTCCGCGGTGTAATTTAGATCATACTGGTCACATGATGTTTTCCTTGGTCAGGAGAGCGTTTCCTTTAACTGAAGGTGGAGTGCGGATCTGATATAACGTTTTAATTTGTGCACTTCTGAACAAGCTTGCGGCGAAAACCCAGTGATTAGTCGAGCTTCCTGGAACGTTTAGATTCCGGAACGTTAAGATTTGTATTTATTCATCGCTTAAACATCCGTCTGACGTTATCGATTCTCGCTTCGCCGCGCCAAACGCTTTTACGTGCGGCAGGAGTGCGAGCGCCGCTCACTCCAGCCTTTGCACCTGGACACTTGCGGTTGATGGTTGTCATGACAACCGCCGCTGAAGAGCATGCTGCGGTGCTAACGAGAAAGCGGCAGCACTGTGGGACGGGGGCTTGTCAACTGCCGTGACTCATCTCGCCGTTGAGAACCGTTTGTTTGAGATGAACAAAACAATAGCATTTAATAAAAGCTACATAAAGTAAAGAAGCGATGGCTGGCAGACCACGCAATTAGCAGGGCTCGCTTCGCTGCAGTTATTAAACACCGCAGTGCCGCTGGGTTCTCTGTCAGACACTAGTAATAACCCTCGGCGCACGTGACAATGACGCAGAAGCGAAGGAAGGACTTTGAAGGTCCTACATCAGCAGTTCTGTGTTTAACGGTGTGATGATTGGCACTTTTCTGGGGGCTTGAATGAGACCCGTCAGGAGGGTTCGAGGCCACAGTGGAGAAGCAGTCTGAGCTCTGTCTGAGCGCGACACTTAAGGAGTTCCTACAGCTGCTTTCATTACTCGGGACGCTATTTTGGGGTGGCAGGTAGCACCGGTGCCACACAGCTCCTGGGCTGTTGGTTCCGACATGCGTTCAGACTGAGTTTGGTCCATGTGGGGGTTCGCATGTTGTTCACATGGGTTTCCTCTCGTAGGTCAAAGACATGTGGTTTAGGTGGATGGGTGACTCTGAATTGCCGTGTGTGTGTGTGTGTGTGTGTGTGTGTGTGTGTGTGTGTGTGAGAGAGAGAGAGACTGGTGTCCTGTCCATCCTGTACTCTGCCTCCACCCTGTGCTTCTGGTATAGGCTCTGGACCACCGTGACCCTGCGCTAGACAAGCAGTGATGGATGAATGGAACCTATTAGGATTACAGAAACTCGCAAATTCCAATTTCAATCGAGCCACTTGATCGATTGCTTGTGTTGCACTTGGACAAAAAGGGCCGTCTAGCCCCCGCTCGAACCGCTCGTTCCCGGAAGACGCCGAAGGCCGAAGCGTAGCGAAAGGGAGCCGAACCGCTCGGTTATTTGTGTTACTTTGCCATCGTTGCATGCGACGTAAAATTTAGCTCTGCGCCCGGACAGCTTCAGCGAAATGTGCCTTCAATCGCGCACGCCACCCAGGCACCAGAGTCCGCCGCCGCTTCATATGGAACACATCAGCGCTCGAAAACTGTTAATAACTAAATCATGTTCGGTCACTCATCAAAAAGGCTCGGATGCTTGCGTTGGCTATGAGGTTGGTAAAAATGTGACCCGAGCGGCGCACTTGTGCCTTTGAGATAGTGCCACACCGTCCCAGAATGCACATGAGCTCCGGGCCGCAGCACGCAAGCCGTTCCGCCGAAACGAAGAGCGGACGAGGGAATCGGGGGCAGCCGGCAAGACACTCTCGCTCAGATGCGGTGAAGCAACGTTCCAGCAATCGGAAGAAACCTCAACCGGCTTGACTAGACAACACCGGCCATGGATGGGTTGACGAGGTGCCCAACCAGGGCACAGGTGGCACGTGCCTTCGAGGTTCGCAAAGAACGCAAACTCTCTAGCTCCACAAGGCTCACGGCACAGAAGATCCATCGAGTCCCGCTCTCGAAGAAGGAGCCTCGAGAAACTCTAATGACTCGGCTGGAATATTTCGGAAGAATGTGAATTAAGGTATCTACGGTAAATCCGGCGGCACCATTCTTCCGCAAACAAGAGAGCGTCGGCACAACGAAGGGATCGCGGCAGCGCGCAACGCGGTAATCCTCCGCGCGCTCGGTCCCGATGGAACTCGAAGAGCTCGCCGGCGCTTGGTGGGTGGTGACATTCCGAGCCGTGTGAGGAAACGCATCCGTGTGCGCTTGAGCCGTGAAGCCAAACGGGGGCCGCATTCCTGCGCTTTTACGCTGATTAAAATGTTTACCGGCGCTCGCTGCAGGAATCCGTTAATTACACTTGATCTCAGAATCCATCACACGTATGAAATTCTCCCTGCCCGGAACAATTAGAAACGAGTACAATAGCTGAAGATGAGCGATGTTGCCGAGAAGAGAACAGCGGAGCGGCTCGTGTGACCGGTTCTTCATCAGGCCTCGGCCTACCGCGTACAAGGCTCGCATCTGGAGCGGTTGAACACCCTTTCGCTCTGCGTTCTTTACCATCGTGAGCATCGCCTTCCATCGCTGCATGTCAGTGCCCCGTAGTTGTGAGAGAACCAGTCGTTCTCGTTCTCAAACATCGAAAAGTTGTCTTTGCTGTAACGGATCAAGTTCCTCGTTCACACGACCGCAGCGTTGCGATGACATTAATTACTCGAGATCTGAGTACAATGTGTTTATTAGGACATGAATCCAGGCTGCAGGTTGAGGAGGTGTTTCGTGATATGAGGGATGTCGATTAAGGGTTTCCTGATGAATGGTCTCCAGGCTGAGGAAGTGCTTCCTGAGAAGGTGTATGTAGATCGAGGAAGTGCTTTCTCGTGAACTGGGTCATTTGTGTGCATCTCTCCCCTTTCCCTCGGGTTCATCACGGCCAAAGGTGGAAACGTGAAGAGTCGGGCTGTTGGATCGAGTGCAAACAGTCGGTCCGGTCAACGCGACACCGCACGCTCAGAATCCCCCACGTTTCTTCATCTATCCTTCAAGAACCTCCCTGTTCTTGCAGTCCTTATTGACTAAATTTTTGTGAACGTTTAAATCACGCATTTCCCAATCACTGGGAACATGATATTCTATTAGTCTGTAAAACTTGTCAGTAACTGGCAAGGAGCTTTGCAGGAGCAAAAAAAAAAAAAAAGTACCGTTAATGACACCGTATTCTTTATTGGACTGCTGCCATTCCATGAGGCCTTGGAGTCATCCATTCATAAGCTGCTCTTTAAAAGAGGAGGTGCCGTCAAAGGCGTTTTCGAATTCTTTACCCCCTCCCAGCAGCCAGCGGTGACCATGGAGACTTGCCTGGAGAGGAAATCCACAAGGAGACACGGCGTCTGGAATGAGGGGCGCGAAGGTTCCTTCCTGCGTTCGTCTTTCATTCCTCGCAAAGTGCGCATTCCTGAGGAGCGCTGTGCAAGCGGACCTGGGCGCCAGCGGACGCGCGGAAGCCGCGGCGTTCCCTTGCGCCCGGAACACCTGAGAGAGGAGCCCGGTCTCGCCTCCCTGCGGCCGCAGAGCCGAGGAGGACGGCGAAGGCGGCGGCTCCGCGCCGTGATCCGTAGCCCCGTTATTTGAGACCTGATCCGTTTCTGCGGAGGCGCTCGGGACTCTTTAGCTCAGGTGCTCTGAAGTAGAACGTGTCTGAGGTTTGATCTTGTACCATAACTATCCCGTGCTGCACTATGTTGTATCCGTTATCAATAACCGCCGGTCCAGCACGGGGTCCCGGTGATCCCCGTAACCACTGGAGGCGAAACAAGGTACAACCTGGCTGAGACACCCGTCCATTAGAGGGCAGTCGCTCTCACACGCACACTGAGGGCAATTCAGTGTCTCCATTTCACCTGGAACACAGGACTACGAGAGGAAACCAGAGCACTCGGAAGAAACCCACGCAAACTACACGCACAGCTGAATTTGTCCAAACCCAAAACTCAGGCGCTGGGAGGCACTCGCGCTACCCGCCGCACCGTCGTGCCTCAGACCGGATGAGACGAACATTTGAACCCGAACGGAAGAAGGCGAAATACAGTAAATGAATTCCAGAGGCAGCTTATCTAAACGTGCCACTACGAAGGGCTCCTTTACCTTCGCCGATTTCGCGGCGCACCAGCGCAAGGGTTTGCTTTCGCACACGTGTACGAGCCGAGTGTTTATTCGAGCGAGATCCGCACGGCGACGGGCTGAACGCAGAGGTCGGGACCGTGCGCTCGAGGGACCCGCTCTCGGAACGCAACCGTCGAGCTGCGGCCGTGCCGCAATTTGGAAGGATCGCGGTATCCCCCGCTTCACGTTTACTTAGGAGGGTTTTGAAATCTTTGCTCGAGTCGGACTTGTCTCGTCATAATGCGACGTGTTTGTTCTCCCCCCTCGGAGCGGAGCCGGCAGAAGAAACGCTCGGGCTCCTCGCCGCGCACGAGAAAGCGGCTATTGTTTGCGGCGCGGCGCGGCGGCGAGAGTAAGCCCTCCCTCCAGGCAGCTTGGCCCGAGATCCTCTGTAAGCACGCCATTGTTTGGTTCGAGCTCCGTCTTTATACAGTCGAGGGGGAAAAACGTCCGGGCTTTAATCAAGTCAGCGTATGAAATTTCACTGATTAAGAGCTGTTGTGAAAGCGGTATGCTGGATGGCGACCAAAGCGCCCGCCGCTTCGTGCTTTGTTTGTTTTGTTCCCTTTTAAACGCTTTCCTCTTGAATCATGCGCTTCCAGGGGTGAAGGAGTCGCCGCTCCGCCGAGGACGAGTCGGGCGTTTTCCGTCGGCTCGTCTTCGGGGCGCTCGAAACGTTGCCGTGCGACCGACGGGTTCTCGCCGCCCTCTGACCCCCCCGTCATGACAACGGGGCCTCGAAGAAGGAGAACGCAGGCTTTACCGTTTCTGTGATGTTCTCTCACGATCCTGTTCGAGTTGTTTGCTTGATCCCTGCAGGTGTTTCATGGCCCGCTGATCTTCTCTTCAGGTCGTTGATGGCCAAATCGCCTTCAGTGTGAGACTCTCTGTGTGTGTACGCGCACCACTGGAATACCGTTGTTCACCATGGACCACACCTTGTGCCCCACGCTTTGAGATGGTAGGTAGAGGGAGCAGAAGATGTTTGCAAGTGTCAAGCAGGTCAAGAAAGATAGATTTGGCAGGAAGTGGATGAGCAGCATTGCTGGATGGGATGACAAAGCCCCACCCCTGCAAAGAGGCAGTGCTGCTGGGGATTTGGATGAGACCCCATGTCCGTCTGCAGACTCGGCAGTAGAGGAAGGGGGCGACAGGTTCTAGTGGGGTTAGAGCCGTCTCCTTTTAAAGTGGAAGGCCCAAGGTCTGAATCGCTGCTCCAGCAGCTGCACCCTTGACCAAGGTCTTTACCATGAAACAAAACTGTGTAAATTACAGCTGTATAAATCGGGAAATTACTGTAAGTATCTCGGTGTGTGAACCTAACCCTGCCAGCAGCCTTGGGCAGAGGCTTCGGAGAAATAAGTGGTACCAAGGCACCGTTTTCCTAGAAGGCCCTTTTGCTCTAGATGGTTCCATTTCTTGAGCCCAAACAGCACCGGACCAAGTGAGGGTGAGAGGTCACTCATGCAACACAAGAACGTTGTTTCAGTGTTAATTTATTCACTATCAATAGTTGCTTGACCAGGGCAGGGTCACTCTGGGCCAGAGCCTGGCAGTGAAGTGATAGATACACCCTGGATGGGACTCCAGTCCATAACAGGGCTTCACACACACCTGCCATAAGGGCAATTCGCAGTCACCAGTTCACCTGAAACATGCAGCTTTGGACTGTGGGGGGAAACCAGAGCACCTGGAGGAAACCCACGCAAACCAGGGGAGAACATGCAAACTCCACACGGCCCGAGCTGGGTTCCGACCCATGTCCGAACCCGAAGCCAAGGAGATACGAGTCACCGGAGCTACCCGCTGTGCCGCCGTGCCGCCCTTCGAGGTCAATAATGCGGAACAAATTTGCATTGTGCACAGGAATGCAGAACCAAGTGAGTCTTATCATTGGAATTGAAGTTGAAGCGCGGCTTCTGGGCAATCTAATTTATACGTTTAAACAAAAACACGGCATCGCGAGAGATCAGTCGGGCTCTGAGTCAGTGTCCCACAGCAGACCTGTAAACACATGGGAAGCGGAGTCGCAAACATGGCTTGCGGCACAGCCTGGCATCTCCGCTCTATTGTGCAGCCTGGAATGTTAAGATGGGGAAGTGGGGGGGGGGAATCACGTACGAGACTTATGAGATTTTGCTGCGAAAAGCAGGTTCATATTTGCGGTTGTTTTAAAAGGACAACCAGACGTGTATTTAGACAAAGCCCGTTAAAGAGGGTAAGAACGCGGGAAGCGTACCGGATCCAGCTGGCAGAGCGGCGTCGGCCTGAAAATCTCTGCTCGGAACCTTTGCCTTGGATGTCGTTGCATTTTCTCACATTTTTCAGAATTATTTGGTTTTGTCCTTAATCTGTTTAGACGTGATTGTCTCTCAAAATTGCCGCAATTCAAGGTTAAAGCACGAACTGCGGTCCGCGGCTTCCACGGAGGAGGTCCATCCCTGCGTGACCGTTCCGAGGGTGTGTGCACCGAAAGGGCACGCCCGCTTCCTTACGCTCCGACTCGCTTCAAATGTTGTGGAAGTACATTCCCGGGAAATTACTTCCCACTCCAGGTACTGATGACTCCCACTGGAGTCTTTCAAAAGTATTTTTTTTTTTTTTTTTCCTTTTCTTTTCCCGCAACGTGTCTCCCAACAAAGTGGCCGCGGAGATCAGAACGGAAGACAAGACTCCTGGTTTGATCGGTGACCGATGTTCCAGCGATAACGGCGACTCGGCGGAAGAGAGGGAGAAACGCTCGGTTCACTTATTTCAAAGAATTTTCTTGAAAATTGTCATCTTTATTGTGGGGGCTGACAGAAAAGAACTCGTTTTACAAGGCCTTACATCAGTGAAGTGCGTTCATTTCAGTTTCTCGGGAGGAAAAATAATAATTAATAATAATGTTAAGGGGAGGGCACGGTGGCACAGCGGGTTTGGCTGGGTGCTGCTCTCTGGCAGGTCTGGGGCTCGAGTCCCGGTTAGGGTTCCTTGTGATGGACTGGCGTCCCGTCCGGGGTGCGTCCTCCTCCCTCTCCAGTCCTGCGCCGCCGGGTTAGGCTCCGGTTTGCTGCAACCCCGCTCAAACTGTGTGTGTGTGTGATTATTATAATAATAAGGGTGATTTCATGCTGTAGAGCTACCAGACTCGAGCGTTATTCATATTAACGTACTAATTGACAATAATTAAACAGGCAGTACAGTAAATGACTGCATTTTCCAAAGACCTCTACCCCCAGAGTACCAAGAATTCGATACCAAGAATTCACTCAAGAATGTACATGTGGAGGCAATTTCGCAGAGGAAGGCAGATGAATCAGCCAATTTGCACGGATCCAAATATTGCTCTTATGGTGAATTTATAACAAAGCAAGGCATTGTAGCGTCTGGAGAGTGTTTACTCAAAGCGGAGCTTTCCAACACGTTGGAAAAACGCAGAAGAGCGCCGATCGACCGACGAGCGTTCCCGTCGACCGTCTTTGAAGCAGGACTAAACCCTAACCTGACCGAGAGTCGGGACCGCAAATTGCCAAGTAGGATGGAAACATATTTTATTGGGTAGCCGTCGGTGTTTCCCGGTGTCATTGCATCGAACCTAATATTAGCTCCCGCCCTTGGAGAGGCGAGGGACAAAGATTAACTTGATCGGGTCGCTAAGTCCCGGCCACCTTCCTCCCCGTCTCTGTCCCAAAGGGGAACTGAACCTGAGCCTGGACCTTGAATAAAATACCAAAGAACAACGTTTTTCATCTACATCCAAATGAAAAATTTAAATGTTTTAATTTTTTTTTTTAAACGTGCATTTTCGGGATCCGACGTTTCGTTCCGTCTTCCGGCGCACCCCTCTCAAAAATGCGGTCATTTACTGTCCTCTACCCAGACTGCCCAGGAGCGTGTACTAGTAAGTGTGCTCTCTTTCAGCCAAAGTGCCAAAACCAGCACCGCTTCCAACACCGGTGAAATATGTGCGTTGGGAGGGGAAACGATCCCGAAACAGAATTTCGTGAAAGGTTGTGAAAGTTTGGCACATCAGAGTAGCGAATACGTCTCATATATTCATTGCGGGAGAAGCGAAGCGTTAAACTGAGCGGTGGGATGGTTGGAAAAGTTTGCGCACCCGTCATACATCTTGGGGAGGAGAAGAGGGAGAGAAGACCTCCGCGCTGACCTCTCCGGGGGAATTCTGCAAACGCCTTCGCGCTCTGTGCTCTGCGATAAGGACCGGCCTGGCTGTCATCCCTTACTTTTATTTCCCCCAGTCCGCAAGGCCACGGCTGCGCTCTCCGGGAAACGCCAAACGGGACGCGTCGCCGAACGAGAGCGAAAGAGGCCCGCGGTCGCCAGAGGAGAGCCGTTTATTTGTGAGAAAGAGCAGTCTTTACGACCGAGATGTTCTCGCGTTTCGTCGGCGCGTTCTTCGTTGCTCTGGGAGGGCGATCCACGTGGGGAAGCGATGGAAACGAACCCCGGAAAGGGAACGTCGACTGGTGCCAAAGCCCAAAGTGCGCACCAAGAAGAAGGTCTTTAAACCACATTCTCTTTGAAATGAACCTTTTTTTTTCCTCTCCTCGCAAGACACATTCCGGCTGTTCGTTTCCTCACCTGGGGTGTAGCAAAAAATCCGTCCAAGAAGCGAGCAGCATTTCACGTGCGACGTCGACTCGTGCGCATCGGTTGGGTCACGCGGCGCAAATGATCTCCTCGCATGCGTGACTGTTTGTTTACTCGTAAATGCGAGCCGTTTCTCTCGAGCGCTCCAAGTGACTTGGATGTGGAACTATATTTGGACCACAGCAAGAACAAGAAATAAAAAGCACCCATCCATCCCATCCATTTAAGACAGATGTTTTGGGAATTGGCAGAAAGTGCCAAAAAAAAAAAGAGAATTCTGAGATTTCCCCACAGTTGTCAATCAGTCTCGCCACAAATTAACTGAGAACCGACTCTGGTGCGATGACATATATTAGATGGTAAAATACCGGGGGCTTCTGGAGGACTTTGGAGGACTTCGCAGGACCCGGCGCTGTTGCCGAGGCCGGTCGGAAGGAAAAGGCAGATTTCCCAAATATGTGCAGCTGAACAGCACATTTTTATTGCGTTTATGAACCACACAGGGTCACAGCAACACACTGGGAGAGGCTCTCCTGGAGGTGCGAGTTAAAATCGGTCCAGGCATGGTCCTCCGACAGTCGTTCCCAGCACACCCTCACTAAACGCTTAGGCCTACCGGGTCCGTCCATCGGTTTTCCCCACCATCTGATCCAACTCACCAGCAGAAGGTGATCCGTTGCCAGCTCAGCACCCCTCCTCACCCGAGTGTCCAGAACATGTGGCCTCAAGTCAGATAAAACGACTACAAAGTCAATCGTTTACCATTGGCCCAAGGAGCTCTGGTACCAAGTGCGCTTATGAGCATCCTTGTGTTCGACCATGTTATGGACAATCCATGACCAGCACAGAAGTCCAATAACATTTCACCGTTCGGGTTCAGATCGGGCAGGCCGTTCCTCCCAGTCACCGCCAACGTGAGTGTTGAAGTCCCCCAGCAGGACTATGGAGTTTGTAGGTGGGGCCCCATCCAGAACCCCACCCACTCTCTCCAAGAAGGTTGAATACTCTGAACTGCTGTTTCCTGCATAAGCAACACAACAGTCAAAGTTTTCCTCTCCGCGACCCTAAGTCGCATTGAGGCGACCCTCTCGTCTACCGGGATAAACTCCAACCGTATGGCAGCCAGCCGGGGGGCTTGCGAGTATCCCCGCACCCGCCCGGCACCTCTCACCCTGTGCAACTCCTGAGTAGGAGAGGGACCACCCCCTATCGAGGAGTTTGGTTCCAGAGCCAACACTGTGAGTGAAGGTGAGCCCAACTATATCTAGTTGGTATTTCTCAACCTCCCGCACCAGTTCCAGCTCCTTCCCCCAGTGATGTTACATTCTACATGCCAAGAGCCAGTTTCTGTTGCGAGGGGTCGCGACGCCACGCGCCACCCTGCCCGCTCCTGCGCCCGATACGCATCGCACCCAACCTCCATGTTGGACCTTGAGGTGGTGGGCCCGTGTGGCGCTCGCCTAGGAACACTACCCCCAGGCCTGGCTCCAGGGGTAGGTCCCGGTGACCCTATTCCGGGCAGGGTAAACGATCTCCTGTTTACTGTTTCCATGGAGGTTTTTGGGTCGTCTTAGTCTGGATCTTCACTCCAGACCCGTTTGCCTTGGGAGACCCTACCAGGAGCATAATGCTCCCAACGACATAGCTCTGGAGATCCCTAGATCACGCAAGCCCTTCCGCCACGCCAAGGCCCCGGTCCGGGAAGGGGGAATTAAATTGGCGTCCCATAAAATCCCAGATAGTTATTTCATAATGCATTTTTGCCTCCTTTCCCCAAAAACAAGGGATGTTTTCTACCTGGCATATAGAAGCTCAAATGCGCTATAGGTGACATCACTTTTAATTGTAACTCGGTGCACCGGTTGTGTCTCTTCGAACCTCAAGCTGTCAGGGTTATTTCTTCGTATCTCCGGGGATTGGGTGGCGGTTTGCAGTCTCGCTCGGCCTGGAGGGAGTCTTTTATTGCCACGCCTGGCACTTTCTTGGGCTTTTTGCGATTAGTTAAGGTCCGTTGCAATTGTTTGCACATGTTCAGGAACCTTTTCGTAACGGCAGACACCTGCAGAGGTGCGAGCTGATTTCCAAGGTGGAAACCTGATGCTCTCGTCCTGCAGAAGGTACCGTGTCCAAGGTGACAGGTATTATTATTATTATTATTATTATTATTATTATTATTATTTTATTTTTTTATAGAGCGCTCTTCTCACACAGTGACACAGAGCGCTTTAACACAGACATAAGGCAAGAAAAAGATACAAAGAACAAAGAAAAACAGATACAAACAAAGAAGACATTTTACATTTATAATTATTCATCTAGCGCACGCTTTTCTCCACAGAGACGTACATCTCAGGCCTTATAGCGGATGATAAAATATATGGTGTGAACCTAAGTTCTCATTAAACTGCCTCCTCCACGTGGTGCCGAACCTGAGCGGGCAAAAAAAGAAAGAGATTGTGTCCCGTCTATAGGGACACAGGACGTTAATTTCCGCCGAACATTTTACGACAAAGATGCGGACTGAGTTTCTCAGCCTCGTTGGCTCTTCTGGGAATATAAAAATAGTTGACTGGTAACGCTTTGAGACTCCCCAGAGGACGGACAAGTATTTTCAGCCAACAGGGAATTTTATTAAATTCACATTTTCCTGCTATTTCTGTAATACGGGAAGGAGATAACGTAGCGGTCGCTATAATCCAAAGACGTGGCTTCAAATCCCCAATCCTGTGTCGGCCAAATAGCGCTTAACGATAATTTACATTTACATTTATTCATTTATCAGCTGCTTTTTTTGCATCCAAATCTCTCCTCCTGTTGAACTAACATTTTTTGTATTGCTCTCTCACATGCACATCACTAATGAAAAGCATCGGCTACATGAACGAACGTAAATGTGCCGCGTGCGTCTTCTGTATGTTTAGGTGTACTTAAAAGAATTTCTGCCCTTATTTAGTCTTAATTTCCTTCATTATTTTTAATATCATCCTAATATTTTGATTACTAATTCGTAGGACTTTGTAGAAGATCCAGAAATGAATCTTTTTCCCCTCATTTAAATAATGGGAAAGAACCTCCCAGTTTATAGACTCAGTATATGGACCTTTTTCGGCAACAAATTAGGTCTGTACAACCAGGGATACCTGAGCATTTTTTCCACACCAATAACGTAGTAAATGTTTATGCAGCACGTAGGAGGCCAGGAGGAAAGTGGCTCTGAAAGAGATGTGTTTTGAGGCTCTTGTTCAATGTTGAGGATTCAGTAGTTCTGAGTGAGAGAGGGAGTTCATTTCCCCACACCGGCGTCCAAACTGAGAACCTTCTGGCTACGTATGGCTGCAAAGCTACCGCAAAGTGTCTCAATTGCCAAAATATTGCACACGCACTTTGAAATCTGCAGCTGCCTCATCAACACAAACAAACACTCAGAAATGTGCAGATGCTCAACAAACACAAACCAGCTTTTTTGGAACAGCTTTTTATTTTTTTTCCACTATATGACTGTTATTGCAGGGAAGCCTCAGCCTGTTGGTGAGATTTAGAGATCCAGTTATCTTTGCAGGATATCAGGGTGAGATTTTAGCAACACCCCCCCCCCCCAAACACACACACAGTTGAAGCTATATGAAGAAGTAATTGTCAAAGACCAAAAAAAAGCACATCCCATACCCAAAATGATGCAACGATGAAATGATGACTCTCGGTACACAGACGTCCTTAAAGCCAGACACAAACATGCGCAAGAAGACCGTAACCTGTATGAAATTGTGACGGTATGAAAAAGGGTTACAAAATGTGTAAAAGAAACACTGGAGAGCTAATAATTAGAGTCTCTCTAAAACCACAGCCGACTGCAAGCGCTGCGCTGTTGACAAAACTACGGTCTTAAGCATGAGGCTTATACATAATAAGGAATTTCAATGAAAGGATGCTTGTGGAAGAAATCACTTCAGTCTTTTCTCTTTAAATCCCAGAAGAAGTCTTTCGTCATTATCTATCCTTCGGTTACTGATGACCTCTTGTTCGGTGCAGGTCACGGTGCTCCAGAGTCTGTCCCAGCAGGATGGGGGGGGGGGAGCAGGGTACACCCGGGGCAGGATACCCGTCCATCGCAGGACAATCCCCCATCGTTCGCTCATTACGCGCATACCGGCAAATACACGCAAACTCCGCGCTGATTGAGCCGCATTCGAACCCGCGTCCGAACGCGCGACTCCAGCTCTGCGAGGCACCGCCACGCTGCCCTTAGACCCGTAACGTATAGCAATGGGTGTCATGCGAGAGCTGCCCAGCATTAGGAAGAAGGTACAGCTGAGCTGCACCCAGCGCGCATTTCGGTGGAGGGAAAAACTCGAGCTGATCTCAGCGCAGTACCGTACTTGCTGGAGTCGGTGAGGAAGTGCTGCCGGGAAGCTTCTGGATGCATTGCGCAACTGTCCCTGCGCTACCGGTGTTCTGGGGAAAGATCAGCCAACAATTACGGCAACGGGATTTATGCATTTTTCAAAAGGAAGGTGCCAAAGACGCCGCTCCTGATGGATGAGGCGACCGCGTGTCAGTGTTCCTCGCCGTCAGCTCCTGGGCTCTGGGTTTGGACCTCCCACGGTCCAAATCATTTCTTTCAGATGAACTGGCGATTGCGAATCGCCCTTTGTATGCACCCCAGCTCACACCGTATGTTTTGAGGATAGGCTCCGGACCACCACGGCCCCGCGCTGGGAAAGCAGTTACTGTCGTCGGATGTGAAGGATCTCGGCAAAGCAAGGAGAGACCCCCCACCGCACCGGGGAGGAGGTACTCGTGAGGCCGTTGCGAAGGGAAGCCGCGCGCTGGAATGTCCCACCTTGCAGGAAGGTGCCCTCGTGTAATTCAGCACCTCGTAAAAACAGCCGGAGGAAAACGGGAGCGGCGGGAGAGGCGTTTGAACCCCCGGATCGTGCCGCGAGCGAAGTCCCGCGCCCCGTGTGGTCCGTCCCCCCCACCCCCTCGCGGGGCTTCCCTCCTCCTTTCATTTCTAAAGACCTCCTTATAACTGCACCCTTTCAAGGGCAAAATGAGGGGTTCCCGCCGCGCGCCCTGCCAGCTCCCCCCGCAGCGGCGCCCGGATCGCGTGGGGCCGCGCGCGGGTGGTGGCTCTCGGGCCGGAGCCTTTCGCATCCGTGCCGTCGAGGTTGCGAACGCCGGGAGTTATTGCCCAACTTTGGCGTTTACTACATTGTGACACGTAACAAATGCAGCGAGGACTCCGCCAATTACACAGGCCTGCAGCTCCAAGTGCTCCTCGAGTAGCTCTGTTACAAAGTTCTGTAAAATGCGATCAGTACAAAATAGTGAAAAGTAACAAATATCACAAGAATATTTAATAACATAGAGGGAAACACATTTTTCCATGTGCACTTCAGAGCAAATTAGCCCCAGTGAACCGCAATGGAAGGAAAATCTCAGAAGAAAGGTGCCGTGAGAGCCGCTCGGTTTTACCGCGGATCACGAAGGACAGGGCTGCACGAACCACGGAAAATTAAATATTAAATCTGTTCCAGCAAGACAACACTGTACGCGGGGGGGGGGGGGTTATGACAGTGTGTGCTATGTACACCTGGGAAGGCGGGTTGCTTTTTGACTCATCTCACTTTACAAAACCTGAGCAAACAGGGAGATTAAGTCGAGAGAGAGAGAGAGAGAGAGAGAGAGAGAGAGAGAGAGAGAGAGGGCGCACACACACGAGCGCACGCGCGCACACACACACACAGTCTCTTAAATGTCCGTAGCATGCAGTGGAGAACTGGTCCCAGACACACAGTCACCAGAGCTCATTCATGCTCCATTACGGCTGCCCTCCATTTGTCGGTAGCGTCCTCCTTCCGGTTGCCATGGTGACTGCTCTTGGGCTTGGGCTCCTTCCGTCGAACCTTGGAGCGCTGGGGTCGCGACGGGGCTGCCTCCTGGGGCCTCTGCCCAGACTCATTGTGCTGTCGCGAGCAGCGCTTGCACTTGCAGGAGGTCACCACCCTAACCCTGTAGGACCTGGTGCTTCCGTCCGGGCACAGCAGGTGGACGCGCTGGACCCGGGTGCGGTCCGTAACGCAGCGCCGCTGCCGACCGCCTCGCCGGGCCCAGAACTTGCCTCCGTAGCCTCCGCCGATCCAGTTGGGGAGCACGCGAACGGGGACGCACTCCCCGGCGCACACCAGCTCCTTCACGGGGTTCGGGCTGGTGCACCGGCCGTCCGAGATGTACCTGGTGGACCGGAGCTCCTTGCACCCGAGGGGACCGTCCTCTGTGGACGACACGACAGGGCGACGCGCTTCAGTCCACGCGAGCGCCACCGTACCCGTCCTCCGGGCTACGGTTTCGCCCGAAATCATACTTTGAGCGGCTGCACAACTAGCCGTCCCACCCGGTCTTTTCCTTCTCCGTTAGCGCAGCTGTCATTTTACGCCGTTTCACCTATTTTAGACCCGATTACTCACCCGTTAGTGCCTTTCTGCACTCTGCTCATAAATCTAATAGACACCGCACTCTCCGTGACCCCTATGGATTTAATGAACCAGGAGCTGGGAGGCTTTTTCCTTCCTAAAACATCCTCATCTATGTTTACAGGCGCGTACATGCATGTTTGTCTACGCTATGAGCCGTTGGGAACCGAAGCCAAATCGCCCGTGCGTGCGCGCGTACTTGGCCAAATAAACGGGATCCTGATTCCGAGAGCCCAGAACAAGCAGGTACCGGGTTCAGGGTTCGAGAACGAGCAGCAGGGTCGGTAGACATGCCTGCAAAATGTGGCGCCAGGTCTCCTGCTCCTCCGAGCAGCTGTCAGTGTTGCAGCGTTAAGAGACTCTGTGTGTGTGTGTGTGCGCGCTCACTGTCTGCACTTGAACGTGATGACTGTTATTATTACTATTGTGTGGCTCATGCCTTTCACCATGCTTTACAACAGCTTACAAGGTAAACTACTGGAAGATGAAAACGCAGGATAAATATTGTGCTGCAGATCAGCAGGTAGCGCTGGTGCCTAGAACCACTCCTGGGCTGTGGGTTCGGATGTGGGTTCGAATCAAGCTCAGTCTGCGTGGAGTTTGCGTGTTCTCCCAGGGTTCAGTGCCAGGCAGGGCAGGCACGCGAGCACCAGCGCGACCCTCCAATGACGGACCGACGGACGGATGAAGAAAAGCAGTAAATTCAAGGCTTAATAAACGAGACGCGACGAGAAGAAAGCGGGGTGCGAGCAGAGCGCGGAGAATCATGGGAAGGAAGGCAGAGGGTGCAGACAGCGGTACCTCCTGTGTTCGTTTGCTGCGGAGGGCACCACTCACCTCCCCGGAGGCTGTCCCCCCCGCGGCGCCCCCCGCTGCGCGCTCTGTTCAGGGACGCGTTGTCCGCGCGCTCCCGCATCGGGTCCTCCAGGCTGGAGGCGCGCAGCTCCGTGGCGTCGTTGCTCAGGGGCTGCGCGCTCTCGAGGAGGACGCACAGCAGAACCGCCAAGGGGAACTCGCACGCGACCAGGGCCATTTCAACTCCCCCCCAACACACACACAGGCGCGCGCGCGAGAAAAGACACGTTCGCGCAGGGGGTGGGTGCGTGGGTGTGCGTGCACGCGCGCCGCCGTCCTCCCGACGCCCGTCGCTCTCGGACGCGTTGTGGATGAGCGCCTCTGCCGCAAACCTTTATGAATGGCACGCGCGCGAGAGAGCGAGCGAGTGCGCGCGCGCGCCCCTCGGACCACGCCCCCCCACCGCGCGCTCCGCGTTGCTCCCGAAACACCTGACACCTCCGCGCCGCATAATTCCGGAGCTCCAAGTCAAGTGCGTTGGTTTGTAGAGAGCGAAAGAACGAACTGCATGAGAGGCGTTACAAGGGAAGAGGAGAAAACGCCGAAAATCATGTGCTGCTAAGTTTCCCATGATTTACTGTGTTTATTTACTGTGTTTCCCGCACTGCTCCTGTTCTTCGGTGTGACACAGCAACGGCTCCTCTGATCCTAAACCAGGGTAAATCCAGCACTGGAAGCAGGGTTCCCATGCAAGAGTTCACTTTCGGGACAGCAGGTGGCGCAGTGGTTAATCCTCTTGCCTTATAGCCTGAAGGTCCTTGGTTCAAATCCCTCTCCTGTTTCACCCTTGAGTGTCGCTAATACTGCGTAGAGTAAACCGGTGTAAAGTTGACTACTGTTGCGGGTCACCTTGGACAAAGCAAAGGTGCTGGCGAAGTGGAAATAATTAATTTATATTGTTAATAATGTTAATGTTGGTTCAATCTGTCGCACAGTTTATTCCCCTCTTCAGCTTTGCACTAAAGTTTCCAGTTCGAATCCCAAGCGAAGCACCTTCTAGTAAGTACGGCAGGTGTAAGAGTCCGTGGACGCGGGTACGAGAGCCTGGGCCGCCCTGCCTGCCGCTTTATTGACGTCGCGCACTAAGAGCGGCGAGGACTGATTCCCCACGAGAGAGGAGAAAAAGTGATGGTCACATTTTTAAAATTTATAGTCATGTTTTGCGAACTCCTATCTGTAACTTCTCTCTTGACGCCGCTGACCGGAAAGGTGTTGGAAACTATGTCGCCTGTAAATATTTTTGTCAGTTTTACGGCACCCCGTCATTGCTGTTAAAATAATGTTTTAGCGAGCAAGATGCGGCGCAGATCTTCTGGACGGAGAGAGCCAGCGGCTTCCAGGAACGGGAAGAGCGCCGCGCTCGTGTCCATTGCGCGTGGAGTCCTTTTCACGAGGACGCGCCAACCCGACGACCGAGCGCGCGACGTGAAGAAGGCCCGAGTTCAGGAAACGTGGCCGTTTCCGCTGCAGGCGGAGGCCCGTCGCGGGAAAGTGAGACGTGGCGCCGAAGTTCATGAGAAGAACCCTCCGAGAAGCACCTTTCATAAGGGACTTTCTTCACGCCGCGTTGCGTCTTCCTGGGTTCCAGTCTCATCTCCACGTGTGAAATATCTGAGCGGCTCATGAAAGCAACGAAGGTTCAAAAATAAGTTCCGTATCAAGACGTTTCAAAGTGCAGTTTGTTCCGATGATGGTGACGGCAGAGGAATTGTGCTTAGAAATATGAGCGAGGAAAGAGAAAGGTGGCCATCTAGTGTCGGATGAAGAGGTGCTGGGGGGGTTCAGCTTTACTGCCTCGCGTCTTAAAACCTGTACCGCAGAAATACCATGGTATACATTTTAATTACATTTAAAGCGAATGAACGGAGCCCTGTTTTTATGCGGGAGGGTTGCGCTGTAGGTGTATTTGCATGTATCATTTATCGTTCCAATTTTGGCCCAAGAATGCATCAAAAATCATACGGATGGAGTGCGCTGGAACGGCGCGGCTTCTTCGTGAGGCTCTTTGGCTTAAAACATAGAATGCGGGAACCCAGCTTGTAGCGTGGTGGATGGAGCTGCTGGCGTGGGATCCAAAGGTTGCGGGTTTGAATGTTGCCCCCTGCCATAGTGCCCTTGAGCAAGGTACTTACTCTAAAGTGCTGCAGTAAAAATGACCCAGCTTCATAAATGAGTAAATAACTGTAAGTGACTTAACACTGTGTGTTGCTTTGGAGAAATTAATACATGTAAAACATCACTGTAATACATTCATAGTTAAATGTAATGGGCGGCACGGCGCTACAGCGAGTAGCGTTGCTGCCTCACAGCACCTGGGTGGTGCGAGAGGACACAGGATCGATTCCCCACTCTGTCTGGAGTTTGCATATTCTTGGGGTGCTCTGGTTTCCTCCCACAGTCCAAAGACATCCTGTTCCGATTCACCCACCCATAGTGTGTCAGTGACAGAGAGAGTGTTACACTGGGTCGCTCATCCATACATCAGTGTAAGTAGTGTATCTAGCAGTGTAAGTCACCTTGGTGAATAAGGTGTGTGGGCTGGTAACACTACATAGAGTTCATTGGAAGTTGCTTTGGAGAAAAGTGTCTGCTAAATAAATAAATGTAATAATGAAATGGATTTAAAGATAAATATATTAATGTCCACTGGATGAAATGAAATCATTGGACAAGGTGACCAAAACACAGAAGGGATCCTGATCTCCTGAGTGAGACACAATGTCACCGAGGTTCCCCAAACTCATGCCTCGGAGGGAACACGCAGCCGCCCGCTGCTCTTACCCCTCTCAACCACAAGGTGGCGCAACAAATAACATAATTGATTTCATGTGGGGCCTCTTTTGCTGGGCCATTTCTTCATCCTGTGGCCCTCCAAAAGCCATAAATAAAAAACATATGACAGATTCACAGACTTAACAAAAAATCCTTAGTGCGGTCACCGTTTTTCTCTCCATTACCAAATTTTTTTCTCTTCTGTGTGTTATAATGATGCATTCAATACAAAGAATTTTTAACAGAGGAGCTGACAGTGAGGCTATTAACTTTACCGTACTGCAGCACTAATCCATCGGCGCAGTACCGCAGCACAGTAGGAATGCTGTGTACCGACAGCACTCCATGGGCACGGAGCCCACAGGCTACAGGTTCTTTACCCGACCCGTTCTCGGGAACGCGTGGTAGTCGGAAGAAGAGGGACCTACCGCACATCACCACGGTGAAAATGACACGTGTCCTGCTCGGAACCGACACCCGCGTGCTCCCGAGTGTAGGACGGACTCGGGCGGAGACGCTGTCCACATGGCCGACACGAGGCCTGGAATTAACCGGGCCTAAAATTAGAACGTGCAGCTTTATCCCTGTCGGAGGACCTGCTTTTGCACGAGCCGCTCCCGCGCGGCTTCGTCTGGCCCCGACCGGAGCCGCGACCCTGCATACCTCACGTTCTCTTCGCCCACGTGAGACGCACGGGAGAGGGAGCGACAGAAGTGTGGCCCTCGTGCCCCGGACAGGTCCGGCTGCTCGTGGTTTTCAAAAGAGGCGTGAGACTGAGATTGTATTTTAGCCCAGAGAAATAAGGAAAATGTTGTATCTTGTCTCTTCTCTTCATCCCGTAGGTCCAGCAAAAGCACTGTTTGTCTCATTAATAGATTTTGACAGTGTAAGTGGTACAGCCATAGAATTCATGGGCATCGCATTCGCAAAAATGTACACATTTATTCACTTAGCAGACGCTTCTCTCTGAAGCGACTTCCAGTGAACTCTATGTAGTGTTATCGGCTCACACCTTATTCACCGTGGTGACTTACACTGCTAGATGCACTACTTACACTGGGTCACCTATCCACACGTCAGTGGAACACACACACACACACACACACACACACTCTGTCACTCACACACTATGGGGGAACCTGAATAGCATGTCTTTGGAGTGTGGGAGGAAACCAGAGCACCCCGAGAATATGCAAACTCCAGACAGACCTAGCGGGAACAGCAGCGCTGCTCACTGTGCCACCCACACGCGCACACCGTCGGAAACCGCTTATCCCATACGGGGTCGTGAGGAACCGGCACCTAACCCGGCAACACAGGGCGTAAGGCTGGAGGGGGAGGGGACGCACCCAGGACGAGACGCCAGTCCATTGCAAGGCACCCCAAGTGGGATTCGAACCCCGGACCCAGCGGAGAGCAGGACCTGGCCCAATCCACCGCACCCCCCTGCAAAAATGTATGATTAAAAAAAACCAAGGTTACATGAAAATTCCATTAATTTAAACATAAAAGTATAAGTATAGTGTTGCAAATATTACTTCCTCGTGGACTATTCGATACACACGATTAATTCACTGGGGACAAGTTGTAGAAATGAGCCATATGCCCGAATGTGCTGTGCTTCCGAGGGGGCGTCTCATAGCTGTAATTTCGAAGATGATGTGCGCTGCCAGGGCTCGTCAGTCAAGTTTCGGGGGGGTTGTTTTCCCATCAGTCACGTCAGCACAAGTTGAGCGATTGGAAGGCTCAATAAGAATATAAATTCCTCCAGTACGGAGCGCCTCTATGTGCAGGTACACATAAAGTGGCTCAAAATTTTTTTATATGCTTTTTTTTTTAAGTTAGAGCTTTTATCCAGTGTTACAGCTGTTTCCAATAACACATTTGGACATATTAGTACGGTAAATTAAATCATATAACCACAGAAGGACCCCCCCCCTCCCGTAAACTCCACAGGAATGAAATTTGTAAATCTGAAAATCCCTAAAATACCCCAAATTCACACCAAGTTGTTATTAATTCATTGAACTGATACTTTTCTCCAAAATGACTCGGCGTTGTATTTGTAAAGACTTTCCGTTAATACAGCGCGGTCATTTTTACCGTATTAATTCAGGGTGAGCACCTTGCTCGAGGCTACTAGAGCAGGGGCGGGATGTGAACGTGTGCAACATGACAGCTCTAACCGCTACGCCACCCTCTGTCCCCAAACGACCGAATCACAAGGCACGCGCGTCTGTTTTATATTCGCTCGTTTGGAATTGGTCACGGTTAGAAATGTAAATGTGTCCGAAACACGCTGGAAAATTTTGCACCTTTTCCCGCACCAGAGCCCCGCAGTCTCTCCCTGACAGTTATATTTAGAGAGACCTCGTGTGGAATCCGGGGGCTCAGCACCATTCCGGCGAGCGCCTCGGAGGAGACGGACATGTCCGGCAACGCGACGCTGGACCGCACGTTCCCTCAGCAGGGCTCCGTTCGCTGGAATTGTGATTATTTATTCACCCCCCCCCCCCCCAAATCAAATTATACAGCTAGGTTCATACACCAAAATACTCATGTATCCATTTAAATACTTATTTATACTTCCGCTGTATGTACAACACTTACTTACCCTGGGTTATTTTTAAAATTCGTTCATGGTGAGGAAGGGTACTAGACCTAGGGGCCGAACCCGGGTCCTTAAGTAGAAGGGGACACGCAAGCGCTGCACCACCCACTGGCCTGTGATGTTCCTATAATAATGTATAATTATATTCCTCTCGGGGGGGCGCAGTGGCGCAGTGGGTTGGACCAGGTCCTGCTCTCCAGTGGGTCTGGGGTTCGAGTCCTGCTTGGGGTGCCTTGCGACGGACTGGCGTCCCGTCCTGGGTGTGTCCCCTCCCCCTCCGGCCTTACGCCCTGTGTTGCCGGGTAGGCTCCGGTTCCGCGTGACCCCGTCTGGGACAAGCGGTTCTGAAAATGTGTGTGTGTGTGTGTGTGTGTATTCCTCTCATAGCAGAACACGCTCTTCCGTGGACACCTTCTCTTGTTCCCTCCGCTGAATACGGTCAGAAAGTATTACCTTATTTACTAAAGATGAGGTGCTTCATGGTTATGTGGCAGGATACATAACACACACACACACAGGATGTTTTTTTCTCGTATCATGTTCTCATCAATACTCTGCATTGGAGCCCATTATTCATTATGGGGGGGGTGGCACAGCGGGTTTGGCCAGTGTCCACCGTGTGGTGGGTCTGGGGCTTGAGTCCTGCTTGCGGTGTCTTGCAATGGACTGGCGTGCCGTCCAGGGTGTATCCCCTCCCCCTTCAGCCTTGCACCCTGTGTCTCCGGGATAGGCTCCAGCTCACGGCGACCCCGCTTGGGACACGTGGTTATTGATGTCGGTTGGTTGTTCGTTACTGATCCTTATGACTTATTTATGACTTATTATTAATAATCCTTAATCCTTATGAACAATGTTGCTCATTATCATGATGCCAATAGAAGTTGGAATTCTCCTATTATAAGAATATACGAAATAGAACAATACAACGTGCTTATAAACAAACCCATGTTTATTCTTTGTGCTGTTGATTTAAACACCCTGAGGGCCCCAATAAATCCGAAGTTTTACGGACAAAAAGATAACTATACTGGTATATATTGTAATTAAGTGGTTCATGGGTAATAAGTTGTAATATGGTTAATGAGTGATGTCTTGAAGAAGAATAAAAATTTAAAACCAATCAAAGTTACTAACTACCTACTGCAGTTTTTACCCAAAAAATTCCTTTAAGCATTTAAGTTACTCTTTGCACAAATAGGTGTATAAAATTTTAAATAACTGTTAAAATAATTTAGGGACAGCACTCTAACAGTATTAACATGATGCACAAACCGTGCATTGCTTATGTACACAGATTAATAATGTTACACCTCTTCTTTCTTCCTATTTTTATTCGGCTCTTTGAGAGATTGCAGATTAGAAAGAAATTTTTAATCATTCTATTAATTAATTTTAGGGGGGGCGCAGTGGGGCAGTGGGTTGGACCGGGTCCTGCTCTCCGGTGGGTCTGGGGTTCGAGTCCCACTTGGGGTGCCTTGCGACAGACTGGCGTCCCGTCCTAGGTGTGTCCCTTCCCCCTCCGGCCTTACGCCCTGTGTTGCTGGGTTAGGCTCCGGTTCCCTGCAACCCCGTATGGGACAAGCGGTTCAGAAAGTGTGTGTGTGTTAATTAATTTAAAAATGAAATGAGCCAGATTTGTTTCAAGTTCCTGTTACTGAGACCATGCAGAATCACACACACCCGCTTGTCCCATATGGGGGTCACAGCTTACCGGAGCCTAACCTGGCAACACAGGGCATAAGGCTAGAGGGGGAGGGGACACACCCAGGGTGGGATGCCAGTCTGTCCTAAAGCACCCCAACGGGGACTTGAACCCCAGACCCACCGGAGAGCAGGACCTGGTCCAACCCACTGCACCACCACACCCCCCTCCATACAGAATTTGTTATAACATATTTTTATACCCACATTTCTGCATAATTTTACTATAACGCGCAATTTCATAAGATGATAAAATCTTGCCTTCCATAAATGACATCTATTGAAAAAAATATGAGGACAAGTGATACTTTTCAACAACAAAGAAAAAAGTAGTTCATTATTTTCCTTCGCTTCAAAATCCAGGGGTTCAGGGTCATTCATTACAACCTTCAACGGACTGGTAGTGGAGGTTGGACTGAACTGAACACCTGGTGGAAAATCACAGCAAGGGTCCAGCACAGGAACACTGTACCACACGTGTGCTCACACACACACCTGGAATATGAAAAGGTGCAATGGGCTCCAGACCCGATCTCCCTTCTCCAGGGAAACCGCGCCGTGCGGTTGACCGTGCGGTTAAATAATTCCAACGTGGCCAGAGACGGATAAACTTCCCTTGCGTGCGATTCATTCGCAGATGCATGCGTGTCTCACACGGAAGCCCTAACATCACACGTCTCTGAGACGTGCACCAGCCTTTGTGTGGATCAGACCATGTGGAAGCAGAAAGAGGGAGACATGCTGTAGTACATGGCAGAGTAAATAAGCATCACTTTCATCGCTGGTACTCCTGTTATTCGGTCTCTAGGAGATCGCCGGCATTTTTCGTGCCGATCGTGTTTCGGGAACCATCTGAGGGCGGAGCCGGAGTAAACGCAGTGCAGTAAAAGTGAGTAACCCCTGTGTTTGAGCCCTGTGGATTAACACCCTGTGTTTATTATAGGACCGGAGCTCCAGCCTCTCACTACATGGTCTGTGTTCTTCTCCACAACTCGGTCCTGGGTCTTCCACTGCAAGGTAAGGCCGGGCCCCTTTGTCAGGTGCCACACCTGGACAGAGACGCTGGACGCACCCCGGTGACAATTTCACATCGTCGGACGGGAGGGCACGTTTGCGGATGCGTAACTAATAACCTTTGCCGAAATATATTCTGCGGGGTCACGCGGATCGTTGATGGTTTCCGGCGCAGGAAAACCAGGAAAAGTCATTTCCTTGTGTAGGAGAAGGGCAGAGAAAGAGAAATTAGGGAGATGTTAGGTTTTTTCATGCGTTTTCCCAGAAAAGGAGGAGATTGATGTTACCGTCATTCAAACTTGCTTTCTATTGAAGTGCCGCTTGAGGATCTCCAGCACTGGAAATTTAACTTCAATATAAAACGAGGCACTTCAGTACGAAACAAGTTTTTTAACTTTTTTTTTTTCTTTTCTATGTAAATTGATGTTTGGGAGTGGAGCAAATGAGCTTCTGCACTGATGGGAGTTTGAGAGATGTTCTGCATGTGCTGCTGTTGAGCCAAGTTGTCAGAACCTGAGATGGACCTTAAAGAAGGTTGAGGATCTGCGGGTTCTGGTGGTGCTCTTGGCTTCTGAGATTGCGGAGATTTTCTGGGTGACATTGGGATTCCGGAATAGCCGGTGGTGTTGTATGGCAGCTCCTACTCGGGGTAATCACCGGCCAGCAGTAAGCGTGTCCAAGCTCTGACCGCCCTCGTGCCTTCGATACCAAGACGTGGAGCGGCGGACTGATGCTGAGCCCTTCGCGGTATCAGAAGCACCGCGACAAGCCGTGACTGCCTCTTGCACCCAGCTCGAAGGGAAAACCTCTGAAACCTCTGACCGTCACAAGCAGTAGGTGAACTAATAAGCTCGACCCAGAGGGCCACAAGCAGACTGCAGCTATGAACATAGACTTTTAAACCTGTAGGTTGTTAGGTCAGATCCCACCGCAATCGCTTCTGCCTCGACTCGAGCAAGACGCTTAATGTGAATTAGTCCACTAAAATGTCCAAGTGTATGGTGTGGGGACTGGACCTTTCACCGGTATTGCTATTGTGCCCCAAGGAGACGCGAGTGCTGGACTGGGGAACGCTATAATTAGCCGGGCATTAGCGCTACATGACTGCGCGCCACACTATATTTTGCCCGCGGCCCCGGAGAGCGGTAAGCGCTTAAAAGGCAGTGGCACGTGGCACCCGTCTCCGGGCGCCCCGCTTTGCTCGGACGCCGTGTCCGGGAAGATATATGCACACCTTCTCGTCCTTTCTCTCTGGGTCTGCCTTTCGGTCCCGACCGCATGGATTCCAGGGATTTCGCAGGGGCTCTTATTTGGAGCCGTGCCGCGAATGGGAATTGTCTTGTAACGAGGACGTGCGCGCGATGTGCGCGAACGCCAGGCTGCGTAAACTCCGGCCCGCGTCCCTATCTCGCCGAGAGACCTGGTGTATAACACACCTAGAATGGAAGCGCGACTGTTTATGACAGCTTTTGGCAGCAGGTTCTTCCGGCCTTCTCGGAACATCTGAGAGGCTTCTGGAAAGTTCTGGGTTGTCAGACGCTTGTTTGTGAAGACCAGAGCCACTCTGATGGCTATATAAAGTATGTCGGCGTGTTCACTCCGACAGCTTAGACGCAGTAAAATGCGCAGCGGTAAAAGGAACTCTGAGAGGTGTCTGTCTGAAGGTACAGAGTGATGAGTTACAGTAAAGTGAAAAAAATGATAAAATGTGGTAAAATTTCAACGAGTCTCAGCCCCAGTTTTAGCGTCACATTCACTTATAGTTGATTAAACTTCTAACTGAACTTGAGACCCGGAGGAATTCCTTCCGAGAAACCGCGTTTGGTCTCTTTCTAGCGGAGAACATATGAATTAATGGACTTGGTCAAAACCGAGCGCACTAGAAATTTGCTTCATTTCAGCAAAAATTTCAGTAATGAACATCTAGAAGGGAATTTAAAATGTAACGCTGTTGTTGTGCTCAAACGCTAATTGATAATACTTAATTTAGGTGCGTCGGATTATGTGTCTTTATTTGGCTTGTTTGCCGTCCCAGATAAGCACCCAGCGTGAAGTGAAAAAAGCCAAAAAGTCCAAAAGAGCCTGAGTTGTGATGTGTCCACCCAGCCGACACTTGTCTGGGGAGGAGAGGGAGGTGCAACGCCCAGACCCGCAGCGACGCTACGCCCAGTGGCGCAACACGACCCCCCCATCCCCCGTACGACGGCCCACCTCCCAGGGCGAATCACGTCTGTGGCTCATTTGCAAAGTGAAAATTGCCGATCTCTAACACACCCCTCCACTTTCGCACATCCCCCACAGAGCGTTCGCTGCTCCGGGGGAGCCGTGCAAAGCTGAGGTGTGACAAGGGAGTGTGTGTATGGTGCCTGCCTCCTCCCCCGCCAAACCTGAACCCCCCAGGGCAGATTGTGCTTCATTCCGTTTCGCTGGGCCTGTTAGAGGGGTGCGGTGGCGCAGCGGGTTTGGCCGGATCCTGCTCTCTGGCGGGCCTGCGATTCGAGTCCCGCTTGGGGTGCCTTGCAATGGATTGGCGTACCGTCCTGGGTGTGTTCCCTACCCCTCCGGACTTGCGCCCTGTGTTGCCGGGTTAGGCTCTGGCTTGCTGTGCTCCCCCCCCGCTTGGAACAAGTGTCTTCAGCCAGAGTGTGTGTGTGTGTGTGTTTGTGGGACTGATTCACCAGCCCTCACCCTGCTGTTTACCTTACAATGAACAGGGTACTGAAAGTTCTGCATGTCAGCAGTGAACTGACTGTACTGTACATCATATGGGAAAGTCCAGCCAGGAGGTGGTGCAGTGTTCAGAGCTGCTGCCTGTGGACTTGGAGGTCCCAGGTTCAAACCCCCCTCCTCTTGTGGTACCCTTGGGCGGGGTACTTAAATTGCTGAAGTAGAAATTACCCAGCTGTACAACAGAATAGGGTAAATCACTATGAACTGCTTCTGAAAGAAAGTCAGCTAAACAAATTAGTGTAAATGTGCAGACTGCTTACCCCGCTCCACTGTCTCCCTACACACAAAGCGATGCTTGACACCAGCACCCGGCATGGGACTCAAACGGAGAACCTTGTGCTGCGAGCGCATGCCTTGAACCAAAAGGCGGTCTATTGCCACTTAGTGGTGTGAGAAGAATGCAGCTCCGCGGTGTGTTTTCATGCCGCCCGATCCATACCCACGCGGGGCAGTGCAACTGAAGTTTCCCGAGCAGTCTAAGATGTTCCTCAGGGTTACCGTGGGTTTTCTTTGTAATCCAGACTTCCCCGCAGCGCATCTCCCGGCACGAACAGTACAAGCTTGTTAACAGACAAGGGCCTTGGGTTCCTGTCACAGTCCATGGTAAAGTGTTAACAAGGCAGAAAAGCTGTGGGTGCTGCTGGAGCTGCTGAACACGGGGGTGAGGATGGGGTGTGTGGGGGGGGGGGGTACTCACCGCACGGTCTTTGTGTTCCTGGAGCACCGTGACATCGTGGCAACAGTGCCGTAACAAGGCTCCCGTGCAACTGTTTTTCGATGGAGTCATTAATGCAGTTTGCGTATAAATGTATGTTCTCATTCAAACATATTTATGACCTTTATTCATATCCTGCTATGATTTCTGCTATGTTGCTTTGATTTGTGTGATTTAGTGAGTATTGTTCTGTACGCTGAGTGAACGGTGGTCTTCTCGACACGAGCGCTTTTGAAATGGTGTCTTCAACCGGTTCCCTTCGGTGTCGGCCGCAGTAGCCGTTGGCCGAACGGGTGCTTTATATAAGGGTTAGGGTCTGGACCGGAGCGGTTCTGCGCACCCGGCTCAGCACAAGCACCTCTGAAGGTAGCGGGTCTGTTCGTTATGACCAGGGGGTGCACAGATCAACAGTCCCAGCCAGCTGCTGGGGAGCCGGTTAGATCCGGCGTGACGGAACGACCGTGCCCTTGCGGTAACACGAGACGCGTCCCAGACCCGAGTGGATCAGGAACGCGGATGAGCCCTCTATATATAGCCCAGGGCACGAGGCAGGCGGACGGACGGGCAGGAGAGCCATGCGAGAGCCATTAACCACTCGCTGCGGTGCACAGCAGCCGGTCGACATGAGTTCATGGGTTGTTTATGTTTGACCCGGCACTCTGGTGAAAAAACCAAGTGACACTTGCCAGCAGTAATTAGACAAGGGCAACTGTGGTTTGGGGCAAGTACTTTTAAGGGCAAACCGGTGTCATCGAGGGTTTGTCGGCAAAATCACAGATAAATGAAGTGCTTGTTGTTGGAACGCTTTCGGAACGGGAGCTGGATATTTCTTTATTGATTTACATCAGCTTTTGCGTTTCGTCTCAATTTTGATGCAAGTGAAACGAAAGAGCGCTTTTAAGACACATAGGAGTTATCAAGGAGTGCTGTTACTCCGCTTTACCGCGTAGGTGTCGCGCTGTCAAAGTCCTACAGAGGTGTCTGTGTCTGTATGCAAAGGTCACGGAAAACCGAAACGCCCTTCAGCGGGAGTGAAAAATAGCGGTTACTGTAAACGTCGAGTTCCTGTTCGATTTCGTTGGACTGCGTCGGCATCGCTTTAAACAGCGCTGTGTGTTTCTGCCCGCTGGATCCGCCTCGTCACGTCGTCTGCTTTGCGCCTTTTTCTCCTCCCCAGGACTTTTATGAATACCGGCAAGCAACAGAAACCAGTGCTAACGGGGCAACGGTTCAAGACCAGGAAAAGGGGTGAGTGTCCAGACCCGTCCCGTTGAGGTCGAGGGCCGCTTCGACGTCTGGGGCCGTTGTGCTGGAGGGCCGGGAAGGAGTCTTTCACCGCACCTCTGTGCGGTGGCGCTCGGAAGCTGTGCGGGAGGACTCCAGCCCCCAACACGTGTGCCATTCCAGAAGTTCCCTTCCACGAATAGACTATCTTCTGGCGGGGCTCTCTCTGGCCGCGGCGGTGATGCCGTTATATTCCGTGGAACACGGCAGCGGGACAGCGACGTAGTAATCGCCTGCTGGGCGTGAAACTGTGAATAACGGACCACGCCACGCGTCTTCTCGCACGCCTTACGTCACGCTGCAAGTTATCGGAAGGCGTTCACGCAGTGAGTTTGAACACTTTGGATGAGGCTGGATTGCCAAATACCCGGAAGACCTCAGCTGTTGCCCACCTTACTCCCTCTGAAGCTCTCTAATCTGGTCTGGAGAAGAACGGCATGCAGACCCTGAGAGGTTGCTAGTAGATGATAGGTAGGGATTGTTTTACCGAGCCAAGCAGTGTGGTTCATATTTAAGGTAGACCAGTAAAAAAATTCCACCACCCTTCACAGATCAGCCTATGATATATATCGTACACATGGATGTTGTCCCCATTTAGCGTCATTCACTTCATGCGTCTGCTCCAAACCTGGGGCAATTTCATGCAATGCTCCTGTGGAACTGATGGGACCCCAGGCCACATGTTCTTGGAGAAGGTCTCCTGTTCACAGCGCATTCCTCCCCTCTCCTCCAGATGAAAAAGAGAAGTTTGAGCCCACGGTGTTCCGAGATACAATCGTTCAGGGCCTCAACGAAGCAGGAGGGGACCTGGATGCTGTAGCAAAGTTCCTGGATGCCACCGGGTCGAGACTGGACTACCGCCGCTATGCCGATGTGCTCTTTGACATCCTCATCGCTGGGAGCATGCTTGGTGAGTTTCCCGGTGGCCTGCCAGAGATCTTGGGGCACGGGTAAAGCCTAATGGGTTCGTGTAAAATTGAATGACGCCATACTGTTTCATTTCGCGACTGTTTAAAATATTCTGCTGGAATTTTCGGAAGCACTCAATGTACTTCCTCAAGGTGAGTACCGCAGCGTTGCAACTGGGGCCTGGGGCACCAGCGGTATTTAGAACCGTCTGAGCTCAGGATGTTGTTGACAGAAACAAGGGCAACGTGATCGCCGCGGGATTTGGCAGATTACGGGGAATTACGGTATTAATCAAAGGGATCTGCTCCCTTCTGTGTTGGGGGCACCATGTGGTCCTGCCACTAACTGCACTCTCCAGTTCTTGTCGATGCTTTAAACGAGGCTTAACGGAGGAAATATTCCATTTTCAAGTTTTTCTCACAGACGTTATTAGTTTTGATGACCAGAAACTCAAAGGTGGCGTCCTTTTACCTCTTTGTTTTTGTCCCCCGAAGTACAGAGAAGTGTTCTACTGAATTTGAACATCGGGCTTGTTTATTAGAAGATTTTGTACCCTTGCAAAATTCAAAGTTGTTCTTATCCAAACATAACGGGAAAAGCCCCTGTGGTGTGTTTTCCTGCTCTCCTGCTTCCTTGGTATCACGTTTGTCTTTCGAAACACATGCGGGTGTCGTCGGTCGCATTTCTGTTCAGAGTAATGTGCGTGACCCAAGTCCAGAGAGGAGATGATGTCCCGGTAATCGGACCAAGCCGACGCGCACCCTCCCGCCTCGTGTAATCGGTCAGGAAGTAGCTCCTTTTTGCCCACAGCTGTGCCCTCCTCCAGGATGGAGATGTTGCTCGGAAGCCAATTAGCTGCTAAAAGGGTTACCGTGGCCCGGGGGGGTGCCCTAAGATCTAGCCTGCTTCTGGGTTTGGAAGAACCCGCAGTAGATTACTGGAGCTGTAGGGGGTGGGGATGAACCGCTCTTGAATGGAGGACTTATATTTCAGCACCGATGGTGTCCTGAAGCTCCTGCTGTATCTTTCCGTTTGTTTACTGTGTCCATGGGAATGACTTGCTATGACACGGTTTTGGGTTCTGATGAATATTAACTGTGGACCTGGCCGGGCCATCTATTACCTGTGTGTTTATTTAATGACTTCTTAAAAATTTGGCAGTAACTTGTGTGCACGCAGTGGTAAACAGGCTTTGTTGGAAGGCCAGGGAGCCCCTGATGGCGCAGCTTACCTCTCCTTTCCCAGCTCCGGGAGGCACCCGCATTGATGACGCGGACAAGAGCAAGGTCACGACGCAATGCGTGTTCCGCGCTCCGGAGGAACACGCCGCAATCCGCACCTATGCCCAGGTGAGCCCGCTTTCCGTAACGGGGAAAAAGGAACGTCAGCCAAATGTTCACCGCTGCTTTCTCAGATATGGTATGATGTCACTTTTTGGCCGTGAATCCGATTCCTTCATTGACAGGCTGCATGTTGCCCCCTTTATTTTCATTCATTCATTCAAGCGGTCATATATTTATGCCTGCAGAACGGTTAGCGTGCGTTTCGCATCTGCAGGGCTAGCAGAGGTGGGATTGAGGCGAGGGGCAGCCAAAATGGGACGGAATGTGGTCCTGAAAGGTTTTAAGATCTGCTGCCAACCCCTTAGATACCCTGGATATCCAATATGTCATCAACGCCCCATAATTTCATATAACCCTAAGATTACCTCCCGTCCAGCTCGCCCTCCCGGCACGGCTAGACAACAGGCTCTTCGGTCGGCCGCGTTTTTGAGCATCCATCCCTCGCGCTAAACACGACTGCACCCCCAGAGCTCATGGATGTAGTCTAGCAATAAGGCACTGCACTTTACCCATATTTGGCAGTTTTCCAGCATTCGGGTTTCACTCCGTCAACTCCAGAGCAATTTGGACCTGTTGAGTGCAGTCTCTCACGTGCTGTTTTTTCTCTTCTCACCTTCCAAGAAGACAATACCACTCAGTCACGCATAGCGTTTAAAAGTGCGGAACAGATGGCTGGTAGCGGCACTGATTTCCGTCTGGCACGCGTCGGGATTGCTGTGTATTCCTCACTTTTCACTTTCTTATGTGCGCTTGCAGGTTTTCAACAAGCTCATCAGGAGATACAAATATCTAGAGAAGGCTTTTGAAGAGGAGGTCAAAAAGGTAAATGCACCCTCATTAAACCTCTGTTCAATGACATCATTCTTCTGGTGGGGTCAAAATTCCATATATGCACGTTGCCCACGTGCCCAATGTGTGGAAAATGAATGGTCCACAACCAAGAGGTGCACCTTCTTCTAGTTACAAAGCCAGCAGTGTTGACCCTCCAGTCCCTACAAGGGTGCGGGATGCAGCCGAGGTCAGCGTCACCCCTCCGCCGTCTTTGGTCACCTCCCGTCTCTTTGGGCCTCTGCACATACAGCTCCTGCTCTTCCTGAAGGCCTTCAGCGAGGGTGAGCAGACCAAGCTGGCCATGCTGACGGGGATCCTCCTGGCCAACGGCACGCTGCCGCCGTCCATCATCACCAGCCTCTTCAGCGACAACCTAGTGAAGGAAGGTCGGTTGGCACCATGCCATGTGTGATGACAGCCGGCAACGTTTCTGCGTTTAGCGGCATCAGATTTCCACTTAAATCCCATTTCCTTCTTTTGGCTGCAGCTTCTTCCTTTTATTTTGTGAATGTGGAACTAGCGACTATTTTACATGCGGCATTATACTTTCCATGCCTTATACGGTACTGAAATATCTGCATCACATACCCGCATATTTAACAATATTCAGTAGGTACTTGGTGTTTTGCATCACTGCAGTGCAGGATTGTAATACTTCCACGTGCACTCTGATCACTCATGTCTGCATGATGCCGTCTGATCCCGCAAGAGCTCCACGAAGACCTGCGGTGACTGTGCCGTAACAGATCTAGGATGAAAGGTTGCGCTGTAATGTTTCCGACACTGTTCCCGATGTGCAGGCATCTCAGCGTCCTTCTCCGTCAAGATGTTCAAGGCATGGATCGCCGAGAAAGACGGCAACGCGGTCACCTCCGCGCTGAGGAAGTCCAACCTGGATAAGAAGCTCCTGGTACTGGCTTGGCTCTCGTCTCGCCCGAGTCACGTGCGCCGCTCAGGGAAGCTCTGCCGTCTCCGCTGCGGCTGTGTTGTCTCAGCACAAAGTCTCCATGGTGCCGGTATTACACGGTCCCAGCGGGCGCAGGGAGCTTCATTAGGTCTGCAGACGCCTAGAGAACATTTTCATGTCATGGGAACACGAGGAGCAGAGCTTCTCGGGGCGTTTCCACAGAGACGTGTCACGGGAGGTTCCCTGACTTTCACAGCTGTGCACATCTGGCCCCCTGGTGAGCAGTGGCACATGGAGGAGCTCAGTGCAGTGGAAAGGCAGCAAGAGGGCAAAAAATGCTTGTAATGGAAGCTTTTTCTTCTTGATGGGTTCCTGGCTGCTGTGACTTTACCCTACCGGTCAGATAGCCCCGAGAGAGCCGTCCTATAGCTGCACAACAGTCCCAAACATGCATTTCTCTTATAACACCTTCAGGATCCAGCTCCTTCTCCTCGAAGCCAGCACTGGCCCGAACCCATAAATGGTCACTGGCGTGGGTTCCAGACAGTCTGTCTCAATGCGATCTGCGCTGATGTTTTCAAGAGACGAAATGTGGAACAACAAGCGGCGATGCCTCGGTGCTCGGGTTCTGCGGGATTGCGGCGGGAACCCGTTAATTAGGATCTGTATGAGCGCCGAGTGTCGTCTAAATAATGAGCGAAGCCGCCGGGGAGCTCAGGCCTGCAGCCAAGTGCTCTGCGCCGAACGGAGGCTCCACGTGCCGGGTGTTGTTTGCATTCTTTCTCTGAGCGTGTGTTAAAGGCGTTTCGCATAATTAATATTTCATTATTACAAAATAAATGTTCTACGAAAGACACGCAGCCACAACATTTTCGTTCTTCTCAGTCCTGAGTGTATTTTATTTATTTAAATTGGTGCGTATCATCCATCGACCACAAACCGCAATCCTGATTTTGAGAGACTGGGACTTATAAGTAGAGGCAAAGATTAATTTAGTGATGGAAAATATCTATGTGGAAAATATCCTTCCGTTCATCCTCTAGAACCACCTGTGCACTGCAGGGTCGTGGTGGTCCGGAGCCTATCCGGGAAGTGTGGGGTATGAGGCAGGGTGCATCCTGGATGGGATGCCGGGAGGGCAATGACACACACACACACACACACACACACACACACACTCACTCACTCACTCACTCACTCACTCACTTACTCACTTACTCACTCACTCAGACACTAAGGGTGATTTGGAGTCGCAGATTCACCCGATACACACTATTAGGCAGTGGGAGGAAACTCCAGCGAAGAGAGAAGATGCTGACGATGCACTGATGTTCGAAATGTGTTCCCTCAGTCAGTGTTCGCAGGTAAAGGCCCATGATGAACGACACCAGGTAATTACGCTCAGTGATCAGAAAAGGACACAGACAGGTCTTTATAATTATTAGTGCGCCGATAAAGAGCACATCCAGTTGATAAAGAATGATTGTTTATTATAGACAATATTATATACACACACACACCATCTGAAACCGCTTCTCCCATACGGGGTCGTGGGGAGCCGGAGCCTAACCCGGCAACACATGGCGAAAGGCCGGAAGGGGAGGGGACACACCCAGGACGGGACGCCAGTCCGTCGCCAGGCACCCCAAGCGGGACTCGAACCCCAGGCCCACCGGCGAGCAGGACCCGGTCCAACCCACTGTGCCACCGCGCCCCCCACAATATTATTATACAGTATATTATATATTGTTTAGACTCATTGTTTATTATAATAGACCTGATACTGCCCTCTGGTGGACCAAACAAACATGAGGCGATATTTTGACACACCTGGAGGTTAATTTCCTTCGTTCATCATCGTTCTTCCCAGGAGCTGTTCCCAGCCAACAAGCAGAACGTGGAGCACTTCTCCAAGTACTTCAACGAGGCGGGCCTGAAGGAGCTCTCCGACTTCCTGCGCTTGCAGCAGTCCTTGGGCACCCGGAAGGAGCTGCAGAAGGAGCTGCAGGAGCGCCTGTCTCAGGAGCGTCCCATCAGAGAGGTACCTACGCACTGGTGCACCGGTACGCTTGCGGACTTGCTCTGCCGGCAACTCACATGTTCACATCTGCACATGTGGACCTGGGTATGTGGACCTATACCTGGCGGCAGGCACTGGAGTGTGAGGGCAAGGGTGATGAGATGTAGACCATATCTCCAGACCTTTGGTAAACCAGGTTGTCTATCAGTCCCACTTGTTCTACTTACCTGCTTATGTTGAAATACCTCTTACTTCTCCAGGTAAACAGTGTAATGGTTTGGAATCCAGGTGCAGAGTCTCTCCCCACATGGTGGTGTGTGACAAAGAAAGGTGGAAGCAGGCTCCAGAGGCGAAGAGCCAGCACATGGATGGTGTCTTTGCTGGCTCTTCACCTCTGGAGCCGAAGCCAGTGACCGCATCTCCCTGCAGATAGTGGTGTACGTGAAGGAGGAGATGAAGAGGAACGACCTGCCGGAGCAGGCTGTCATCGGCTTGCTGTGGACGTGTCTGATGAACGCGGTGGAGTGGAACAAGAAGGAGGAGCTGGTCACAGAGCAGGCCCTCAAGCACCTGAAGGTAGTGTCCCACCATCCAGCTCCACCAGGTGACCGGCAGGCGGCCGCGTGTGATCGGCTCCTGGTTTCTGCATAAAATCTCAAAACTAAACCGGTTTACTGGTGTCTTGTGGAAATCTGTTCGGAAAGGAAAGATGCAGCCTGATTTGAACGAGTGTTCAGATGATTCCACCCACTAGCGCCCCCTACTGGCCCACGCTGATCACAGCGGACAGTGCTCTGAACTGTGCACCCTTCCCCTTCCCAGCTCTACGCCCCGCTGCTGGCCGTGTTCAGCACCCAGGGCCAGTCTGAGCTGGTGCTTCTGCAGAAGATCCAGGAGTACTGCTACGACAACATCCACTTCATGAAGTCCTTCTCCAAGATCGTCGTGCTCTTCTACAAAGGTGGGTCCTCCAGAAGCCGAGCGCGAGCGCGGTTCCCTTCCTCGGGGGAGGATGTAGCTGTGACAGGCCTCCATCTTCCTCTGCCTCCCCAGCCGACGTGCTGAGCGAGGAGGCCATTCTGAAGTGGTACAAGGATGCTCCGGCAGCCAAGGGGAAAAGCGTCTTCCTGGAGCAGATGAAGAAGTTTGTGGAGTGGCTCCAGAACGCAGAAGAAGGTAAAAATCCTACCACAACCACGGTCAACTCTGCACAGAGGTCTCTGCGACGATCAGAGAATGACTCTTCTTTCAGATCTGTTTCTGACTGGAGCTATTTATACAGATGTATTATAATACCAAAAATAAATTTACATTTATTTATTTAGCAGACGCTTTTCTCCAAAGCGACTTACAATGGATACTATGTAGTGTTATGAGCCCAAACACCTTCTTCACCGTGGTGACTTACACTGCTAGATACACTACTTACAATGTGTCACTCATCCATACATCAGTGGAACACACTCTCTCTGTCACTCACACACTATGGGGGGGAACCTGAACAGCATGTCTTTGGAGTGTGGGAGGAAACCAGAGCACCCCAAGAACACGCAAACTCCACACAGACTGAGCAGGGATCGAAGCCACATCCTCTCGCACCACCCAGGCACTGTGTCACCGTGCCACCCGTTGTTGGTATATTATATAAATAATAATGCAGTATTTGCATAATATACAAATATTAAAGTGTATGTTGTTTGTCTGACGCCTTTACTTTTACCGCACACGTGTTCAAGTGGCGTCCTGTAGGAGTGACATGTGAATAACAATATGCACATGAAACAGTAACCGGTGGGTACAGTTTAAGTTACAAAGCAGTCAGTAGCTCGGGAGAAAAAGGGGTCTGAAATATGTGATTTGATACCTTCTTAGGTTAATATTCATCTGCCTTGTATACAGTTGTTGTTGAGGATTATACTCCATTTGCTCTGAAAACGGAGGCAGCCAGTAGCTGGTGCTGCAGTATTAAGGTGTAAACTGTTCTTCCACCTTTTTTTCTTTGCGGCAGTTCAGAATTTGCCAGAATTAAAAATGAGTTGTCTGTCTCCTCTAAACCAGAAGTGCCCCGTATTTACAGTACATGACATTTCATTGCTTCTTCAGAGTCTGAATCGGAGGGGGATGAGGACTAGCGATGGATCCGAGTGTCCGCTCCATGCGGTCTTCCCATCGGCGGCTCAGTAGCGTGTGTGTAGCGTCCAGCCTAGAGCTGCGGACTGTCCATGAACCGCAGGGGAGCAGAGCGTCTCGCATCACCTGTGTGTCACGCGTGTTCGTGGGTTTAGAAGTGCACAGGGTGAAAGTTCAGCAGCCGTTTAGACAATATCTTAAAAAATGACGAGTTTTAACAGCGAGTCCTTCCTGCTATTCAGGTACAGCGAAAAGGCCTTAGAATCACTCCTTAGTTTTCCGCGTTTATTATTCATACTGACCTGTATGTTACTTGGAAATGCTTTTTTTTTTTGTTGTTTTTATGAATAAAGTGTTTTTTATTTACCAAGTGCTCGTGTTTCGAAATCTTTCTTGTGTTTGGCGTCAGTTAATGTGAGTTCCCGAAGGAAATGTGGAGCGATGCTGCAGGGACGCCGACGGGAGACAGAACAGCAATACTGCGTCATCGTGATCTCTGACGGGCGCCGTGCGAACCTGCGACACCCCCAGCCGAAGGAAACCTGTTCATTCGAGCGAGTCTGAAGTTCGAAAGCTTCAGATCCTCGGCGACCGTCTCGACGGGACCCGGAACGACGTCGCCCAACTCAAGCCAGGTTCCAGACAGTTCTCCCCGAGTCGGACCAGTCTGGCTCCCTGGCCTGCCTGCTGCCAGTTTTCGGTGCGGCCCAAGGCTTTCATCGCCCTTCAATGCCCCAGCAAGCGCCTCTTCCGCTGGCTGCCGTGGAATAGAGAGACTCATTGTCACGTCTCCGGCGCCGCGTCCCTCGGCTTTGTTTTGGGGCCGCGGGGGTCTGGGGCGGACGGCCCAGTGCTGGAACCGGGACTGGATCCTCTTTCTAGGGCAATAAATCATGAATGACTTCCGGTGGAATGTGAGTGGGGCTTAGGGTTATAAACAAGCAAGGAGAACGTAAGTCGACACCGAATGCACAATAAAGGCAGGAACCGATAAAGGTATGTATGTAATGTCTCTTGGATTTTGCCAATTTAGTTTGTCAGCAGCATCTATATTTCCTATTTTTAAAGTGATTATTTTAATGCGTCAGTTAGTCACTGAGAGCTTGCCGAGGGCTGGTTGACTAGAATCTCCAAAACAAAGAAATTCCCTCAGCTGGGAGAGCAAAGAGATAACCTGGGTTTTTTATTACATTTGATTTGATTAAAATTATTAAATTAAAACACTACAATATTTTTTATTATTGAGTTAACGCCGGATCTCCTGTGTCTGCGGCGTTCGTGTTGGGTTTCCCACAAGAAAACGTTTATTCTGCAAACGTTGCAGTTTAATTCCTCAGTTCTGAAAAACAACCAGATATGAAAACGTCTAAAAAAGGAAGGAGACGCCATAAAAATGATGGATTTTGCACTTTGATCTGCACCTGTTCCACCTGGAGCGCGACGTCACGGCGCCTCACGCGATTCGCAAGACGGGGTGTTTCTGACGCGCTACTTGCCCCCTGCATTGATTTACATAAAAATGACGTATGCACCATCTTGACCAATCATCGCGACGCGGCGGCCACATGACCCGCCCTTTGCCCCGCCTCTTTTAGAGCAGCACCGCCCCTCTCGCATCCTCGCGCTGGGCGTGTTACTCGGCAGCCGCTCCGTGTGCGGGACGAGTCCTGTTATACATCAATAAAAACATCCTGCAATTCTGTTCTTTTTTATTATTCTTTATTGTTCTTTTTTATTATTCTCGAGCGGAGCCACCAGCATGGCGTGCATCGGCTTTTCCTGCTCAAAGAACTCCCTCTGCGCCCTCAATATCCTCTATGTTGTAAGTACATCTGATCTGTGTGTGTTTTCTAGAAAATCATCAAAATGTCATTCATTGTAACCACACACACTGGTCAGGGGAGTCGGCGGGTGTTTTTGTGAAGGAAAAACCGAAGCAGTGGACACTGACTGCGGGAAAAAGGAGGCCGTTAGAGACAATAGGCGGTGATGCTATGATGAATTATGAATTATTGAGGATGTCATTCAGCGGCTGAAACCGGAGCGGACCGTCGCGCGCACCTCCGCTCCGGGTTCCGAGCTGCACGGAAAGTGGGTCAGAGGCACCGGTGGTGTGGAACCGTTTCCAGCAACGCCAACGGTGTCCGCATCTCATCGATTTAGTCCCTGCTGTTCTTTCCATTTATTTATTTAATAAATATGAAGTGCGGAGATGCCCGATCGACTGACGCCTGTGTCACTAATGATGATGATGATGATGATGATGACTGGTTGCAAGGTGTGTCTTCTGTCTCTGCATGCTGTTTCATGGTGGTGATGTAATGGGGATGTACAGTACATGGTTACAATGTAGCAATCCCATTTTCATCAGGCTGGTGCGATACAGTGTTTTACCGGCTCCGTGGGCCTCCCAGGGAGGAGGCGTCGCCCTTACATAACACACACAAAAAAAAAAAAGCTGTGGAAACACCGGATCTATCGCTGTCAGTCGACTTTGGGTGGATCTCTGATTTGATCTGTTGTACCTGTGATAACACACTGGAGTTGAGTGTCTAATGGTCACGGAAAAGTGTGTTTTCGGCGGAACGGCGGTGAGAAGGATGACGGGGCCTTGATGTTCGGCGCTGGCTCTGGTAACTGAAGTGTGACCTCTGATATCTGGTGTACTAATGGGGTTATGGGCAGCGCCAACGCGTGAGTCACGGATGGCTTACAAATGTTGGCTCAACACAGTGACAGATATTTAAAGGGCGCAGGCTGTGTTTTTAATGATGAACGGTGTATTTTGAGGAAAGCTTGAAGATACTCATCCATCCACCCATCCGTTATCAATAAGCACTAGTGCAGTGGAGGTTTATGGCGGTCCAGAGTCTCTCCTGGAAGCGTGAGGTGGGGGAATCCTTGGGTGGGGTGCCAGCCCAGTCCATCACAGAGCAATCTCACACACACACACACACACACACACACACACACACACACACACACACACACACACACACTTCAGGCCATTTCAAGTCAACAGTCACTGTGAAACGCATGTCGATCTGCTGTGCCAGCATGCAGCCCCCCCTCCAAAATAAGGAGAAGAAATGCGGTACTTGGTGTGAACCGCTGCTTGACTGTACACACCAAAACGGCTGTCTCGGGAGCGGCTCCGACGACAAATGGGCAGCACGAGCGGTACGGGTGTAACACGATACCTGTAGAGTGAAAAGCCCACCTGGCGCATGGAACCCCGGGGCGCTATGGGATTGGTGTAATTGGAGCGATCGGTCGGTTCAGCGTGTGCGGGGTGACAAAGTGCGGTCCTAACGGGATACGTTGCACCACTCAAAGTCATGCTTTTTATTCTCAGCACACCCTCGAGAGCTCGTGTCTTTTTGAGTAATTGAACAATTTAATAAAATCACTTGAGCCACTTCAGTAAAAATGTACCGACAGTTCCGCAGTGCCGTCCAACACTTGTTATTGCCTCTGAGAAAATCTGGGCAGGACTGGCACGTTCCACATTTTGGAATAGATAGCAGTGCCTTAGTGAGTAGAACGAGCTAATGGTTCATGTAGATCACGTCCACACGCTCGGCCCTTCTCTACTCCGTTCTTACATCGTTCCTCATTTACTGTATCGCACCAGTTTGTAAAATCCACAACATCAAGCTGGCTTTTATTTCCACTCAAATATTACGATTTTTCTTGAATGGCTGCATGTGTAAATGGTCAGTCTGTGCATGTCCTCCCCATGTTTGTGTGCGATTCCTCCGGGTGCTCTGGTTTCCTCCCACAGTCCAAAGACATGTGTTTCAGCTGTTAGTGATTCTAAATTGCCCTTTGTGTGTGTAGAGGGGGGCGTGGTGGCGCAGTGGGTTGAAGCGGGTCCTGGTCTCCGGTGGGTCTGGGGTTTGAGTCCCACTTGGGGTGCCTTGCGATGGACTGGCGTCCTGTCCTGGGTGTGTCCCCTCCTCTCTCCTCCCCTTCCAGCCTTGTGCCCTGTTAGGCTCTGGTTCACCACGACCCTGCTTGGGACAAGTGGTTTCAGACAGTGTGTGTGTGTGTGTGTGTGTGTGTGATTGGACTGGTATCCCATCCAGGATATATTCTTCAGGGTTAGAATCTGGACCACTACATCCCTGGAGTGGACAAGTGGTTTCTGGTAACTAATAGATGGAGGAATCAGCACATTTGTAAACATTTTCCGAATGCTCCCACCTTTCTCACACACACACACACACACACACACACACACACACACACACACACACACACACATTTTCTGAACTGCTTGTTCCATTCGGGGTCGCGGGGAGCAGGAGCCTAACCCGGCAACACGGGGCGTAAGGCTGGAGGGGGAGGGGACACACCTAGGACGGGACCCCAGTCCGTCGCAAGGCACCCCAAGCGGGACTCGAACCCCAGACCCACCGGAAAGCAGGACCCGGTCCAACCCACTGCACCACCGCACCCCCCCCCCACCAGTGCTCCCATGAACGTGTGATATTATATAGAATTAGCCTGAAAATACATCATGAAACACGGACAGGAAGTAATGCTTAGCCTGCTGTTTGTCCCGCCCCTCTCCCAGATGGTGAGCCTGCTGATGATCGGCATCGCCGCCTGGGGCAAGTGGTTCGGGCTGGTCTCCAGCTTCCAGGTAGTGGGCGGGGTCATCGGCGTGGGCGTCTTCCTCTTCTTCGTGGCGCTCGTGGGCCTCATCGGAGCTGTGAAGCACCATCAGGTGCTGCTCTTCTTCGTATCCTTTGCTGGCGGAGAAGGGATGTTCTTTCCCGTGGGCTCCTTAACCGGAGCAGAACCTTCCGCTCCCGCCGTACACAAACCGGACCGCAGGCTTGTACGTCGCAAAATCATTTCACGTAACTCTGTCAAGATCTTTAAAAAAAGGTGAACGGGCAGAAGTTGCTACTCCGGTGCTTTTTATAGTCATTTAACGCTGAATGTTAGATGGGAACCCATGAGATGCCAACATCTGTCGGTTGCAGTGCCCCTTGGTGGTTTCACGTTCAGCAGGGGGCGCAGTGGTTAGTGTTTCCCCCCAGACTTGGAGGTTGCGAGTTCAAGTGACAGCCGTGGTTAGACCCAAAGGTCACAGGGTCAACTCCTGCCTCCAGCTGCAGTACCCTTGAGCAAGGAACTTACCCTGAATTGCTCCGGTAAAATTACCCAACTGTAAAAATGGGTAAATAACTGTAAACGGCTTAACGTTGTAAGTCGCTTTAATCAGATCTCACGTCTGCATCACATAGTTTGACATGAAGGCATTGATTGATAAATATAATTTGTACCGAAACTGTTCTGGAGTCTGTGACCCACAGCGTGTCCACAGTAAGTGTCCTCGTCTCCCTCAGCACGGAGCAGCTCCTGCTCTTCTCATCTCTGCAGCACGGCTGCGCGGTGGTGCCTTAACCGCTGATCCAGTACATGATCGTGCTCTTCATGGTGTTCGTGGTGCAGTTCTCCGTGTCCTGCGCCTCTCTCGCCATCACCAAGGAGCAGCAGGTACGAGCAGATGCTTCCGCGTTGGCAACGTGTCGTATTGTTCCGCTCAAACATGGCGCTTCACTTTTTTTTTTCCGTCTCTCATCAGAGAAATTTTAATCGGACGTGACATTCAGCGCCGTACTGTTTCTGTCTCCACTATTCAAACTGGGTTAATAAGAAAGCAAATTAAAAAGCGTGACTGAGGAGCCAGCGCCGGGCAGGAGCCGCCCCACTGGGGGCCACGGAGGTGCTCCACAGTCCACGCTTGTGTGTTTTGTGTGTGTGTGCGCACGCGCGCTCGATGCCATGCTCCTCAGCAGGCTCTTCTCTTTATTTACACACGCAGGCTTTCGAGTCAAAGGCGCTGATTTATTCCGGCTGCACCTTGTCTGACCGCCCCGATCCACCTGATGTCTGCAGAAACTCCACTCCCGTGCTCCTATATACACATAACGCTGCTGTATCCGTGCATTTCGCTCACTCGAAAGGGATTGTGTGTTTATTTAGCCTCTTAGAAGGAAGCTTTTGCTAAATATGTATCTAACCGCTCACTGACACGGTAAAGATGAGGTGCCGTGCCGATCTGTGCAAAAGCGGGGGTCCCTTGAACCTGGGATCTTTTTTTGGAGTCGAGTCCCATGTCAGCGCCCTGTGTCCTCCACGTAGGACCACCTGCTGGAGGTGGGCTGGAACAACTCTCAGAGCACGCAGAGGGACGTGGAGAAGAGCCTCGACTGCTGCGGATTCTACGCCGTCAGCTACGCGGACGCCTGTGACGCGGTAAGACGTCGCGTCCCGCGCGTCGCCCCACCGGGCCACGTTACCGGTTCCCGCTCGGGTGGGGTTACCCAGTCGTGCGGGTCGGCCTCGTCTCGTGGCCACGGCGGCGGCGTCCCTCCCAGCCGCCCTCCTCCTGCTCGAGAGACGAGCCGCCGCGCAAAATGCAGGCGGCGACTCCACTCCTCCCGCTCTTCCGCCCGCAGGTCTGCTTCTCGAACCACGCCTGCGAGTCGTGCGCGGCCAAGATCCAGGAGCACGCCGGCGAGGTGCTGCGCTTCGTGGGAGGGGTCGGCCTCTTCTTCAGCTTCACCGAGGTGGGGGCGGCGAACAAGTCGACATCGCAGAGTACAGACAGTGCGGCGGGCGCAGAAACAGTGCATAAATAATAATGTCTCTCTTCTCAGGAGCTTCAAGTGACTGAAAGACACGGGAGCGACTCTATGCAGGCGTTATGAAGGAAGTTTATAATGAGATTCTTAATTGGGTTATTAATTAGTCGGTGAATAAGGTGATCAGCGTAAAACAAAACCCATGTAAACAAGGTAAAAGTGCACATTAGTATGTCTTGTCATATGTATTAGTGTGGCGTTCTGAAATCACTGCTGTCCACTAACACACACACACCTGCCAAAGGCAGAGTCAGCGGTTTTAACCTCGAATACAATCAGCAGTGGGTACATGCAGGAAAACCAGTGAATGCGTTTTTACCGGAGTAAACGCAAAGGGTCGGGGGACTGGGCTTTACTTGCTGGTTTACTTGCTTTGTTCCTCCTTGCGTCCACAGCTCAGCGGGGTAAGTCATGGTTTGGAATTGTACAGTACAGTACAATTGTACAGTATATCCCCCCCCCCCCCCGACACACACGCACACATCCATCCAGATTTTGCAAGGAGTAACCAGAACCTGATGTAGTAACTCAGTTATCGGAAATGAATGTCCACATACCATGTTCAGCATCCAGTAGCTCCGATGGCGGATTTCCGCATGCAGGGAACGCACACGATGGAGAATGTGCCGGAAGACGCGTGTCACGAGCGGTTCCCTGGATAAGCGACGAACGGGCCATACGAGGACATACCGGGGTCTGAGCGCTGCTGTGTGTTTGTTTGTTTGTGTTCGTTTCAGATTCTGGGCGTGTGGCTCACCTACAGGTACAGAAACCAGAAGGACCCTCGTGCGAACCCCAGCGCTTTCCTCTAACGCGCTTCGCCCGCGAATGGGGGAAAAAAAACGGAGGAAGGAAGACGCTGCTCTGCTTGGGACTTCAGAACGTTGCTGCGTGTTTGTGAGCGAAGACGATCTGCCGGTCTTCGTCGGAACGGTGTCGTGTGCGCGTGCGTGTACTCCGGCGCCCCCCGGTGGACACTTGAACCCCGTACGACACCAATACATGTCTCGACTTATTAATAACCTGGCTGTGAGCTTTCACATGAAACCCTAACCCTAACATCTGAATGTGCGTGCTCGACTGAGTGTGTGTGTGTGTGTGTGTGTGTGTGTGTGTGTGTGTGTGTCCAACACAATAAGTGAAGTGCTCCCGGCGGCGTACTAAAGCGCCCTCTTGCTCCTCGGCGTTGGACTGTGTGCGTATGTTCGTAATTGTGCATATACATTCGCATCGAACTTTCCGTGTGCGTTACACGTAGCGCGTAAGCGGTGCGCTTGGAGTTGCTGGCGCTGGAGGATTGTGTGCGTGTGCGCAGTAAGCGGTGTGAGGGCCAGAGCGGCTCGGCGCTCACATTTTGGTCGTTTGCTCTGATTTTCTCTTAATTTATGGTCACTGCAGCAAATCGGTCTCACGGTGTTTGGGGAGACAGTCTGTGGTGTGTGTGTGTGTGTGTGTGTGTGTGTGTGTGTGTGTGTCCTCTTCCCCTGCAAAGTGTGTGCTCAGCCTTTCCCTGCATGGGTCCTTTACTGGAGTGTGTGCCACAACGGCCGACGGTTCTGTGAACCGCACACCCGTAACGTTTGTAAATCACAAATAAAGGGTTTGATACACCGCTTGTCTCGTGAGCGCTGCCCGCTTTCACTCTTTTGTTCACGCTGCCGTTGTCGAGGCGACGCGCCTTTTCGGGAAAAATGTTGTGTGGACTGAGGGATCGGGGGATTCTGGAAGTTCATCCAAGGAGGTTTAGTCAAACTGGAAGTTAAAATCTGTGTCCTGCACCTGGACGAAGATCAGCATTAGTGTATCGCCTAGAAAAGCGTTGCTCTCGAAGGATCGACCGACCGACCATCCGTCGTCAACACCCCCTTGTCCCAAGCGGGGTCGCGGTGAGCCGGAGCCTATCCCGGAAACACGGCTCGCGGGGCCGAAGGGAGAGGGGAGACACCCTGGACGGGATGCCGGTCTGTCGCTAGATACCCCAAGCAGGGCTCTAACCGCAAACCCACCGCACCATCAGCCGCCCCCCCCGACCCCCTGCACTCGAAGGACTCGGGTTCCAATTCTACCAGCCCCTGCAGTACCCTTGATCAAGGTACTTTCCCTGAATTTTTACAGGAAAAAAAACACCAAGCTGGAGAGATGGGGAAAATCACTGTAAGCAGCGTCGTGCCGTAAGTCGCTTTGAAGGAAAAATGAACGGATAATAAATAAATTCTTGAGAGGGAGCATTAGGTTCACGTGCGGACAGACGTTCTGTATTCAGACCACATCGCACTGTCGTTCTTTACAATTTCGCTTCTTTCACAACAGTACATTTTTCGTGTGTACAGTATTTCGGTGGACTAAACGAAAGCACGGTGTGATTTGAACCAATTAAACCCCTTTTTGTGGAGGGAGATGTTTAGCATTTATATTTAGTGTGTATATATACGCACTCTGATCAGCCACAACATTAAAGCCACCGGCAGGTGAAACTCTGGACCACGTACTGCTGGAAAACCTTGGGTGCTGCACTCATGGGGATGTTACTTGGACACGTACCGCCTACCTAAAGATTGTTGCAGACCACGCGCACTCCTTCGTGGCAGCAATATTCCCTCCTGGCAGCTGCAAACACACACACACACACACTTTCTGAACCACTCGTCCCATACGGGGTCGCGGGGAACCGGAGCCTAACCCGGCAACTCAGGGCGTAAGACTGGAGGGGGAGAGGACACACCCAGCACGGGACCCCAGTCTGCCGCAAGGCACCCCAAGCGGGACTCGAACCCCAGACCCACAGGAGAGGAGGACCCGGTCCAACCCACCGCACCACCGCACCCCCAACCGGCTGCAAATATTGTTCAGGAATGGTTTGAGGAACATGACAAAGAGTTCAAGGTGTCGACTCGGCCTCCGAATTCCCCGGATCTCGATCGGATCGAACATCTGTGGGACGTGCTGGAAAAACGGGTCCGATCCACGGAGGCCCCATCTCGCAACTTGCCGGACTTAAAGGATCTGCTGGCGTTGGTGCCAGATACCACAGGACACCTTCAGAGCTCTTGCGGAGTCGATGCCTCGACGGGTCAGAGCATTTTGGCGGCACGAGAGGGACCTACGCGATATTAGGCAGGTGGTTTTAACGTCGTGGCCGATCGGTGTATATCAGTACAGTAATGTCCGTCCTGCTCCTCGTACGGCTTTCTTAATGGACCGGCTGAAATTCTCCATCGCTGCGGTGCCGTCGTGAAACCCGGACGAAAGGGCTTCTGACGATGCAGGTACGCGGCCGATGCGCAGGCACCCGACGCCGCGCCGCTCGCCCTAATCTCGCCGTGGAGCGCGAGAGCCACCGGGCCCGGCGAAGACCCGTAATCCGCTTAAGAGAGCGGCTACGTTTATTGAAGAGACAAACTTGCACACAGGTTTAAAGTAACACGAATAACAGGAACGGTATCGGTGAAAGACGACATTATCGTTTTGAAACTGCACGCGCGACGCCTCGCTGTTGGGTTTTCGTTCGGCGAACTTCTGCGGCCCTCGGGACATCTTTAAGCGTCCCTAGCCAAAGGTCAAAGGTCGTGGCGAATGGTCCCGGCTCACAGTTCCGTCTTCAGCAGCTTCTTGGCTTTCTTCATGTTGCTGATCGCTGTCGGGAGTGGAAACAGGACACGGGTGACGCCGGCTCCTCGACGGCTTCCCTGCATCCGCTTTACGCCTTTGAACCGTCCGAGACGCCTGTCCGCGTCCCGGCGGTTACGCGTCCCGCATTCTCCGTTCTAGATCCTTCTACGCTTTTCGGTTGCGTGTCGCGGAGCGGCGAGCGGAGCCGTACTCACGGAGACCGACGTCGCTCGGCTCGTAGGCGTACAGGCGGTCGGCGTATCGGCCCGTGATGTCGGCCCGCACCGTGAGAGAGGGGTCCGCGAGGCGGAGCGAAGGAGACGCGAGCTCAGAGCGGGGAGCGGAGGCCACGGCGCGCGGGGTCCTCGCCCGAAGGGCGCCCGGCCACTTACCGACAAACAGGATTCTGGGAACGTACTGTCCGTCCGGTGAGAGATGCTTGTCTGTTGTTTCAAACTGTTAACGTAGTAAAAATAAACTCGGTTCACTTACATTACCGCTCGTCTTCGAGAATAAAACTCGCCTCATTTAAACACTTAATATTCTCACACGGACTCTTAACTCATATTTGGTCGAAATATGCGCACAGGGAAGAAGGGAATTAATGGACATTTACATTTATTCATTTGTCTGACGCATTACCCCAAAGCGACACGGTGTTAAGGTACTTGCAGTTTTTTTACCCATTTGCACCACTGGGTACTTTTTACTGGAGTAATTTAGGGTAAGTACCTTGCTCCAGGGTACCACAGCTGGAGGTGAGACTCGAACCCGCAACCTGTAACCACTTACCACAAGATTAAGCAGGATGAAGTCTTCATCGGCCATCTTCTGGATCTTCTTATTCTCAGCAAAGGCTTTCTTCAGAGCTGTATGAAAAGGGAAAAAAAAAAGTCGGTTAAATGCAACATTAGTGCCATCTGAGCTGATACACCTGACATTTGAAGGCAGCAGCTCTAAAGGTCCACTACCTTCTGTCTCCAGAAGAGCTGCCGAAATTCAGGAGAGAAGCGGGCCTTTGCAGAACCTTCCAGAACCTGAATTCAGGTGCTTCCACCTCACATCAGTAAACAAATGCTGTACAGCGTGTTGGGCAAAGCAGACTGAATTCACATGGTGAACGTTTTTTTTCTGAGATTCTCTGTGATTTACAGCCATTAAAGATGAGATGGAGAAAAAAATCACATCTACTTGTTACATTTAATAGATGCTTTTCTCCAGAAGAACTTATAATTTACCAATTTATACAGCTGGGTAGAAGGGGATGCAGTGGCGTGGTGGTGCGGTGGGTTGGACCGGGTCCTGCTCTCCGGTGGGTCTGGGGTTTGAGTCCTGCTTGGAGTGCCTTGCGATGGACCGGTGTCCTGTCCTGGGTGTGTCCCCTCCCCCTCCGGCCTTACACCCTGAGTTGCCGGGTTAGGCTCCGGTTCCCCGCGACCCCATATGGGAGAAGTGGCTCAGAAAGTGTGTGTGTGTACAGCTGGGTAGGTAAATTTACTCTATTATTTCAGGGTAAGTACCATGATCAGGAGTACTACAGTGGGAGGGGACTCGAACCCGGGTCTATCTGCTGTCCCACCCTTCAACTCTTCACTGATCTGTTCCTATAAATACCACCTTCCCACCCATTACAGCTATTGCAACACTGAGAACGAAGAGAACAAATGTGCCAAACCGGACTGAAAGTGAACTCACGCTTACCTGAGCTGTGTGGACAGTTCTCCAGGTGGAAGATGACCATTAGGAACTTGGTGCTGTGGAAATGGAGAAACATGTCCATTCCATCTACACGTCTATGCAGAATATATATACAGTACATATATATGTATAAAACATGGTACATAGTCAGTATAGCAGTGCTCTACCTGGACTTGGCTCTGTACAGAGCCTCTTCGTACGTCTGGGCCCAGATGAGCTCATCGCCCCAACCTGGTGAGGGAGCAGAGCGAAGGGGGACGTGTGACTTTGAGAGCAGCGTCGGAATGATCCGGACTGTTGTGAGCAGGACGCCGAGCCTTGGGAGGTAGTGCTGATCTCGGAACAGGAGCTCCAGGCGCATCACGTTACTGCTCGTGCCATCACCTCGTCGTCTCACAGCTCCGTGTCTATCAACGGTGTCTTTGTGGGTCTGCATCTAGCCTCTTCCATAGGACTTCCATGAAAGTGTGTCTTCCAGAAGTATGGTGAGCACTGCAGCTACGTGTAGGACTTGCGGTAAAATGAGACGGACACGTGGCAGGAGCTCACCTCTGGAGAGTGTCTGAGGGACCCTCTCGGGCTTCGGGGCGGTTCGGGTTTCGGGCTTCCCCAGCGAGGAGGACACGGCCGCCAGGAGCACCGGCGCAGACAGCAGACCCGGCATGATCTCAAGGTCTCTCAACCTGCTTTCCCTACACGACAACACACGCAACCGACCCTTCCCAAACCGCACGTCAATCCAAAGAAAAATGAATAACGCCGCGAGCCTAAAATGTCTAACGGAACCGTCCCGAAGCGGAACGGGGGAGGTAGCCGAGACCGAGGAATAAGGAAGCCTTTGTGTCTCCTACCTGCCAACAGTGGTGTCTTTGTCTTCGCTTTGCGTCCAACTGACGCCAAGTCCTCTTGCGCCCCCCCAGCTCACCTGTTCGCTCTTATATACCTGCTGGACACACCTCCGAGCAGTGCGGCGACCCAGAGGACCGCCAGAGCCCCCCCCCACACACACACACACACACACACATCCCCTTGCCGTCGCAACTCTTTCTTTTCTCTTTCAGATCTTCCCTCACTTTAGTCGCCTATCAAAGTGTGATAAGAATTCCAGCCTCTTCAACCATGTGTCCTTTTTTGAGAGAACGTATTCATGATTGGCTTCTTTCCAAGCACTGGTAAGTGTAAATTTGGGTACATTACACCGATGAGTCGCTTCACTATTGGCCCAGGGCGCACGTAAATGAGCTCCTTCTGAATGAGCGTTTAAACTCAAGTTCGGCGAGATGGGTCTTGAAGACGCCCTAGCGGCCGGTCTTGGCGCTCGTACGTTTCGGCGTCAAGTGCAAGTGTACGTTCGCAACGTAACCGCTTTCGTACTTTGTAGCACATGCACAAGAAACGCAGAGTCAGAAGATAAGCGGTTGAACCCAAAATATCTTAGTACTGAGCAATGAGTTTGTTTTTTTTGCATTAATTCATTTAACAGCGCTTTTCTCCAAGCAACTTAGTTATTTACACATTAATACAGCTGAGTAATTTTACTGGAGCAATTTAGGGTAAGTACCTTGCTCAAGGGTACTACGGCTGGGGGTGAGACTCAAATCTGCGACCTTTGCGTCCAATGCTACGCTACCAGCTGTCCTGCTTTTCTCCTATATAAACTATATGAATGAAATTACCCAATGAAACCCTGCTCTATATCCATGTATATATCTACATAGATATAGCAGTATAGATAGACAGACTGGAGGACTACTGCTTTGTTTAATGGTCATGAATGTTCTGGATTCATTTACATTAATTCATTCTGACACTTTTTTCCAGTGAAGTTACAATTATTCACACATTTATACAGCTGGGTAATTTCAGGTAAGTACCTTGCTCAAGGCTACTACAGCCAGAGGTGGGGATTAAACCTGCAACCTTCAGATCCAAAGGCAGCAGCTCAAACCATCGTGCTCCTGGCTGTGCCGTTTAGAGTTTGGAGAATTGGTCCTGGAACTGGTCTCAGTCTTTCCCTTAATGATGTCAATAATTATGTAGATGTTTTCTTAAACTATTGATATACTCAATAGATGAACTGAAGAAATGATGTATCCTTGAGCATCAATTTAGTTAGTCTCAGAAACTGACATATGTTCAACTTGGGTTTCTCCTGATTTTAATTCCTAGGGCCGATGAATGCTGCGCTTTTCTGTTTTAATGCATTTACTCGGCGTAAAGGTAATATGAGGTGTTTTTGAACATTATCACTTAAGTTTGTATGGTCTTTGACATTTTTGAGTGATTTTTATGAAATCTCTGGAACTAATGGGGTGTCCTTACATTTTAAAGCATTAATTCAACAAAAATTACATACGATCCATTTCCAAACATTTTGACACGAGACTGCAATACTTGTAATATATCCTTTTGATGTGTTATTTGTTGCCAGCATCTAAATCCTTGACAAGGTGGTAGCATAGTTTAGAGCTGCTGCCTTTAGACCCAAAGGTTGTAGGTTCAAATCCTCCCCCTAGCTGTAGTATGCTTGAGCAAGGTACTTATGAGTGTTAAAAAAAAAAAAGAAAAAATATAGTAATATATAAAGGGTGCAAAAGGACTGAGAGCTTGGTGACAGGTTCAGGTATGGTATGAAGGGTGTATGTTGTCTCTCATTATTGAGTCCCAGCTTCTTGGGCCTTTCCACTGCTCTCCGTTACTAACACAGGGTACAAGAGCCAGTTCTGCATACTCACCGGGTGATAGAGTTACAGGCAGTGCATAAAGAGCAGCTTTGTACAGGGCACAGCCAACACACCCACCCCCCCACAGACAGCTGGTGGACCTCTCATTCGACTAAATCATCATCTACTGTCCTTCACGAAGCATTTTTTTTTTTTTTTACCATGTTTACATTTATTCATACAGCTGACACTTTCCCCCGAAGCAACTTACACTGTTAAAGTACAGTACTTACCCATGTATACCATTGGATAATTTTACTGGAGTAAATTTAGGGTAAGTACCTTGCTTAAGGAAACTGCAGGTGGGGGTGTAATTCGAACCTGCGACCCGTGGGTCCAAAGGCGACACCGCTACGCTACCAGCTGCGCGGTTGCTAACTGTGCATCTATGGTGCTTAATGTTTGGATGTAGTATCTTCAGATATGCGCAATTTTTGCAGCAACACCTGAATGTTATATAATAGAAAAAGGTGTAAATCGGTCAGCGAGGTAAAAGAGTTGACACGTGAGCTGAATGTTTTCATCTGTAGCGCCATTTATTGAGAAGCGATTCCAGAAAAAAGGCGCCGAGCTGTCCGTCGTGCTCCCCGCCCCCGGCGCATCCCGCCGCCGATCCGGACCGACCGAGCTCTTGACCCTCCTCGTCAATATTTGCGAGAGAAGGGAACGATTGAGGAGCCGCTCCCGTTTGCACCCTGGGGAAGCTGACCGGACCGATCCCCTCGCAGCCTACCGGGATCTGGTCCGGCGGGAGTTCAGGAAACCTTCCTGTTAAGGCCATCAATACACAGGCTTACAACACAAGTCATTACGCAAACATGCCGTGTCCCACATTGTCCCCATTCACTGAATGCACATCCTTTCGTGCTGTAGCATCACGTCCTATTTGTTCAGCGTTCTTGTTTTTCTTTACAGTTCTTGCTACCTGGAGGCAATTTTTAAATGTACCGTTTTCTTTAGGGTCACTTTTCACATTGAAATTCCAAACGTGATGCAGCTCTTCGTCAGACTGTAGGTAAAATATCCTCTGGGCCTCCGCAGTACAAGTAATATTTTATTTACACAGACTCTTTTAGCCGTCTTTTTTTGCCCCAACACAATTAACTGTGGCAGGGCAGCTTATGATTTACCGTTTTGTACACCTGGGTGATGTTTATCGGCGCAAGTGAACGTGGGTACCTTTAAGCCTTCTTTAACAGGCATTCGAACCGGAGACTAAAGGCAGCAGGTCTAACCCCTCTACTACTTGCTTATATTTATAATGCTTTTGATTTTACATTTTTTTTCTGATTTCAAATATTATCAGATGTTTGTGTCAAGGTAGCGGCTGCGAGAGAAAATGTGATCCACAGGGTGTAAAGCAAGAGGCGTGGAGGAGTATCAAAAGGTGAAATTTCTTGCCTTTAAAACCGAGGAGCCACCAGGTGCATTTCTGGAAAAATCATATGGAACTTTGAAAGACAAGAGTCAAGAATCAAAACATTAGTTTTTTTAATCCACATTTATTTAGTACATGTACAAAATATATCAATATACATATGTTTGTGAATGTGTTGAGGCTTTGATATATACATACACATCCACCGCTTCAGTATAAACTCAACTTTACATGGTAATAAATCAAGATTACTTTGTGAATATCAAAATAAAAAAAAACCCCAAAACATAATTAGTCCCACAAGAGACACGAGGGTCAATTGTTTTCACAGAAAACGCGTGAATAAGTCCCGAGAGCTTTCTGACGCCCAGCAAAGTGCTGGGTTAACACTGACACATTCAATAAAATCTTTGCAGTCAAATGTGGCGCGACTTGAAACCAGGATATAAAAGGATGCACAAAAACAGTGGGATCTCTGAGCCTGGCCACTAAAGTGGGTTTTGTGCAGAAATGCAATTAAGGGCAACATTAGCAACACTGCAAGTGGCAACTCGTCTTATGAGGACCGGTTCAGTATGACACAACACGACGACACGTACCGACGTTAGTGTTCCGGGCTCAAAAAGCTTCACCGGATAACTCACAGCTCAATACTGCCACCTATCGTACACTCGCGCCCTTGGAGAAATAGTTTCGTAAACTGGAGGGTCTGCAGCGACATTGAAGGGGACTGGATTTCCTCTGTAAGCACAAGAAATGCTGGATAAATCCCGACAGCCATCTCTGCCCTCCCCCTTGTCAGCTGTTCAACACACTGAGACCAAAACCTCTTAAGTGTCACTTAAAGCAATGAATATGCTATGTGTGTATTAACTACACACACAGATATTGGGGGAAGACTGAAAACTGCAGATGCAGTTTGGTAAGCTGTAACGACAAAAGAAAGAAAAACTAAAGATATTTTTTGGTAATTGCCACCATCCAGCTATTCGGAATACTAAAGTTTAATTTCATTTGTGAGTTGTTAAGGCTTCAGAACAACAACAGAGCAACCAAGCCTACATCCATTAGTGGCTCCTACTGTGTGTAGTAGCTACTGTATTTAGAAAACAGATTGTCCACGGCAACATTGTGCCCACAGTAAAGGGATTGGACCGGTTTCCTTAAGTGACATGGAACGGCGCTGGTCACTAGAAGCAGGAACCCGGGAGGTGCCAGTTACAGCAAGAGGCGAAACCTGAGACCCACGGTGCCACGGGACACGAGCTGATCACCCCAGTGCCACACAGGGGGTCACAATCCAGCAACAGGGCCTACATGTCCTTTCAAGTTTTAAAGGGAGTGGGGACTACCTTTCCACGTGGAACACCCAACAAGCTCCCTTTAGCAGCATCGAGAAATGTTACTGGCGGAGAAGTCTAACCAAAACGGTGGGCAATTCGGGCAACGACAGCTTTTAGTTTAAGATTAAGAGAACGGGTAAGTGGGCTGCATATGGAGGCATCGCAGCTCTATCTCCCAAACTGTAGTGGAGCTTTAATTATAAATGAAAAAGACTAAAATGTCGTAGTGGTCATTTTCCTAACATTTCCACAGTGGTCATAAATGGATTTCAATTCATTATTTGGGGGGGGGGGTCTTTTAGTCACTAGTGCAAAAAGTAACCTTTCGTTTACAGGAAAGAGTGGAACCAGTGATCAGTCCCCTACTGGGTTGTAGGTCACCAATATCAAAGCAGCACTTGAATAATTTTAAATGAAATTGTCTTTTGTTAAAGCTGTAGGAAAGCTAAACTTCACCCTCCTCCACTGTCGTATTTTCCGACCGCCGCACCGCAGTTTTCAAATGCACGTCATTGTCATTTTCATCCAGAGACTGGTAGGTGATGTGCAAAATCCTGGGTCAAGTGTCTAATCTCACGTCTGTCCTCAATAGTCCACTGAAGGGCAGAAACGCACAATGCCCAACCAAGGGATGGTGTTGGTCCACCCCTAAGTGGCGAGGGGCGTTGTGGCCAGAGGCCACGAACCTCCCACTTCAGTCTATCCATTCCATGGCAGGAACGGTGCAGGTAGGAGATCTGGGATCCTCGCCAGCACTCTAGGGCAAGGGTGGTCCGTTCACACCAGGGTGGTAAAAAGCGCAGTTGTTCTCGTAACGGCAGTTTCCTTTCATCATGAAGTGCCGACACACAGGACGGTTGGACATGTCTGGGAGTGCGAGAGAGAGAGACGCACATAAAGTCATCAGTTCATTTGCTCAGAGTTGAAGAAAGAGCTCAATTATTTTTGAAAGAAAATGACTGGTAAGTCGTCATCATTGAGGGGTAAAGAAAAAAAATTAAGTAGTTCACCAATTAATTCATATTTCAGAGATGAATCCATGTTAGAATCTTAAACGTGTAATTAAATATTTCAAATATGTTTAAATAAATTTACTTAAAGTGAATAATATATTTTAAATATCTGTGATGCTCCTTACCTCCCATGTGTGAGTTGTTGTGGCCCCCACCTCGGGGAGGTCCACCACCTCCACGTCCCCCACGGCCTCTGTAGCCCTGGTCACCGCCCCGGCCCCCGCGGCCACGGTGATAATGGCCTCCACCACGATGTGGACCTCCTCTCATGGGCTCCTCCCAGTAACCACCCGAGTCTCCGCCTCGGTGAGGAGGAGGGGGTGGACCCATCATCCTGGGGCCGCCGCCCTGATTGAAGTGCGGCCCATGGCCGTGAGGGGGAGGCGGGTGGTTGAAGTGAGGGCCTGAGGGGGGCTTGTTAGGAGGATAGCCGCCGTTCATCGGCATCTGCATGTTCATGTTGGAGTTCATGTTCACGTTAGAGTTCATGTTCACGTTGGGGCTGTGGCCTAGCAAGCCTGTGCTCACTGGTGGAAAAGACAGACAGCACATAACCATCAGACTAGGAAAGAACACATTCAGAGTACAACGTGACAGCGCAGTCCAGAGGGGCTACAAGTGGAACATGGTGGCAATGACTTACCTGGCGGGGGTCCATTGGGTTGGGACTGATTCTGTGTGTGCTGTAGAGAGCCTAGCAGCTGCTTTATCTTGTCAGAGAAATCAGGCTGCTTGATCAGGTCCTCTGCAGACTGATTGTTTTGGGCACCCTGAGCAATAAGATGAGGAACAGGACAGTCAGTGACTGGAATTTTACCACTTTCTCTTGTTCAGATAGATATTCGGTCTGCTGGCTAGCCTCTTACCATGATAGAGGTTAGCAATTCCTGCACATTGACAGAGGGGGAGCCGGCGTTGCCAGAAGAGGCCTGAGTCTGAGGGCTGCGACCGCTGTTCCCAAGTTTGTCCATCAGGTGGGCCAGCACAGGTGGCAATTTGGAGCCCTCGGAGGGGGTACCATTTGAGAGTGCTGGGGTGGTGTCCATGGGCTCCATGTAGCTCTCATCCATAGAGGAGGAGTCCTGCAAAGAGAAACAAAGGTTCATTCACGGAACTCCGAGAGGATCACCATGGAAAAACGGAAAGGATTCGAGGCGACCAACAATAAGTGCGTGAAGGTCTTTACCTCATCCAGTGGTATGAGTCGTGGGGTCATAGGCTCGTAGGGTTCTGGGTCTGGCTCATGAGGGGTGTCGGGGACACTGGAGCAGGACAGAAACCTTTTGGTCACATACTGCATTCACAATTACCGCATGCACTAAACAGACCTACATCCATGACCATGATAAAAGTGCAAACTTAAGTATAGGCCCTAAAACTTAAGACATCAGTCACATCTCATTTTACTTCGAGCTTTACCTCTCTTTGCTCAGGAAGATCTCCTGCAGAATGCCCATCTCTCGGTCCCTCTGGAAAAACTTCTCTTTGCTGTTAGACCCTGGGATGATCAGGGAGCCAGAAAGGGTGAGGGGCTGGGGAGGCACCCAGGGAATACGCTCTTCCATGGTGTCATGGGACAGCCTGCGGGCCTTCTCGAATGTTTGCCTGTCCATCATGAGCTCCCGTCTTGCTGCCTCACCAAAGTCCTTGATTTTGTTGACGTTCACTGTAAGGGCAGCAAGGCCATTTAATGACACATACAGTGGACGCACAGAATGTAAACAACTGAGCTGCATCTACATCAGGCACGTCCACTAACCTCTTTCCGTCTCGTCCAAATCAAAGTAGAAATACTCCTTGAGCTGGTCCTCCTCTGCCCAGTGCACACTCTTTTTCTTCTTCCCTTTTTTGGTGAGCTGACTCTCTTCTTCACCACGGGGCTCTGACAAAGCATTGGGTTTCTCTCCTAGAAACGGTGACGAGCAGCAGGTAAGGACGCTATGCGGACCACAAATAAACCTGTCCCGTGTCCCTCATGTCTCTCAGAAAAGACAAATACATTAGTACAGCACAGGAATCAGTACTAGGAAACATCCATCCACGGGCAGTAACCGCTTTATGATAGCAGTGTTTCAGCCTAACATATGGCTGAAACAGTGAAACCCAAATGAACAGCATGTGTCACCTGTATCCATGGCTTCTGTATCATCACTGGGCACTGGTGTTCCTGGCTGCTCCAGGTCTGTAGTCTCATGCGGAGGAGTGTGAGATGCCAGGGCATCAGGAGAAGATGCCTTGTTTTGAGATGAAGTATAAGCTTGAGACTTGCTGTCGAATAGGCAGGACTGAGACAAACAGAGAGGTGTCTGAAACCACTTAACTAGAGGTGACCACCACAACAAAAAGTTATATTTTCAGGCTTGATATGTCAGCTCAACTACTGGTAAGAGCGTTACAAAACGGATTTGGAATGCAAGAATGAGGTGGTGTGGTACCTTGTTTGATGTTGGAGACAAAGCTTTCTTCTTCTTCTTGATTTTGATGCCAGGCACTGGGGCAGAGTTAAGAGCATCCAGGAAGCCTGTGCACTCCATGGCTGAAAACAGCAGAGCAAAAAAGTTGAAAACAGGAGCAGCACAAATTAAAAGCCAATGATACCAGTGGTTTACTCTCCAGTTTCCAACTGAGAAAGCAGGTAAGGTACATACGCTGAGCAGGTATGATCTTGACTTTGATTTCTTTGGTGGAGTTGGGTGTAGTGTTGAGGGGTTTGTATTTCTTCTCTGCAGGGGGGTTGTCTACTGGAGCACTGTTGAGAAAGGAAACGCAAAGCTCACCACACAAGAGTTCTGTAGGGCAGTGGAGAGGTATGAACTGAGTGCAACAGCTGTGAATCATGAAGATGGCGTCTATCAATAGTTCTACATTCCATACAGTAGAGCAGGTTGGACAGGACTGCGAGTGACATAAGTGCTCACCTGGGCCTCTTCAGAAGAGGTGGTTTGATGTTGTACTTGTCTCCAATCTGGGGAGTCATCTGGGGCTTCTTGGAAGGGACTGGGGTAGGTGTTTCCACTTCTAACCCTGAGCACAGATACAAATTCAACTGTTAACGTTTAAATCCCTATCAAAAAAAACTAAATGTGACCCATTTCCAGGGAGACATAAAAGAAGAGCCTCACAGCAAATCTGTTTATACTGGCCAGAGTAACAGGCAAATAAGCTGTTGCATGTGAACAAGTGTCTTGGTAAGATACCTGTCGATCGAATCTTGGCATGGCTTGGGGCATGTGCTTTGGGCTTCTCTCTCTTCTTCTCTTCAGCAACCTTCCCAGTATCTCCGGGTTTTACCTCGGAACCTCGAACTTTCCCTTCCTCTTTCTTCTTCTTCTTGTCTGAGATGAGGAAATGGCTCATTATAACAAAAAAATCCCACCTTGCACTCTGTTTTTTCAGCTAAGATTCAGTTATTGTATGGAGAGTAGAAAGTAAGTTAAAAAGGGATCACATACCTCCTGCGTTAGATGCACTGGAGGAAGCTACACTCTGGGAGCGGATGATAGCCATCCAGCCATCGACTAGCACAGACGCCAGTTTCCTCAGCTCTATTGAAGAAAAAATATACATGCCATTAGTGGTGCACCCTGCTATGATACCCAACATCTCAAATTCGGTACAAAGAAATTAATGCAGCAAATGGATATGCAAAGTCACCTTCAGTCTCGCCGCTCTTGCTCAACTGTTTCACCAGTTTGGCAGTGTTGTTCTAGGAGAAAGAGAAAATAGACTGAAAGATATAAAAGCATAAACTGGAATGTTCCCTAACGCTGCCTTACTTCATCTGTGTGGTTCTTATGAAATGTTCATAAACATCCTTCTACCCCATCTTGACAGTGCAGTTACAAAGTAATCATTAGGAACAGTATTTCTGTGGCTCCTATCTACTCTTTCTCAGTGCAAAAGGTGATACCTGTTTGAGGTGGTCCACAGTGAGGGGCAGATTCTGCAGTGTGAGCAGGATGAGCTGCAGCAAAGGGGTGTTGTTGGTGGTCTTGGAGTAAGTGAGCCATGCATTAAGCAGCTTGTATCCGCCGATTTTAATAAACCTGCATGGTGGGAAGTAGAAAGGCACAGGTAAGAACTTTAACTGAGACTAAGCATCAGAATGAATGAGATAAATACACAACAATTCATGGAAATGTTTAGCAACTTAAAGATGGAACTGACCTGTTGAGAATGTCATGTGATTTTGTCTGGAGCAAGATATTCAGGTACATGCATCTACTGACCATCTTATGAGAGGCTTTCATTAAACTGGAGGGGGGGAGAAACAGCAGCTATTATGATCATGACAATCCATCAAAAGCCTAAGCTCAACCCAGTAGTCATGTGTCAATAACAACTGATCATTCTACATCACAATCACTAACATAAAAATTGATAAAGGCATCACACAGTTGGTACAACATAATTAAAAGACCCAGAACAGGATGTCCTTCGACTCTTCCTACAAGAGACAAAAACCAAACGTGATCAGGCTTGATGTCACACGCCAAAACTCACCTGACTATCTTGACAACTCCATCCGGGCTACGGAGTTCTCCCTCCTTACCAAGCAGGTTCTCCACACCCTTCAGGATCTCTCTGGGATCCACTGCGCCCACAGCCATTTCTAGAATGAGGAGGAAAATTGAGGTTACTGTGATGTGCCATGTTTGAAATATACTCCACCGGGATTTTGACACACAGTACAGTTATTGAAAGACAACAGAGCAATCAACAGTATTTAAATGTTCATGAGTCAAATGAGCAACATTAGCACTACATAAACACAACGCACAACATACTGATCACTGCTGGGGGAGAGCTCAATGGAACAACTTCAAACAACGCAACACTTAGCATATATTAAGAACACTTTTAAAAAAAAAAAAAAAAAAATTCAGCCTGGTGCTAAACTTCGGATTTTAAGTTTTTTGCCATGTACTGTTAAATTGCCTTAAATAGGAACTGAATGTCTCATATTTCTAACATTTCTGCTAAAGGGCCAGTAACAGGAAATGTGACTAAAACAAAGACTACGCAAATGCAGCTTGTAACAAATGCAAGACTATTTTGTCATGTCAAACCATTGCTAACATTCATTGTACTTTTAGCACCTCATCAATGTGAAGTATGAACTCGAAAGATTCATAAGCCAGGAATGCAAGTCTTACTTTGCATCCTGCCAGTAAATGTTCCTCACGTAGTACCTGCATAACCCTAACATACTAATTATTAATTATGCGTGCCTTTCAAACTGTATACGTCTTCAAGAGAAAACATGGCATCCTCTTTTCTTTTTCTAAGGGGCATGGACAGTGTGGCTAACCACACAGTGGTGTCCCTACCTGAACCTCATTTCCTCTTTGGTAACAGGTTCCATGGCCAAGAAGACACAAACTGCTGGCCAAGCATACTATTTGTTCTAGAGATGTTTATAAATCAATCTTCTAAGGCAGTTAACAGGTAGCACTAGTGGGAAATACTTAATCACTTACTACATACTATCTAATTAATAATTCAGAAATTTGGACTTTGTTTCATTAAGCTATAGACCTACCTGCGCATTGAAACGTAAATGAAATGCCTCAAAACTGTTTTTATGGACTGCATCAGACGGCATGAAAAGGCTTTGTTCATGTTGCCAAGAGTACTAAACTCTGCATTAGCCTAATATAAAGTATACAAGGCCATTCATGCCCACTGCTCAAGCTGAGTCTTCATGTTTATCATCAGCTAAAATACAATGAAACTCAATCATCTGAAAAAAAATTCTCAGAGTGATTGAATTTGCAATGGTACATAAAACTAAACAAGTCTTGAGCTGCACTATACTAAGACCTGCACATATTTCAGGTACAATCTTACTGCTTTTCCCATTCTTCATTGTCTTCGGGGCTTGCTACCAGCTTTGAATATACTGAGCTGAATTCCCTCTGTGGTGATACCAACGAGCCCTGCGCACATACAGCTTACTGCAGTCCATTGTGCCTGATGAACATTCAAAAATGTACACGCATTTGGAAACTGATGAATTTGAGCCTCAGCCTGACATCTTCCCAAAAGAACTACATTGTAAAAATGTTTTTTTCAAAAAATAATTTTGAATGCAAGTAACAGCAGGCAGAATGGGGTAGACTGATTCATTAAATGCAGCTGCTGCAAAAATGTTGCTGTGAATGCATTTATTGTACAACTACAATGAACAAATCACAGCAAATTGATAAGAGTATGGTTCATATAGTAGAAAAAAATTGCTGAGTGTGTGCATGACAAACAAAAACACACACAAAGCAGTACATGTACTGAGATATGTGGCAGCGCACTCCATTGGGTTTGCATTTGAACAGGCAAAAAAAAAAGCTTTCTTCTGAACAATAAACCAAGAGGGGAAAAAATGTGAGAATGAGGACATTAAAAAAAAAAGAAAAACAACATATCAAGTTGTCTCTTCCAACTAACCTCAGGGAAACAAATGGTCTTGTTTGTATATAAAGGGCATTTTCCCATCAAATGCCATTATATAGTGCCACTGGTAGTTTCGAAAAATACAGACAATGCACAGCACTTGGACGATATACAAAAATGTTTAAATATATTGCAGATGGTGGTTTGTAAATTGTATATTAATTATACAGCATCTAGAAGCAAAGATCTACACATCTAGAAAAAATAGGTGACTACCCATTTTACTGAAATTAGTCTGACAACACGTGGCTACGTGGAGTTAATGTCCATTTCTGCCTGGGCTGGATCAATACTTGCCTTGTAAATTTTGAATAGGAATCACTGATGTGAAGACTTACGGCTCCCTATATTGTATAACAGATCGCACAGAAGGGGAGAAAAACCATTAATTACTGCAGGGGAAACATTTTATAATGGCAAATAACCTTGTAACCACTATCTAAACCCAAGTTCAGCAATGCACACTTTTTTTTTTTATTATTCTGCAATATAAACCCCAACGTTCCACGAGAGTATGGAGGTTGCGTGTTCGTGCCGAGGTCTCCACACACATGAACGCAGCGTGCTGGGGGTGGGGTACCAGCACTGCTGGGGGGGGGGGGGTGTCAGTCCAGAGCAGAAAGGCACCCTTACGGCATCATCTGGATTTATGCCCATTGATCCGTGAACTGCATTCCTACATCAGTCTTAAATGTATATTTCGAGGAGGGAAAAAAAAAAAAATCGTCAGGTATTCTGATTTGACGTTGTTTTCCCTGGATGACTAAAAAGCTTAAGTTATTAAACTGACAAGTTTCCAAAGGAGGTCCTGGTGCCAGCAGCCAGTCTTACCCATACAAAGTCTATGACAAACCTGACCTTAACCATGAGGGCAAATGCAGTTGATATTGTAAGGCATAAACAGTATTAAAACACCCAATGTATTTAAAAAAAATTTAATGTTCACAATATATAAAGCCTACATTTACATCATTAATTTTTTTTCCCCACTGTTGTATTAAATATAAAAGAGGCTTAAATGCGTAATTATACAAGCGCGATACAACCCGGAAACCGCCCCCTTCTATTATCAGAGACGTGTCCCCCCCCCATTCAAACGGACGTCGCAGGACGACAACGGAAAATCCCCAACTCGGAAGCCCCGCCTCCTGACTAAACGTTGACGAAAACCGAGCAGCAACGGAAGAGCCGGACGACCGAAGTCCCACCCATTTTTTATTTAACCCTTTACGAGCAAATGACTACGAGTGAACGGCCGCCATTTCGCAAGACCTGTAACAAAAGAAAAGCTACGTTCTTAGAAAGAAATTAAACACAAAATGAAACCCGACCTACTACAAATTAAGACATTCGGCTAAAATTTGAAGTTCCCGTTAACTTCGCGCGGGTTCAGCCGAAGTCTACGCAAGCGGACCAAAACAAGTAGGTAGTAGGCTGTCCGCCATTATCTGTACGAGCCCACACCCTGCGCCTGAAACGACAACTCGTCCGCCATTTTGTTGGAACACAAAAGCTCGTAACTTCTCATTTCTCACCGAAACGAACGACTTCTTAACTAACCACATGTACGCACATTTTTGCAATCTTTATAGCCAGATTGCTAGGTAAACAAGTTTACTTTCGAAGGTTTATTTTTAACGTAAAGCACTCGAGTCAAAACTAAAACACCTTTAAACAATGTACAATATGCACTGTTCCTCGTACAACTTTAAACATCCAGTAAAGTCCGTCTGTGGGGCAATCTTTATACACAGATTGCTACCGTCCGTTTTGTTCCAATGAGCGCTCCCCCTTTAAAAAGGAAAAAAATGAAAAAGACCTAAAAAAAATAGTGCGTTAACGTTGCGGCAATCTTTATGTACAGATTGCTTATAGGTCGAACCATTATTTTATAAACTAACAAATTCAATCTGTCTCACGTCTCACACACAAAGAAACGACGCCGTTCAGCTCCGTACTTTGGTGTGTGAGCTCATTAACAGATATTGCCAATAAACAGCTAACATCACAGTATAAAACAAGCCCTGTACCCAATTCCAACATAAATTTGGAAATCACTTTCACAATTGTAACGTTCGAATTTGCTGGAAAATCGACACTTACTATAAATACCTCTCTTCTCAGCGTCTCGGGTTAGTTAATTGTGCTTTACAGCAACAATCTTTGCTCTTACAACAGTTTAGAAATAAACTGTCATGGCTTTATCATCATAAGCAAGCTTTATGGTTGAAAATTTTGCTGTTAGATTTTATGGGCAGATTGTGATAGCTAAAAGGCTAGCTTTGTCTTCTGAAACGAGATGGAGGCAAAAATTAGTAATCAAATGTCCATTACTTGAGCAGAAAAAATGTTTTTGGTATTTGTCTTCGTACACTTAGATGAGTGTCCACGTCGTCGAATCTTCACTGAAACAATACAACCTGTAACACAAAATACGGAAACCAAAATTAGTGGCCAAACAGTCGTTTGTTCTTAAACACTCTTTTCAACTTCTCGAAAAGGGAAATATTTTAAGACACAAGCAGGGTTTTTTTTTTTTTTTTTTTTTTTTTAAATACGCAATCAGTTTTTAGAACAGGAGCAACATTTCTTGTACTCACTTACCTCTGAAAAAATCCAGGAATGAGGTAGAAGGAGGAGGGATTACGATTTTATAGGGCGTTCGTTATGACGTAACGTTGTCATTGGAAACGTGACATTCCGCGAGTCTCATTGGAGGAAGAGGAAGGGTGGGACGAGCGAAAGGGAGAGGGGGTGAGGGAGAGACTGCGCACCTTAGTGAATGACTAGGCACTCTTACGGTATTTACGCATTTAGTAGAAAAGATTTTCACCAGAATGATATATGTTGTAGGATAAATGGAAAAAAAATCTGAAAACATTGTTTGGCAAAGCCGTATTTGGTGGCCTTTTGAGCCGTATGTTTGAAAGTTAATATAAAACATAAAAGACCTAAATTATTGCAGAGACTGTTTTAAGCAGAAAAAAAACCGTTGTGATTGTGAAACATTCGCTGATTGCTCCTCAAAAAGCCTATGGTTAGCGGGTTTAATGCTTAATGTATAATTAGCATGTCTATTATTACCCTTTATCCATTCTAGTTGTAATACAACGTTTGAAACAAACCAAGATAAGTGAATATGTTGAGATGGATAAAGAAACCAGAAATGGGGGTCTCAAATGAACATTCTCTTTCATTATTTTTGTTCGGTATCGATACCACACACCGAGAGGCAGAGCTAGTGCCACCTACAGAGTTACAGAATCAGAATTAGCGCCACACGGCTCTTTAATTTCCAGTTTTTAATTTGATGTTTTCAATATATTAATGATAGCGACGATGGATTTTAAATTTAAAGTCTGATTTAAGACTTTTTTTTTATTCATTAACACACATTTAAATGTGATTAGATTTAAAAGCCCTCTCTCTTTCGGGTCACCTTGCTTTAATGTGATTATGACGTTGTTCGTTTGATGTGTTTCTGATTTCATTATGTTGGGAGCTTTGTTTCCTTGATGCTCGAGTAAACTACTGTTTCCACAGCAGTGGATTTAAAATCAACTGAAATACGCAGTAGAATAGTTGCGGCTATATCCGCAGTCGGCACTATTTTCAAACGGAACAGAAAATATTAATACAAAAATTACAAGTGATGTGTTCAACATTTTACACGCGGAAAGACCATAAATGGTCATGTGGGGGCTTTCATGTAACGGCGTCACGTGCTTCTACGTTCCAACGTGAACGGCTATATCATTTTTAAAAACCAAAAATGCAGAACAGTTTTTTTTAAGCTATGGATATAATATTTATTCTGGAATAAATGCATGTTTATAGGAGACGTAGTGAAACCCGTCCTGGGAGCTCTTTACTTCGGTGTTCAACTTCCCCCTTTACACCGCGCTGTCGGAGACAAGATGGCGGCACCCGGCGCGCGACTGGCGCTCTGCGTGCTGGCCCGCGTGCGGCCCTTCTCGTCGCGCCTCGCTGAGGTACCGTCGTACGGGGCCGCTCTTTCCGTGGAGCGGCGATTAGTCATTAGAAATGTGTTTCAAGTGTGTGTTCGTGCTGCTTTCGCCGTCGTGCCTCTCGCATCTGAGGCTGTGGCTGTGTGTGTGTTCACACTGACATCGGTTCGGGTTTGCCTGGCCCCCCTAGCTAGTATTTTCTAGCTAAAACATAACCTTAGAACGTTCATGATTGTTAATTTTGTTGCTTTTATTTTGCTCGGCTTTCATCCAGAGTATTTAGCCCGTTTAGAGCTGGGTAGGTAGTGTAGTAAATCAGGGTCAGTACTTAACTTTTCAAGGCACTGACTGACTATGCACAGTGGGACTTGAACCAGCAACCTTCAGGTGACCGGTTCTTGCTTAACCACTGCACCCCTAGCGACGGTTAGCTGTACAGTGACTTGGGTGCAGAATTGTGAAGAGCGGTGTCTTGAGCGCTCTGCTTTCTCCCAAATGTCACCAGCGGGCACAGGGGATCCCAGTTTGGCCTTGGTCTCGACCCCAGTGCCCACTGCTGCAGTTGGGTCGCCCCTCGTGCTCCGCGGCGTCCCGGTCTGAGAAGACGAGCGGCGACGGCGCAGCCGAACAGTCGTCCCGCTACAAGGACCAACCCTGGAATTACCTGGAGAGCGAAGGTGTGGCACCTTGCGCAATAATGCATCAAAACACTGCTTGCCTTCCACTCTGCCAAGGAGTTTGAATAATCTGTGTTTTCCAGAGTACAAGGAGCGTTATGGGTCAAGACCCGTTTGGTCAGACTACAGGAGGAATCACAAAGGGGGCATTCCGCCACAGAAGACACGCAAAACGTGTATAGTGAGTCTGTGCTCTATTTTTGTTTGGGGGGGGAGAGACCATTGGAAACCATGGCAACAGGAACATTGCGTACGCATCCCATGGTGCGGAGCTCTCTCAACCCATACAGAAATGCACACCTGGCTACTTGACTCAAAGAGCTATTGCATATGTACATTTATTAATTTAGTGGGTGACTTTCTCCAAAGTGACACATTTATGTGTATCAATGTTGTGTCCTTGCATGGCCACATCACTGATGGATTTCTTGTTTCAGAGGGGAGACAAGATCAGCGGGAATCCATGTCCAGTCTGCAGGGATGCTAACATCATCGTCCACTATCAGGTGTGTGTGTGAGAGAGGATATACGGTAGGGACACTGGGAGGGATGACCTACTGCACCCTTTGTGACTTTTTTGGCACTTGCATGGCTTCCTGCTGCTAGACTCAAGCACTTTAAACACATTGGAATAGCACTTTCCACCCCCACATTACATCTCTGAAAACACTTATTGCAATTTTGTACCTTCCCTGTGTGAAGGACACCATCTGTGCCATTTGACCTTGACACTGAGGTTTAGTTCTGCACAATGCAGGTCATAATGGTCTTTGACTATGTGAGTATGGGCAGTTCATGGGGTTTAATCTGGAGTAATTTTAAGATTTATGGAAAATTCCACTTGGGAGAGAATCCAGGAGGTGATGAGTTGGGGGTGGGCTGCTATATTGCACTTAACATTCCTGGATAATGTGCCAAAATCCACCTCGTTTCTGTTATAGAATGTGAAACTACTGGAGCAGTTTGTGGATCCGTACTCTGGGGAATTATACGATGCCACGCGTACAGGTAAGCAGTTACTCTGCTGTCCACTCACATTCCCCCAGTCTTTTTTTCCACAGATTTGGGCTGAGTACATGCTGTAACTTACTGTGTTGTGATAGCAAGGTGAACTCTGCTCCTTCTGCCAGGTGTATGTATGAAACAGCAGAAACAGCTGAAGCAAGCTATTGACTCAGCCAGAGACCATGGTAAGAAATCCTCCTTACTGTGCAGAACCATAGCGGTGTACATAGGGGAACATCACCAAGGGCCTCAGTGTTTCCCCAAACTATAGTCCCTACAGAAACTCAGTTGAGAGAAGTTGTTCAGCTGCTGATTTTAATAGATTCCCTCAAGTCTGCATTACCCCCCCCCCCCCACAGGACTACTGCCATTCCAAGTGCCCCTTGTGGACTTCTCGGGGGAGGACTACTCCAACTCCCATGATGCAGTAGGGTGCACCCCTCCTTGTCCTTCCATGGCTCCTGAGGAGCCCTGGTACCCATGGTATGAGGCCAAGCCTGATGAGCACGAGGTAGCTAAAGTGAAGAAGATTTACAAGGCTTTCCTCAAGCAGTGAGTGGACAGTACAGGCGAGCTGCCTTTGTCCCCTTGGTTACAAGGTCAACGTGATACAGCTTTAGAAATGCTAATTGTAACATGGGTCCTGTGTTTTATGAAAATAAAGTTGTCAAAGAGTTGATTGTAAAATTCATTTATTTTGTGTGACATTTAGCTACAGCAAAAGATCCACTTAAATTGAATCTTGGAAGTGATCCTGTCACATCTCTGCCCAGAGCTGTAAATACTTTGTATATGCAGGGCCAGTGGTAAAGCATTCTTGTGTCTATTCAACAGTGCAGAAGCATCTCAGTCTGCACATCCCACCTTCCACTTGGTTTCTGAGCCGTGAGAGAGTGTACCCCTTACTGTGCTGGAAAGAGCCAGGCGTTTCGTTGGCTGACAAGACACAATAGGCCCCTAAGTAAACGCTCCCCATGTGCTGGTGTACCCTTGTGGCCCTTTCTGGCATGTCTCTGCTGCCCACTCTCACTCCCTACTTTTGTGAGCCAGGGTCTCCCCCAACGCCTCCAACACCTCCCGTTTGTAGTCCTCAAAGTCGCCCTCGATCTGATTCACAGTACTGTCCTCTACCACCCAGAGCTGGCACTGGGTCTCTGTGATGAGCCGTGCATCATGGCTCACGATGACCACACCTGGAACACAGTGAGGGAACAGAACACCGTTAAGTGACAGTACCATTTTTACCATCTTTCAGCTGCATATAGCCACATTCATGGCACCTACTACTGTATTCCTGATCTGATGAATACAGCAACAGTAACCAGGTTTGAAAATGCTACATTAGTGCTGAGAGCCACAAAAGAACAACTTGGCTGCAGAACATGGGAAAAAAAGTCAGTAAAATACACACCTCCTTTGTACTCATTAATGGCGTCGGACAAGGCATCGATGGACTCGATATCCAAGTTATTAGTAGGCTCATCCTAAGAGGAAGAAAAACGTTACACCAAGTCTCCCTTGTGTTTAGAAAAAGGTCAACTGACTTGCAAAGGTTAAACACGGAAACTGGACAGACACCAACCAGAATGAGCACATCAGGTTGTCGACAGGCCAGCTCAGCAAATACCACCCTGGCTTTTTGGCCTCCTGCAGGCAAGAGGGTTCCCTCACTATTAGACAAGTCTGTTTACAACATCTGTAGAGCTGCCGTTGCAACAAGCTGAGTGTCATTGGCCACTTACCTGACAGTTTGGAGATCTGGATGGTGTGTGCGTGGCTCTCGAGGCCAAAGCGGCCCAGACACTTCCTGCTGTCCTGATAGGGCAGGTTGAAGTTCCTCTGCAGGTACTCTGTGGGTGCCTCTTCCATGTTCAGCTGGTCAGCGTACTGCTGGTTGAAGAAACCCACTTTCTGCATAGTAACAACCAGAAAAAAAACATCAGTACCCAGACAAAGGAATGATGCGATTCCTTCCCCCAACATGTAGTCTAACATAACTGTGAGCAGAGACTCACCAGTCGGTGATTCTTTCGCACCTCCCCTCGAGTCTGAAACGCACAGCAAAAAATGTTTTATTCTCATTCTGAATAGATAATCGCATCATCTCATTATCAGGAGAGAGACAGACTCACCGGAGTTAATTTTCCGGTCAGCAGCAACAGTAAAGTACTCTTCCCAACTCCATTGGGTCCAACTATACAAACTTGGAGGGGAAAAAAAACAATAGAATTGAGTTACTCAAATCTTTTACCTGTTTGTGAAGAGTGCACTTTGTTTCTATCAACCTGCTCTTAAACCAGCTTATAAATTTATAATAAATTTGTGGATGAAATAAGTATGGAAAACTGGTGTTTATTTACTGCCCACATTTTTTTATGATTGTTTCCCTTATTGAACCATGTTGAACCAGTGTGTAAGACAGCCTGAGAACAACACAGCAACTGCATTGAGTAAAAGGAAGCAAGTGTTCCTACAATCACCTCTTTTTCTGCACCCACCGTGGAAGTAAAACAATTGAACAACGGACAAAAATGCCGTTGGACTGAATTATAAGCCTGTTGAATGAAAAAGAATTTTCACGGACCACTGGAGCTGTTTTTCATTACGCAGGACCCTGTCATATGAAGGCTGAGTATGAATTATGAAACATATACAGGGCTGAAAGAAAAAGTAAACCAATACAAAAAGGTATAACTGGAATAAAAAGAACACAAAGAGAAGATGGGGGTAGGGCAGGACTTCTGACCGTAGCTACTTCACTTACTTCTGGACTCCATGTCGATTCCAAAGTCAACATTCTTAAAGAGACCTTTCTGACCCTCGTAGCCGAAGTCCACACCTGAAGGCGGACAGACGGATGAAGGGAAAGGTATAGTCAGCCAGGTGTATGTACACAAATGGCCAAACCTGAAATCTTAAGCACATTCTAAAAAGCAACAGGGGAAGTCAGCCTACTGTGAAGGCCCAGGATGGGCGGGGAGAGCGGTGGAGGGTCAGGGAATGTAAACTTGACGGTGTACTCCTTGGGCCGCTTGAGAAGTTCAGTGGCCTCCAGGCTCTCCTCCTCTTGGCCCTTCTTCTTCCCCTTCTGCTGCTTACGGGTCAGAGCTTCCTTGGTCTGCTTCTCCTGGGACGCAGATGGCCAGAGGTGCCAGTCAGGAATGAACAGCTAGGCACTTTGTGGTGAGGGCTGACACGTAAGACTGCAGCACGCAAGACTCTCACCTAAATATTTTTCCATGAATAAGGTTTTTGGAGTCACATTATAGGTAAATAACTGGTCCAAGAATATCAGAAATATCTCAGCTGTGTGAGTTACAATTTACACTTTCCCATATACTGTACACGCAGAGACTGTGTGGGACACTCACAGCTTGCTTGGTGGACTTCCCTCCAGCCTTCAACTCCTTCAGCTTCTTCTCCTGTTTGTCATACTGTTTCTGGAGCTCTTTCTGTTTCTGTATGTACATCTTCTTAAAGGTCACTGAGGGTCAGAGGTATAATGGGAAAGAGCAAATGAGAAGGTGTTTGTATTGTCAGTACAACAAACATAGAGCTCAGTTCAATTACTCACAGTAATTGCCCCTGTAGTAGTACAGTTTCTGGTTGTCCAGGTGGATGATGTCAGTACACACATCGTCTAGGAAACTCTGGTCATGAGAAACAATCAGGAGTGTTTTCTTCCAGCTCTGCAAGTAGCTGAGGGTAGGGTTACGGGAAGAGGAAGGGGACAGACACCATGAGAAGAGTGGGGTGCAGAAGATGCAGCAGGAAGGGTCCAGAAGATGACAAAAAGGAATCAGTGCAAGTCACACAGAGAAAGGGCTCACAGGGGCATTCATACACAGCGAGACCAAAAACTCTGGCAAACAAGTGTAAAAAAAGGCTCGTACTTGTTGAGCCAGATGACAGCATTCAGGTCTAGGTGGTTGGTGGGCTCATCCAGCATCAGCAGCGTCGGCTCCATGAACAGCGCTCTGAAAGCCAGAGAGAGAACTATCTATCGGTTCACTTGAGATAGAGCAGTGTCAGTCTGCAGCCGTACCACTGGGGTCCCCAAACCCACCTGGCCAGTGACACCCTCATCCTCCACCCGCCAGAGAACTTCTTTGTGGCCCTGTTCTGCATCTCAGGTGTGAAGGAGAGACCTGCCAGGATCCTACGGGCCTTGGCTTCAGCAGCAGCAGCACCAATCGCCCTCAGCTCCTCGTACACCTGAGCCAGACGACAAGGCACGGGGTCAAGCGGCACCCTGGACAAGCCAAATATCCTGCGCAAAGACCCTGGATACTCCTTGTCACGTTACTCCTCTTACCTTCTCCAGCCTCTCGGTCACATTGTCCTCCCCTTTATCCAACAGGCTCTGCAGCTGTCGCTCCTCTTCCAGGAGCTTCAGCCTGCGTGTGTCCGCCTTGAGCACAGCCTGCACTGCTGGTGTGTCGTCCGCTATCACCTCTGTGGGCGGAAGGGGGAGACAGTGAGCCAACATCATCCTGACAACCTGATGGGCACTGACAGAGGAGGGAGGTCGGTTCAACCCCCAGCCGCCAGTATCACATCACTGCACATAACTGAGCACAAGTGAGCAGCTCCTTCGTTCGCCATTTTAAACTGTTGCTCTGGTAGTGCAAAACTTAGGAGGACTTGCACGCTCAAAGGTACCATACCCTGTTCGCAGAGCAGGACATCGATGTTCGGAGGGATACTAAGCGCCCTGTTTGCAATGTGTTTCAGCAGTGTGGTCTTCCCTTTCCTAAAAGAGGAGGGAAAGATTTAGCACATGCGCGTGGCCACACACACCCTCAGCAAGGCATATGAGAAAGGACAAATCACTGTTTTAAAAGATATTTTAGGAAATACATTTCCCACCCATAACTTCAGTAACATGGTTTTACAAAGTTCTGTGATTCTAAATGGGTTTAAAAGGCTCATAAATTAACCATTTCCCATGGATCAGCTCAATTTGACTTAACCAAAAAGCCAGAGTCTTAGACAAACCTGACCAACCTGAAAGAGTCTAAAAGAGATGGAAGTGAAAGACTGAAGCAGTAAGAGAGGAGGAGCACTTACCCGTTTGGTCCAACCAAACCGTATCGTCTTCCAGCCACGATGAGCAGGTCTGCGTTGACAAAGAGCTCTTTGCCGTGGGCAGATATACTGAACCTCTCGAGCTGGACAACAAGGAAAGAATAACAGTGAAACCTGTGTTCCTCCACACATTTTAGACACAAAACAGGTATCTGCATCACTTGACATGGTGTAAGCCTCTGTTACTGTCAGACGTTCATTTTCGTCACACTGTAAACCTTATTCTGAATGCTGCGTGAAGAATTTTTTTTTTTTTTTTTTAAGTCAAAATGTATATTATCAGCTCTGAAATCTGAACCTGGAACCAAACTCAGTCAGCGCATCCAGGCCACAAAAACACATCAATGTTTAAAAATAAATGTTGACGTGGCTACTGTGGTGAAGCATCACCTTGATGTCAGAGGCGTTCTCCAGCATGGCCTGTCTGGAGGACATCTCAGCCTGGGACACAGCGAAGTCTCCTTCTGCAGCACTCTGGGCCCGAACGCTGGCCACCTGCCTCTCGTACTCCAGCTGAGTAGAGACACAGACCACATTACACCTTCTCCGCAGCTGGGTGTTCATGGGGATGAAGAAGAGCAGTTACTCCCTCAGTTTACCTGTTTCTTCTTCTTCTTCTTCTCCTTTTTGCTCAAGTTAGCATATGGGTCCTCAGGTCCCTCTTTTGCCTGTCCATTGTCATCATCGTATGCATCCTGTTGGCATCAGAAGGAAAAGAAGCATAAACGGGCTCTCAAGCCGGATCAATGACACAAAAAGAAATGCGTATGTAGCGCCAGGTTGACCCAGTCCCTTGTACCTTGCCAACGTCCTCTCCATTACTCTTCTCCTCCCCCTCCTCCTCATCGTCATCCTGGTTTTGAGATGGACGGGTAGCCTGCGTCTTGCAAAACAGCGGCCACAATTGTGTAAGTTTACAAACTACTTGATGAAACCCCCACCTGAAAAACATTCAACATTCAACCATCTGACCAAAGCATTAGGTCAAAACCTGAAATCATCCCAAAACTGGTAAACATCCCATGAAGAACAGCATCAAAGCTTGAAGAATCAACATGTTGAGACAATTTCTCATTACTCGTCAACTCAAGTCCTAAAAGCCTTCATTTATAAGCTGCACCAACACGTCACTCAGAACCCACCCTTGTAAAGTAGATATTCATACCTTTGGCTGATCCTTCTTGCCCTTCTTACTCTGCTGCTGCTTCTCCATTTTCTCATCCTTCTCTTCTTCCTCGTTGTCAGAGACCTGCAGATGCAGAAAAGGTGTTACAGAGAGAAGTTAGACTACACCCCTAGTGGTCCAAACTAAAATATTTTACAGTGAATTTGTTAGAAATTGTGATAAAACATTAAATATAGGAGATGTGACCTGAGACAGGTATTTGAGATGATCCAGGACTTACCTTCACCGGCTTTCCTGCTGCCTTCTTGTTCTTTTTATTGCTTTTATTCTTCTCATCTTCATCCTGTTTTTCTAATTCTTCACCTTCAGAACCCTCCTAAGAAGAAGGATGTGAGCAGTTAAATAATTCCTTGTTAGGAACCATTACTTGAAATTGGATTAAATCATTGTTAATGTCTGCTATAGTTTGTGTAGGGATCAATTTGGCCTTGAAGAGTGTCTCTGGACAAAAGAACACCTGGGAAACAATCAACAAGAAAAGAATGAACAATAATATGGGAGGAGGGGAAGGGGGTGATGAGGGGAAGGGGGAGAGACAGAAGGGTGGCCAATAGGAAAGGGCAGAATGAGTTAGCACTGCATTGCCTGCAGCGCAGTCCTGTACATCTGGAGAAGAACGAAGAAAGCAGCAGGGAGGTAGACATGCAGGGGCAGAGAGAGAAGGTAATAGATGGCGAGGAAGTAAAACTCACTGCATCAACCACCTTTGTCTTCTTGCTCTTAGCCTTATCTTTTTTCTTGCCTTTTTTCGCTCCCTCCTCATCCTGTGTCACAGACACACACAAACAGGCACAAGAGGTTTTACATGCTCGCTGCCTGTAGAAAAGGATGGCTACGCTTCTAACACACTGGGGATAATGCTCTCCACCTACTTCCACGCTTCTCCCAGGAATGTCAAAGATTTCATCACAGCTTGGAAATCTCTCCATCATACAAAGCTTCTTAAAATACTGAAGAATACTGCCCATGTATTTGTTAAATGCGCTCTCTCTCTCTCTCACTCACACACACACACACACACACACACACACACACACAAAGATGCAAGTAGCTGGTCAAAAACATATGCCAACAGTTAAGGTGGACAAAGCAGTGAAGACACCCACAATTTAGATGGACTCAACACAGAGGTAATAAACAGTGAAGAGGAAGCGGTGGGGACAGTAAACACACAAATGGTCATGGTAATGCAGGAGGAGTGAGTTGTGGGCAAGGTGGGATGGAGGGACAGCAGCAGAGATGGGGGAGGTCCATGGTAAAAGAACTGTGGCCACATGCCCACACCATGGGAGTGCTTCAGACAACACCGTTTTTAGTGCTGTTAGAGGTGACGCAAGCAGCTGGATTCACACTTTGATGCACAAGGACTTGACGAAAAGGCTTTAATCTCTGTGGCACATTGGATGAAAAACTGACTTTAAATGCACATCCTTCTTTAACTGGGAGCAGTGAGTTTACTGAAGCTCACGCAAAACAATTTGCAAGCAAAAATTACGTTTGATAACCGGCACAAACGGACCAAGAGAGCACAACACTAACGGGACACATCAGACTAACTTTGTTCCAAGTAAAGGGGCTTATTTAAGTGTGATACACAGCTCTGCTCCTGTAGCCTCAGCACTCAGAGACATTCAGCATAGCTCTGCTGGAAAATCTGGCTTTTGCTTTATAAAAAAGGATTTTGCACCTATGTAGTTATGTTTCAAAATGGAGTTAAGTCTCCAAAGGACCAAGAGGATGGAGGGCAAATGAATCCCTGAGTCTGAAACCCCCTCGGAGCCAGAACACCACCGCAGTGCCTGTGAGCAAAGGCACTGGGCTGCAGAGAGGTACTCCAGCAGCTTTTAAAAATGTACAGTCACACATCATCCCATGTGGGCCAGGACAGATTTACCGCAACTAAGTAAAGAGCACTGTCCAATACAGTGAAAGGTACATTTGTTTGGTGAAACTTAAAATATTATTTGAATACATATACTGTTGTTTTCGAATACAGCAGGAAATGGAGTGTAAGTTTTACTGTAACATTGGGCATAATCTTTTGTTAAAAACTGTACTGACACCTTACAAAATCATCAAGTTGAACCCAGTGTTACACACTCACCTTGCTGCTTTTCTTATTCTTTGGTCTCTCATCGTCATCTCTGTCACCCACTGCCTCTTCCTCTTCCTCCTCCTCCTCCTCATCATCATCACCACCACCACCACCACCACCACTTTGCCCCTGACTCAGAGCAGCAAATATATTCCCACCCTGAGAAACAGAACCATAGTGGGATTAGTTACTCTTCTAGCAAGAGAAAAAACACATCCCACTGACAGCTGTAAAGCATCTGCATCTCTCCATCTGTTATGAAACACACTTCAGCTTCCTCTGAATTGTACTTCACTTTGGAGAAAAGCGTCTGCTAAATGGATAAATGTAAATGTAGGGCAAAAAGTAATGAGACAACAGAGCATCACCGGCCAATAACTGACTTCATGCTGCACAGAGCAACACTCACCTTATTTCTCTTGCCACTTTTCCTGGGCATGATAACTAAAGGGGTAAAGGAGAAATATAAAACCCAGATTTAGCATCTCATCAACTTGACCTTCCATTCCAGCACTGAATTCTAACAGGTCGCCACCAACAGAAATGCATGCGGCGCTGTAACAAGAGTGTCTGACTCTACCTTCTTCGTCCTCCTCATCACTGGGTTGGACGGACAGCTTTTTGAGCCTCTGCATCACCTCAGCGTCATCGTCATCCTCCTCTCCTCCCTTGCCTTTTCGACGGTCTTTCTTCTTCTTCTGGGGCTGACAGTGAGCGGTGAGAAGACGACAGTCGCAGCACAACGTTAGAGTTAACAGGATTGTTTCAAAATAAAAAATACCTGATGCCGCCACCTCCTCTCAGAAAGGTCTTTTACTCCAGAAGGGTTGGGGGAGGAATGCACACAACCAAAACTGCTACATCAGATACAAATCTATCTTGTGAGAAACAAACAAAAAAAAAAAAAAACCCCCATAGCACATAAACTCAGTCTCTTCTTGCATTGAATGTCCATCCATCTTCTATCCCACTTGTCCTGAATATATTTTTGAATATTTCTAACATGTTATTATGGCCTCTCACACTATAGGCAATAATGGCACTTTCCATGGGGCTGTAAGAGATGAGCGAAGAAAGAATCACCCCCAAACAGGAGGGTACGCGACACCTCCGACTCCCACGTACCTGTTTTCCCTGCACCTCCTTCACCGCAGGTTCCTCCTTCTCTGCTTTATCATCCGAAGCCAGTTCCTCGAAGAACTGAAGGAAGAGAGAGCACCATTCATTCGCACCACAACCACGAAACACGGAGGACGCCAACCTACGGCAGAAAGCCGTCACCGTCGCCTTCAGTCAGTTATGCACCAGCTGCACCCGAACTGTGATCGGAGCAGAGTGGTGCAGGCGAAGCTACACACCGCAGTGACGCTGGGGGGAAAGGGCACACAGCTCCAGTGTCAGATCAGCAAAACCACGGCATGATGTGGGGTGAAAGGAGCGCAAGAGCACTTACAGACTTCTTCCCCTTCTTATCCTTCTTAACTTTCCTTTCTTCACAACTTTTTCTGCAAAAAGAAAGAGAGAGAGAGGACGGGATTTAACCACCCAGACGAGGCTCTACACTCGTGACGAGCGCGCGGTCACAGCGACTGGATGGCGCGAGAACAAACAAAGTATTCCGAGCAGCTCGTGCCAAGAGGCTTTGTAACGTAACGCGCCGTTAGAAATGCTGTGTTGACGAAACGCAATTTCGTCAACACAGCATTTCTAAGGGCGCGTTACAAAGACAGTCCTGGACCAGAGAGACAAAATTACCGCGACGTTAAGTTCACAGCCACGTAGTTGTGGTCCTGTCAGCAGCCCGAGCCTGTGTGTGAAAAACAGGCGACAAGTTGTTCCGACTGTCCATGTTTAATGACGCAACTTTGCAATAACTAGCTCTGTCTATGGCGCAACGCTGTAAGTTATTTTAATCCTGAAATATGTGTCATAAATTGGTATTTTGTAATAAAATGAGGAATTGTCACACGTTTTTTCAGCGAGTCAGGACTGAGGGATATCACTCAGATGTTCCGCGGAGCTCCGCGTTACCTGTTCGCGCTGTCTCGTCCTCGGCCCCTTCCCACTCCTCCACTTCCTTCGCTTTCTTCGGCATCTTGTGTCACAAAACTCAGGTACAGCAGGTATATCTCGTGCGAGCGTGACACGGCCTAGACCGATAAGTGACGGGACACGGACGGGCAGAACCACACGTGCGGCCTCACACTTCGTTTCCCACACCCACTGACACCGGGACCATAGAGATTCCAGAGCAGCGTCTTCAAAATGCGTTAATTTCCCGCAGCACCACCAGCGGTCAGGAGGGGAATTGCAACAGAGCGGCTGAATCTGCAGCCAAGATTATTGATTACGAGTCGGAAACCGACTGCCAAATACTGCGCGCCTGTCTAGTATGGCGTCCTAAGTGGCTCACAGCGTCTGGTAAATTAATACACCGTGATCCTAATTTAGGGCTTAACTTAAAATTAAGCAGGGAATTCGTTACACTATTTACTTAACTTACGTTTGTCTCCAAACTTACCCATGCCGTGCTGGGTAATTTTCACTGAATACTTTGCTCGAGGATATCTAATCGGCTGTCTCACACAATTGAAATCGGGTGCAGATTCATCTCTCCATTTCCCCAGGCCATAAATTACCTAGTGAGTAGAAATAAAATATAATTAACAAACATGTTACACAAGCATATCTGGAATAGGTTCTTTATGTTCTATAAAACTAATTCATTTCCCGTAAAAATACAAGCGCTTTGAGGGGACACAGCCTTATGCAATGGCAATGGGCAACACTTACTCTGCGAAAAACTTAGTAAAGTCAGTTCAATCATTATTGAATTTCTGGAGAAACTGAAGATTGATTTCCTTTCACAGAGACGATTTTCAAAAGCTAGTTAATTTACCATAACTATTTTGTATAACATTCGATTAGATCATGGTTTACCCCTAATGGTTTAAATATAACCATATTTAAATATATGCTTTTTTATCTAAAATTTCCCTACCAATGGGACTCTAATTTTGAAACCACTGGCGGTTCCTGAAGGGAACTACTTCCGGCTTACCTACCAATCAACAATAAGCCGGTAGGCGCGTATGAAGTGAAGGGCGTGGCCACAGGGTTTTTTTCCCACCTGGAAGGGTAGTGACGCATGCGTGGTTGGGTGCGCAGCGGGCAAGGACAGAGAAGAAATGACATTTGTGTAACGGTAACGGGACTACTGTGGATTGCACAGCTTTTAGATGGAATCTCTACCCTCGTGTGCCGTCGGAGGTGATTCTGCTTTAGTAGTGCCCTCTTGAAGTGCTGAAGTCAAGTGTGCATATTTTGTAGCGCTCTCACTGTGGCGGTTGTCGTAGCAGTTGACAGGATCGCATTCACTCAGTTATTTAGCAACGACGTTACTAGCGTGCTACCATTCAGCCAGGGATGACTTAAGGAATATCTTGGTTAAGATGAGGTGGTTTGTATCTGTTGCTGAAAAGTTTCACCTTTTTGGCTTTATTCGTATTCGTTCGCGTTTGTGACACTGACAGCCAGGACGGACAGACTGAGAGTCGGTGGAGTTTAGCCACCACCAGGCACCAGCAGCTACTTGGTTAGCAGGTTAAACTGGCTGCGTGCATGACTGCTGAGGCTCGCCCTGACGAGTTTGGGTAAAAGACTCATTCTCTCTCAATAAAAGAGGAAGAGGGTTGTGATTCTAAGAGACACAAAATAAAATGAAAGTGGGGTACTGGCAACCGGACATTTCGGGAAACTCGAGGGCAGGTTTTCACAGTATGCTAATGAGCACTGACTCGGCTGTGACGTGGACGTCACGTGATCGCCGCGCGCGCGCGCTCCTAATTTGTCTCGAGGCGTTCGAGGTTGCGACCTAGCGCCTAACCGCAGTCACCAAGGCAGATGAGAAAAATTATAGTTTTGAATTATTAAAGTTGCTGTTACTTGAGGTCCTTGGAAATGTTTGTTTTTTGCCTGCTCTGGTCACTGTGATGCCAACAGTAGTGTTACTGACTTGGTGGAGTTTTATCCAAACGTCACACAAAACTTACAGGATCATATTTGCATGTTGATCAGAGGGAAATATGGCAAAAAATGTGCAAAGACTGGCAGAGGCTATGAGGTTTTTTTTTTTTTTTTTTTTTTTTTAAACACAGATCTTAAGTCTTACCTACGTTTACATTTAGGTGTCTAGGACCCTACTCCAGTTGGTCTCTTCGCCACTGGACCTTCTGTGTTTGTAACACAGAGAAGTAAAATCTCATGGTTTCAGCATCATCTACACACAAGTTCAGACAGTAGCTAAAGTTCTGAGAGCATTCAGGTTTTTTCTATTTCCATACTCCCCCCCCCCCATTTTCTGTTCCCAGGAATTTGAATAGGAGAAAGAACTGAGGTTTGGGACAGCGATCTGCAAGAAGTCAAGAGACCGGCATTTCCAGGTCCTGCGTGATGGCCACTCAGTAGTGGAGCAGTTTCTGGACACGCTGCAGACCACAATTGCTCGATCTATTCCGCTGAATGGCTGTGTACAGAGGGGGCATCGCTTTATGGGTGGGCTGTGGGAGGAGTCAAGGCTGCAGACAACCAATCAAGCGTCAGTGTTGGAGTCTCACTCAGGTACATTGGCTTTTTGTTAAACATTTGGGATGTATATAGGTGTTGTCATAATTTTAGGAACTAGAGTAAAAAATTGTAATCCAGCTCATCAAGTAATACATTTAGTGATGTAGTTTTTACCCTCCGTGACGGAACTATGCTCTTCATCCTGAAGAGTGTTGTCAGGACAAAGTACCATAACATTCTGTCCACTTTGGCCCTTTGCTGGAGTATTTTAAAGCTTTTTTTAGGGTAACTTAGTGATTTGTGAGAAATCTGCTGTATGTATTTAAAATTTGGTATTTTACATAAAATTAGTTGATGTAATTCCTGTCAATACAGTTTTTCCTGCTAAATAAGTGCCATCATTAAATGGTACAGTAATATTTAGTTTTAACGTCTACACTACTGGACTCTTACTATCTGTTTCCAGGCACTCGATTTTCAGCTTAATGGGCCATCTCGACCAATAAGTAACATATCTTCAGCACTTTCTCCTGCAATCTCTCTTCGCCATGGGCAACTGAGCCAGTCTACTTTTGAATTATCCCTGTCGCACCATAACTGGCATGTTGGACACCCAATCAGAACTCTTGGTTTGGAAGAGGATGAGTGGGATGGGACTGTCAGCCTGTGTCTGCTTTTTGGACCTGGCGATTGCGAGGGCCAGCGTACCATTGTGGAAGTGTCACTCTTTGGGCAGACCAGAGTCGGCGATCAGTCAGCCTTGGGATCCACACGGTTTGAGGAGTTTCTTTTTCCCTTAACCACTGTTGATGGATGCAGGGAGGATGACATAAATGTGCTAGGAGAAAGTGGAAAGGAGACTGAAAGAGAGGGAGAGTCTTTCCGAAGCTTGTTTTGGACAGAGAGCTGCCCGGCCCCTTTTGTGTGGGGCTCTCGTTTCTACTGCTTCCATGGCCCATTCAGGGAGTCTGTGACCAGTCGTGTGGAGAAGCCAAGACTGAGGAGTGGACTTGATCTTCAGGCCCCAAAGCTTTATACATCACTTCCAGTTGCTCACTGTAACTACCCAGATAAAGATGGCAGAAGGAGGATAGAGAATGACAGAGAGAGGGAACGAGAAGAGAAACTGGCGCTGATGTACGAAAGGTTAAGGATTGAGGTAAGATAAGGGGATTTTGGGAAAGGCCTTAGAAAGTGTCAATAAGAGTAATCAGTGTCCTCCTTCTATCTAAACATAGCTATTGTTGTGGTTTTGCAGTTGCCCAGTTTTTTCATCAAGGATCACGACTACAGCATGTACTCTGTCGATGTGGAGTTCATCAACGGGTTGCTGAACACTAAAACCAGGTACATGTTAAAATGGAGTCACACATATCTATGCAGCTGGGTAATGCAAAGCAGCTAGTAAAGTTCAGCTGGTACAGAGGCAGTCCAGGATGAGAGAAGGCATCCTGGATGAACGTGAGGGACCTGCTGCAAGTGAGGCCTAAGGCCTGGAGACTCAGCACCTGTGCACGTGTCCTCTCCCTCCATAGGGGTAGAGTGGTCTATCGGATGACGCTTACACTCTGGCAGCTGCTGTGTAGGCTGTGCCTGGCAGATGTGCGGTTCGAGGTGTTGAAACTGACCAAACACAGCGAGGACGGGACGGTGCGGGCACGCTGGAGGGTGCGAGGCCAGCCTTTTTACCTCATGCCGCTGCGCTTATACAGGCGGGACAAGACTTCTTTGTACAGGTATGGCAAAAGCGCTTTGGGTGAAAGGCTGAACTGTGTCGTACCTGAGAGTAAGATACTTCATACAACTTCAGTAAACATTTAATTGTGCGCAACTGTACGCAATCTGAAGACAGACTAATAATTTTCTGTGGACAAAAAAATTCAGATGCGAGATGCAGTAAAAGTCATCAAATCTCATGAGATCCATATAGTACCACCCTGTTATAGTGGTGATGGTACCATACGTTGGGTAAGTTGCCCAAGGATAGAAAAACACAGGTATGTAGAGGTGCATCAAATCACTCTGACATTGTCATAGAATGGTAATTGTTTGTTAATGTATTAAGCTTTGCTTTTGCAGGACTTATGATGCCTTCTCCACCTTTTACCTGGGCCCTGATGGACTTGTGCACTGCCACAGGGTGGAGAAAGTGAGGCTCTCCTGTTGCTCAGTCACACATCTGCAGTGTTCACAAAATGTTTTTTAAATAGTAGTCATTGTTGGTCACCTCCAGTTCCAACAGTAATGCCATACGTATTGGTTTTGGTGTGAATCTTAAAGATGCACCTTGTCTGTAATTTAAATTTCATCTAGAGATTTCACTGCCTAGCCAGTCAGAGATGGATGACACCCTGAATCACTGTGGTGATGTGTATTTGAACCCTGTTGACAACAACATAGAAAAGGGTTCCATGTTTATAACATTGAGATGCTCACCTAATGTGTTTTTTTTTCCTTCGTTGTTTCCCAGGTGATGCAGGCCCAGCCTCCAGCCTTGCCCCGAGTGACATCACTGCTGGCTGGGGCCTTGGTGGCCCTCGGCACCCAGGATCATCGGCCGGCCCTTAATCTCCTGCCCTTCCTCTTATCCTCCCTGCGTCTGGGGAGGTACTGAGGCCCACGGGGTCATGGGTGCACCGGGAAGAGGGACAAATAATGAAGATAGAGGGAGGTTGTTTGAGAAAGCGCTAGAGAGACACTCATACAAGAGAAACGAAAGCTCAGATGTTATGTAACAGGGGCCAAAAGGGAGTGACCTTACACAGCAGGTGACTTTAACCCCGAGTGCTCGAAAGTGCTGTTCCTCTTGCTTTCCAAATAAACGTGAACATGCAAACGAGTCTCCAAAGTGTCAATGGAGGGGTGCGACTGTGCTTAAGAGGGCTGAGCAGATAAGCTGTTACCTGTGTGTAATCAACGCACAAAGGGGCAGGCGATGCCCCACAGGCATGCAAAGCCTCCTGCCGAGCTCTTGACCGAAGCTATTCCCCATTATGTGTGCTGCACCACAGCAGTCTGTCCCAGACTCTCAACATGTGCCCTGTGTTTCTGTACTTACTGCACTAACTTGGACAGCAGAGTTTGGTGAGTTTAAGGAGGAAGGTTAAATCAGTTTAACTTCTACCAGTTGAATCATGTTACTTTGTTCACAGGCTGAGTGGAATGTTAGTATAGCCGGTGACTCATTCTACATTTACTTAGGAGTGCAGCTTTTTCAATTCTGAAGAGCAGACTAACAGCCTAAACCAAAGTATAACAGCTGTTGGAGAAGATGACAGTAGCTGGCCTCGTATGAAAAGGGAGAGAATTTAGTAATGTTTGTTGCCTGGGGAAAGCACTGAAACTAATTCCTCAACTCCAAGGGTAAATAAACTTCCTGAACTTTTATACTGTATGCTTTCAAGAACACCAGCTGAAGTTGTCAACTAGTTCTGTTTTGTCAGTGTGACAAGTTAGGAACAGTGAAGTAAAACACTGACCAGGTATGACTGTGGTTTTGCAGTAGGTCTCAGTGCAGGGTATAAATGACAGCACTGATGACTGATGCTGGTTTACAGATATAATTCATCTGCATACAGGAACAGCACTTTGAACTCTTGCCAGACAGTAGCTGACACAGAAATTGCCACCGCTGTTCTAATGTCCCCACAAGGATCATTCACATTCACCAGTAGGTTGCTTTGTCATGTCCAGTTGAACAGTAAGAGCTGTGAAATTCACCAGTGACTTATTGCACACCAGTGTAAATTAAACTGTGGTCTTGTTCTGCCAATTTTTTGTCTACACTAATTACCTGCTCTGTTGTGCATTTGTGTACATATAGACAGTATAGATGCCTTGTTCAATTCTACATGCTTTGAGTGCATTGAGTGATGTTAAGTCACCTCTGATGCCCTCTAGGCTGCCCAAGACTTGATTATCATGACTATGGTAACAATACTGCTCTGTGGGTGTTATTAACCAGACAATAAAGCACTATACAGGCAGCTGTGCGTGTCTTATCTCCACATTCAACAAAACATGAATTAATGTGTGGTCCAAGAGCTGGTGTTCTGAATAACAAAAAAAGGCAAAGTATCAGCTACCAGCTTCAGCACTCCCAGTTGATGTTCCTGTGCCTTGGCAGTAAAACATTTTGGATGGGACAGGCAATCAGGCATTTATATAAATTAAATAAACCTTGCATGAATACCTGCATAAAAACATTTAAACTACATAAAACATTTCTCTGACCTCAACACAACCTCAGCGCTCCCAAGTTTAACCTCCTCACCAGGACTGTCCTCTCCTTCGAATCTTCTTTATTTTCACAATTTCAAAGCACAAGCAGCTTCTCTTTACATCAAAAACTGTAAATACAAGAATAGCCCATAAGAATAGAAACCCAGTCAAATGATAATGGTAGTTATACATCAGTGAATATCTACATTTACTTATTTTAATCATTCATAGTCACTATTCTAAATTGAAAGTGTTTCCTAACTGTTCACCTTTATGATGGTGAAAGACAAGAGTCAAGATCTGTTTTCTCCCACATTTAGACTGCAGTATTAAAAATGTACTTTTTTTTAAATAAGTAATCACCTTTCACAAGACAAGCAAATTGTTATAAACAAGTTCAACTTAATGACCATTTACAGTTTTAATCACATTCATTTACAGTGGAAGAGCACAAAGACAGACATGGAGTTACAGCCAAGACAGTTTGGTCCAACGTTTTGGGTCTTCATCCGCATTGACTCCCCGACACACACAGTCAGTTGGTCAGGGACATTAACATTGTGGGAAGCAGAAGGGTAACGAAGTAATCCACATGAAGTTCAGACTGTTGATCTCTTTATAACTAACAAGGTTATAGATCACCAATGGCCAAATGTAATGAGTCAGTTCAGTAACAGCTTCCATCTCCAATACTATGTTTCCTCTTCCAGATCCAGAGAGGTGTTTTGCTCTGCCAGTATGAGCACTTGTGTGCCATATATCTGGAATGAATGGACACACAAGGGACATTGCTGGGTTTGGAACCGGTGGGGTTAGGAGTCAAAGGAGAAAGCCCGGTGTGTGTTGGGGAAACGCTGAGAGGAAGGGCTGAAGTCAGGGTCCTCTCGAAGCCTCTTCTTGATATCACTCTTCATCTGGGGAGGGGCAAGAAAGTTAACTTGTGACATTTACACTGCTATACCTCCTTGGGCAAAGATAAAACTGGGCTGCATTCAGGAACTCTGAGCTCAGTTTCTGGTTTCTTTCTTCCTTCTTACACACCAAAAAAAACCTCACAATGACCTACCTGTTCTGTGTAGGCTTCCTGAAGCTCAGGTCTCTCTAGGTCCCGCTGTAGGACCTCTGGGGCAGCAACTGGGCGGACTCCAGCTGACCTGGCAGCCCGATTTACCGCCTCAGACAGGGAGAGATGGGGCCCGTCGCTCTGCGTGGTCTGTCAAAGAAAGATACTGGAGTGAACAACAGGAGTAAATCATTGCATGTTCACATTTCCCAGCAGATTGCAGCAGCGCTCTTCCCAACACAAAATACAAGACAAAAAAAAAAAAACACACATTATGATTTATTGCTTTGTTACCTGAAATGTGATATCAGTCCCCATGGTCATCACAAAACATGCTTTCAAAGATCTCTTCATATGAGAAACCATTACAGCTGTTGACACTTATGGTTTAACTAAAGAAATTAAAACTAAGTAAATCATGATTGATGAACACATTCTCTACCTGTGTGAAATTGTAGGGAAAACCTACAGAAGATGAACAGCTGTAAGTGCTCCTCCCACAGACAGACTTCCCACCACAGGGCAAAGATGGTGAACTGACTTTAGACGGCGATTTTCTTACCTTCCTGCGCTTGGCTGGCATGCCATGTAAGTAAGCATCTGACAGTGGGGGCTGTGCTTTCATTTTCCTCTGAGACAGCAGGTCCTGCCGGATGATTGGCACCCACTCCTGACATGGGAACAGAGAATGAAATGTGGGCTGTGCCTGGCAGGATAGCTCCCTCTTCACTTATTTGGCTAGGACAGAGCAATACCGTGCTAAAAATGTAAAGCACTGAGTATGAGTGGGGACAGTTGGTAGCGTAGTGGTTAGAGCTGTTGCCTTTGGACCCAAAGGTCACAGGTTTGAATCCCACCCTCCAGCTGTAGTAACCGTGAACAAGGTACTTACTATAAACTGCTCCAGTAAAATTACCCAGCTGTATAAATGGGTAAATAAGTGTAAGTCACTTTGGAGAAAAGCATCAGCTAAATGAATAAGTGTAAAGTGTGACAAAGTGCCACAAAATAGCACTGGGATGCTGAAAGGGAAGCAAGATGGTCATACACCACTACATGTGGACCTGGAGTAGTATTTACAACTGGGACAGGGTCAAGAACAGCACGGAGACTCCAGCACAAGCTAGGACGTAAGCGGTACACGTGAGGGATGGCGGTAGGAATGACATCTTACCGGAGGAACTGAGGCAGCCCAAGGCTCCGCCTCTCCCCCAGATTGCTCCCTCCCTCCAGGAGGGATAGCAGCAGCAGCTCCTCTCGTTTCCCCAGCAGATGCCCCTCCCACAGCACCTGTGTCACCTGATGAGGTCCCCTTGTCACCCGTTTCACAAGACGATGCCATGGCTTCCTCTGCTGTGGTGGCCGGTGCAGGAGAATGGGTCTCCTCCACCTGCTTAATCCAAATCAGGATGGATAACAGTCCAGGGGGGACATGGTCAGTATTTTACAGTGCTTAAAAAAAAAAAAAAAAAAAAATTCTATGGAACTGTTGTAGCAGCCCACTGGCTCAGCTTGACACTGATGCAATCCACCAGAAAGACAGTTAGGTGAAGCGCTGGCATTCACGGTTCCACTCACCTCCATACTCTGAGCATCTGATTCCAACAGTGGCTGTGATTCCGGGTCAGTCCTCACTGTTGGTACACTCTGTCACACGGTAAGCAACAACCAGATAGTGAGAACACTAAAGAGCAGTAATATTTGTGCATGTGCCCACGAGCATGTAAAAGCCATTACCTGTGTGCGGACAACATAATGTAAGATCTGGTCTTCAGTGATGGGATTGTGCTCCAGGATGACATGCAGCCTCATTGACATCATGCTGGTCAGCCAGTTGACCAGACTGGGGTTTACCTCGGCAGACATCCTCCTCTATAAACAGAAGCAGAAAGGACTATCAGACAACAGGTAGGGTCAAAACTCACATCCTATTTCATGTTCAATCAGTCTAACAAAGGTCTAACACAGGCCTCCTACAGACACGTGTGTGTGACTGGGAGGGGAAGAGCAGCAGAAGAAAAAGTAGTGTACTGACTATGCGGTTGTTGATGACAGTTGTCAGGGCTCTCTGCTCCCCTTGCAGGCAGTAGAGATTAAGGGCCAGACATTCAAAGAGTCCCTGGGTGCAAAGCAGCAGCAGACGGGGGCCAAAGGTGTGGTCTGTATGGACGCAAAACGGCAACAAATGTTTATAATACAGACACCTCTCTACTTACGGAGACCTGGATTTACATAAATTCCTGGCATACACATTTACGCATAGCGCTTTTATTTACGCAAAACATCTGAAATGCGTTAAGCCTAAGTCAGCATAGCCAGACAAGGCACGAAACTGCATCTTGCCATTTCCCGTGTTTTGTGCTGTGAACGCACTCTCGTTAGTGCAGTGTTTTTCTTCCCCACTTTTTTTTTTTTTTTTTTACCCATTTCATTTTTCACAATGTCTGGTGTAAATGTGCACTCAAAGGAAAACAAGAACCATCTTGCAAGCGTACAGAAATCAACTTGGAGATGAGACTGAAAATAAGTATGAAGGTGGACAAAGATTACGGTCTATAGCACAGGAACCAGGTTTAGCCGTATTCATTATAAATATGATAGCGAAGGATGCTGCACGTATAAAGGAGCACTTGATGTTGAATGGTGAGGGAGGAGGGGGAGTTTGACATACGGTATATAACTTTTGACTTACATAAGGGGTTGTAGAACAGTATGTGTGTAAATCGAAGGGTATCTGTTTTCCACCATATTTGTAACAAATATTCTTGGTCAGTGCAGTTTCAATATAGCTCACAGTTAAATATATTAAGTCAATAATACTTGCAATGCAAATACAGAACCTAATCAACACATGAGACGTTGAGATCAAAATTAATTGCTGTGATAAATCCTGCTCACTTTCATTAGAAGGACAGCACGTTGTGAGCAAGGAGGCCCATGTACCTGAACAGCGCAGGATGTGTGTGGCAATGCGTGTGAATTGCTGCCTGAAGAAGGACAGATTGGTCTGCGTGATGTCCACCCCATCTTGCACTGCCACAGTGGACTGCAGATAGGTACAAACACACGGTCAATGTAGCATTTACAACCAGTCAACTGATGGAATGCAAAAGCCCGTTACCACCATTGGGACACTTACAAAACTCTCAGTGATGTACTCCTCCAGTCCATTTATAAGATCTTCTGCTGCACTCTGTGGAGATCAATACATAGTTAAAAAGCATACATACAAATGTCATGAATCAAAGTACATAGTTCAACTGATACAGAACTTGCAGGTACATAAAGCAGTATGAGCTGGCAATATGAGAGCATTTCAAGATGGCTGAGAGGCACTAACAGCAATATTGGCATCTGTGGGCTCCCTTCCGTGCAAGTAGTGCTCGGTAAAGAACTCCGTGAGCTGTGGCTGAATGCGGCTCAGTGGCTGGTGCTGGCCATGAAGCAGGAGGACCATGTCAACCATGGAGAAGCTCTGGCACACCAGTGACAACAGGTCCCCGAAAAACCCTGGGAGGAAACATCACAAGCTTCAGCCTTAACCGCAGCAAGTTTTTCAAACCCCCCCCTCTCATATGACAACATGCAAGGCATGTCATTCAGACTTCAAGCCACGTGAGATTGGAACTCCCGCACCAGAGGAGAATGTACATACCTACAGCATCTCCCGTGCCAGGGGTGAACAGATTGGTGGTGTGGGAAAGACGCTGTATAAACTGGGCGATACTCTCCGTGTTGTTCTGGGAGGCCCCCAGTGAGCCCATCATGGTGGACAGCACACCCTGAACTATGCCTGTGAAGAGCTCTGAACCCAGCATCTCAGCAGGACCACCCACACCCCCACTGGAGGCAGAGTCAGGAGGAGCTGTAGCTGCAGAGGGAGAGGGAGCAGGAGCAGAGCCAGAGGAAGGAGCAGATTGCTGGCCAGGCTGAGGAAAAACAGGCTGGTTGCTCTAAACAAAAAGTGCAGAGAGAGGAGGGGGGGGGAAAAAAAAAAAAAAAAAAAAATTGCATAAAACTTACTTCAAGTATCATCACACAGTAAGTAATTTGCAGTTCATGAAGAGCACAAGAAAATTCTTTTCTGGTCTAAAATAAGGAACCTCTAAAGTAGACACTAACCTGGATGAAGTCAGTCAGCCCCTGGATAAAACCAGGGACACCAGGCATGGTCACTGTGATTGAGGGGGTGGGCCCAAGGCCTGCCGCCATGGCCCCCGCAGCTCCTGCACCCACGGCTGCCCCTGTGGCCCCACCCAGTAGAGAACCTAGCAGCTGTGCCAAGCCAGCCTCAGGCGGACCGTCCGGAGGCTGAGAAGTGTGGCCAGTGGAAGCTGTGCTTGTGGAGGTCTGACTGGAGGAGTTAGCAGATGAGGATGGAGGAGCGGCAGATGAAGAGGACGATGAGAAGGTAAAAGTCTGGGAGGACGAGGATGTGGACGTGTGCTCACCTGAAGGATATAAAGATTTCATACAGAGATATGAAAAAGAAGGCTCGCCCACACCCAGGGAGATATGCGAGAAGGAAGGTTACTCACCCGTGTGGACTGGCATGAGGAGCTGTCCCACAAGACCACTGATCATCTGTGTGAGGGAGGAGGGTGGCAAGGGGCCAGCCTTAGAGAGAAGGGACAGGAAAGTTCAACACACAAGCACACTCACACCACAGACTCTGCAAACCCCATAAGCCACACCCATCACCTGTCCTGGCTGTGGTCCTCCGCTGGGAGGCACTGTTGCCCTCAAGTTGATTGTAGCTCCCCTGCTTGCCACTGTGGGTTGTGGCATACTGGGAGAGAAGGAAGGCCGAGTGATGACCACTCGGGCCTGGGGTGGGTGAGGACCCGGAGCTGGTGTGGCTGTATCAGCACCTGCGTTGGAGCCATGGTTCGTCTGTTGCTGGCCCTGCGGCCCTGCAGTTGCGGCTGTTGCCATGGCAACAGCCTGTTGGGAGATCTGGTGCATGATTGCCTGCATAAACTCTGGTGGAAGGCCTGGGATCTGGATTGGAGGTGTGGTTCCTACAAAAAAAGGACAAATTACTAAAATAAGAAACATACATAAGACCACCAGGTGGAAGCTGAAGGAGGGCATCACAGCACATTGTGACACCAAAGGTCTCGCACACAAGACAGCTGCATCCTGTTCCACATCAGTGAGGGCCCCGTGGCAGCACTGGTGCCTCTGGGCTCCAAGACACAACGTGCTACACGGAAACAGCTGCTGGGAGAACCCTGAGCACAGGCTCAATGAACAGTGACGTTACATATGAACGCTCACGGGACGTTTGCATAACATTACAGCCACATCAGCAATATAGGAGACCAAGGCACTAACCGGTCTGTCCAGGCCCGGCAGGGTTTGGTTGTCCTGCGGTCTGATGCTCACTACCAGAGTCTGCCAGAGTACACAGACACACTGGGTTTGCAATAGAGATTAAGGCTACATAAAACAGGCAAAACGTGTCATACACAGAATGCAAGGACACTGGATTTTAAAACTAAATAGCTGGTTTGTTACAAAGCGTTCCGTTTAAATTTACTCCCGTTTTAAGGAACAGCTAATATACTGTCAACAGGCAACAGCAGCAAAGCCTCACTTCAATGTGTTCCATACATACTCAAGCTGCTTTCCAAAATAAAATGCTGAAAAATGTAATTATTGCAAACCGCTACATGGGTAAAACAAGCAGGGACCCTATAAGGACGCGAGAACAAAAGGGGAAGAGGAGGACGAACAATGACGCACCATCCAGGTTCATCTGCATCATGACAACCGGCTCCATGGTCTGATGGGTGATTCTGATCACGCGAGGTGCACCCTGACCCTGCCCTTGAGAGGAAGTCTGCGAAGCCGAAGGCTGCCCCTGTGTCGTCTGCTCCGATTGACCAGGAGTCACAGAGGACTGCGACTGGCTCTCTACCGTCTGTCTGCCATTGGAGGTCATCGTCACCGTCGTTCCCATGTTTATCTGCAAGTGAATGTGATGCTAATGCCACTTTGAAAATTTAGCAGTGATAAAATTAAGTCAATCATGCTGAAATACTAATAGAGATGTGCTTTTAAAAAAAAAAAAAAAAAAAACGCTGCATCATCACATATGCAGCAGCGACCCACCGGAATGGGGATGTGGGGCACAGCCCCAGAAAGCAGCATAGGGGAGGTGTAGTGGGACAAAGGTCGAACCACATGCAAGTGACGGGGGGTCGCCGTGGACAGGTTGCACCGGAGGTCACTCAAGGCAACTAGGGCGTTGCCGATGAGTCTGAGTGCTTCTCCGACCAGATTGAGAACACGCTGGTCCTCCTCCCTCTCGTGGGTCTGCAGGAATATGGTGGTTGATGTTCAGAGCTCAGAAACACCTAAGTCTACTGAACAAGCTGCACTCTCATAGACATGGAACTCCATGTCTGTGGTTTGCTCACTATACTGCTATACAACACTATTACACTAAATACTCCTACAGAACAGAAAACTTTGAATAAACAAGAACTTTTAATGTCTGTACAGGCCATCAGGTGGCAGAGTGGTAAGAGCAGTCACCTAACACTCAAAAAGGACCCAGGTCCAAATAACCATCCTGCTGAAGTACCCTTGATCAAGGCACTTATCCTGAATTGCTCCAGTAAAAATTCACTATCTATATAAATGGGTAAATCATTGCAAGTAGCTTAGAATACAAATTATAGACTGCACGTCAACTTGGAGAAGTGCATCTGCTAAATTAACAGTTAAAATGAGAAAAACAACAGCCACAATGGGGGAAAAGCTCTGCTGACACTGTGGAAGTAGGGCAGGAGTTGAGGCATTGCTTACATTGTTATTGTAATCAGCTGATGCTGCAGCACCCAGGATGGAATGGGTCCTCTGGATGAAGGGCTGCAGTCTATCCTCCACCCTCCGCAACTCTGATAAGACCTCCACCAGCTCAACTGGACTTGGGTGGCTAACGCATGGACACAGAGCGCTCCATCATTAATGACAGGATAACAGAGCTAGACCCATCCCCTTTTGTCCAATGTCCATATCAATGGACAACAGCCATCCTCAAATACAAAAATAACCAATACCCTCAAGGGCAAAAACAGAAATCTTTTTAAAAAGAAGAACTGTTGCAACTCCACCAAGCATGTATTTCACAGCTTATTAAATATCACTTATTTTACTAGAAAACATTCAACCAAATAATATAAGGTTTACAATATGTTCCACTTATAATACTGGTACTGAATTGCTTCTGCAAGCACACAAACCACTACTGTTCTTGACAGAATGCTACAAAACTGAAATATCAAGACAGAATATAAAAGAGTATTAGAATAATGGGAAAGGAAATCATTTATGTTGCAAAGTGCATTTTTAAGTGAATTGTCAGCATACCTATAAATATAAAAAAAAGATGTGTAAAACAGACCAGATAGATCATTTCAGATGTTCCGGGATCTTACTTGGGTCCAGAATGTGGTGGTCCCTCAGTCTGGGTGGAGGAGGTAGAGGAGGATGGAGGTGGTGGAGGGGAGGTGTCCATAGGCTGAGCCGAGGGGTTAGAGGAAGATGCAGACGATGGCGGAGCAACAGGATCCTGCTGAGTAGGAGCATCACTAGACTGACCCTGAAAGAGGGTAAGGGAGCAGGAGAAGCGTGAGCCCAGCAGTGACAGAAACCACTGACAATTTCAAAGTTCCAAATACTATCTAATAAGAGCACTTACAGATGAGGGATAATAAACAGCTTCTGTACATTGTCAAAACAACTAAAAATCATTTTTCTCTGAGTGAAGCAGGACAGTCTAAAGCAAATTCTTAGATATCCAACTCTGACAACATAGCATGATGCAGCAGGTTAGTCCTTCAGCTACATGTCCACAGTAAAGAACAACCAGTAAACATCACCTCCAGTCTGTGGATGAGTGAGTGCGTATCCCTCAGCAGGTTCTCAGCCAACAGCAGCCTCAGGCGTGGTTCGCTCTGGACAGACTGGTCCACGTTAATGTGCACGTCCACAGATCCATTGCTCTGATGTAGACAGGGAGTCCATCAGCATCCTTTACACACACACAAAAAGGACTGAAACAGGCAAATGACAAAGAACACATACCCCTGTGCTTGTGCTGACTCTAGCACTGCGACCAGTTTCCCCAACACCAGCCATCATCTGCTGAACTGACATCTGAAAGAAATAAGTGGGGGGGGGGGGGGGGTGAGGAGTTTGTTTCCTGCCAGCATACACCTTAGAGGCCCCGTAATAAATCTGAATATTCATGACAACGGTATAATCCAGGTTGTTTTCCTTCATGAAACTCACTGCATGTTCACAATTTAGAATGCAGGCAATGACCTTTTCCCTTTGATGTGCTTATGCCAAATTCATGAGTATGAGTGAATGACTGTTCGATTGTACCATGATACACGAGTATCCTATCCAGGATGTACCCCGCCTCACACCATGTTTCCTACACAAGCTGGTAATTGATAATGTCTGGATGGAAAAATAACTTCAAATGCATACATTAACAGACACACACTAATGAACATGAAGATGTTAATCCCCAGAACCTGAATCTGCTGGGGGTCCATGATGTTAACCGGCAGGTTGAAGGTGCCCAGCATGACGTAGCTGTTGGCGTTGCGGTCATGCGATGCACCCTGGGTGGTGTTTGCTGATACTGAGTGCGTGGATGGTGAAGCTCCATCTGATGTGCCTGCTGAGCCAGAGACCCCAGGTCCTCCAGCACCAGAGTGCGTGGTCTGAGGGGGAGCCCGCTCAACCAGGTGAATGACCTTCCCATCGACGTCTGACAAAAGTACAGACGAGAGAAAGTTACAGAGAATGCCCCAAGATGGAGAAACTCAACAGGAAGCTATACTCCACATAGGTGTAAAGCAGAAATCAGACACGACTGGCTGGGATATAAAAATGATCATAGTGCAATGCTGCAAAAAAAATCTGAAGTCTAAATGTATGGTTTCTCTGCATATGCCACAAGCATAGCAGACAAACAAATGAGGAGACATAAAAAAGGCAGTCATCACCAGGGAGACAGACCCAGGACAGCAGGAGGAATTTCCTTAAGGCAGCTATTAGGAGCACAAAAGGTCTATAGTAATGATACACCAGTAAGAGTAAGGTTTCCCTGGGATTTTTGTTCTCAGAATTTAGCTAAATGCTGCCAGTGCTGCGCTAGAAGAGTGTTGATATTCTGGCTTGTGTTTATGAAGCAACTCCATGTAGCATAGATACGAAGACTGTCAAGTCACTCACTGTACTCGGCGAGCGTTTTTTCATCCTGCAGTACTCGGCCCTGGTAGATGAGCCTCTGCTTGTCCGGAGGGATCTCCACAGAAGCGGCAATGTGTTCCTTGAACTCCTTCACTGTCCACTAAGAAGAAAAAGCAGACACGAGGTGTTAACACCATCCAGACACACTGATGCGAGTTACACGCTGGACACAGGAAATCAACACTACACCTCGGAACCACCGAAATGTACATTTTCATCTTCATTTCTAACAACCTGCGATATGTAGACCGAGAAGATTTTAATAGCACCCTCAACTGCTCCAGCAGAAAACAGCCCAATATATAACAACACTTACGATTTACCCATTTATACATTACACACTGTATTACAATACACCTAGAGGCTACTACACAAGCCTAATACTGAATTTGCATTGTACAAACAATCAGTTAAACGACTAATCAAATAATGAGGGGACTGTACACAGGGTTGCTTATGGAAGAGTGGAGAAAGGACTTAGTGCAGGTACAGTACCTCTCCCCTGACGGTGTAACTCCTGCTCTGGGAGTCCAGGGTCTTCACCGTGACCTCTATGCTGCCCGATTCCGCCATAGTACCGCTGCTGGGACCCTGCGCGGACACAGACAGAGCCACAGACACAGGACAGTCACAGTGAACACGATCAGCAGTTCATCTCATCAAGACTTTTCCTGCCACGCCCCCCACTCCCAAGCGGAATTATTTTTAATTTTGGGGAAAAGAGTGCCCGTCGTCGTGAACGGGCCCTTAGTCGGCGGAGACGAGATGGGATGTGATATGCATATGGAATAGAAAACGCACGAGTCGTGTGGGCAGTTAAAGGAGGCGCGCTGGCACGCGCGTTGTCGGTTGAGCCGTTTTTTGACCGTGTTGCGGGCTCGAGCCCGGCCCCGGGCCGGGCGGGTGCACGCGGCCTCTCTTCACTTCATTTAAAGTTTACCGAAACACTTCGCTACTAGGCTAGCGACATAACAGGACTGTAACACACTTGTGTTGTGTCAAAAGTTCCCCATCACACATCTTATCTTCACTACTATCGGATATCATATCTGTTTTGTTATCAGGCTGCCGCCGGCAGCCATCTGAGGAAAACCACCTCCCTCCCGCCTCACTAATCCCATTTAGGATCCTCCGAAATACCTTCGTCTGCGTTGGGTGTCAAAATTATTTACACGCTACGTGTAAAATATCGCCAGATGCTCCGATATGGGAAAAGAACGCCGCTGTTATAGACTCGTTCCTGGGAAATAAATTAAATTTGGCGTTATTCCTGTCGTGTGAGCCGCTCATACTCCGACGGCGCCGCTAGGTGCGCCCCCTAATAATCCAGCGACGCTGCAGTGAGAGGACCCTTCGGCTCGCGCAGAGACTGGCTACAGTGGACGCCTGTTCCGTAATACGAATGTGTGTCTAGTTTAAGAATGACAGCGAGACAGTATTATGAATCAAATATACCTGCGTCTGGTTCTGTCGACTGCGCAAAATGCGATGTCAGCAGAACGCAGGAACAGTCTCGGGCAAACGACGCAGAGTGTGACGTCAGCGCGCACGCGCGCGTTGAGGGAGCGTGCCGTTCACCGTCCTCAGGTGGCCGGTCGTTGGAAAACCTTACACACCAGCATTGTTTCGTTTTTAATGCTGGGTTTCTACTCAGATTCAGATAGGCTCACGTTTACATTTGAACCCTTAATATAAAATACATAATGGCTGTGAAGTCAGTAAAAGAAAACCAGTCGCGAAAGCACAATAAGGTGCTTTGACTAGAACACATTCGCCTTCCCACCTAGTCTTGGCTCTTCAACTTCACTAAACATCTCTCGCCAGCTCGTCATTTTGTCCCCGTTTATTATTCATTTCTTTACCCAAATCAGTAAGGATAACTTCCTCTGAACAATTAAACAATAAACCGTGAAAGGGCACCAAAATTGAGGCAAACCTGGTCGTGCTTGGGAGGAAGTTGCATAAAGAAAGATGAAAAGAAAGTTGCGAAACGAACATTCGTGAAGAAATAAAACAGGAACGAAGTACAGAAAAAGTATAGAACCAAACCCACGAAGTTGCTCCACGGCTGCAATTTATTGAGAAATAACCGTGAAACGCCTTTGTTTGCATCATGAAGATGGAGGGTAAATTTCTAGTAATTATTAGGCGACTGCATGCACTCTTAACTCTTTCAATACTACGGTAGTTAGACATTAAGATGAAAACACTGTGAAAATGGTACGGTTTGTATTAATAACATATTGTTCACATTTCTGGTGACGCCACAGATGATCAAAATGTTGATGTTTACTATATTTGATCTTTATTACTCCTGTTCTTCGTGGAGATTTAATATGGGTGCCGTACCAATCGCCTCCTGCAGGTGGCAGCACTGCAGACCAGGGGAGGATGACATCAGTGTCACACACACACTCCTGGCAGCGAGTGTGTAGAGGAAACCCAGAAACTCCTTGACTGTAATTCAATCCTGTTTTTGACCTTACCCAAAACACGTTTTCAGCCACACCTCTCAACTGACCACAGCAGCAGGGAAGACACCAGGTGCAGATGTACTGGAGCAGCTGGTAGTGCGGTGATTGGAGCCGCTACCTTAGTTTGGACTCAAAGGTTGCAGGTTCAAGCCTCACCTTCACCTGTAGTACCCTTCAGCAAGGTACTTACCCTAAAATTGCTCTAGTAAAAAAAAAATATATATATCCAGCTGTATAAGTGGGTAAATAATTGTAAGTAGCTCAACAGCACAAGTCACTTTAGAGAAAAACATCAGCTAAATAATGTAAATATACTGATGTTTCAACAAACTTAAGTTTTCAGAGGTCTGTATATGAATATTCCTAACATGTATTTTAATTTGATTTACTTGCATTTGTAGTGTTAGGTGTAAATAATTGCATATTTTAAACATATAGTACAGCAGTGGGAATGGTAATTACATGTAGTCCCTACACTGCAGCAGTGAGTTTGTGTGTGTGAGAGAGAGAGATTGCTGAGTGTCTCTCTCCAAGGCTGTCACTACAGATTGCACATAAACAGCTGAGGTTTTCACACTCCAAGCGGGTGTGAGGAGCACGATAGGTCATTCCCGCTGCACTGAGGCCGACCGAGGCAGTTTTTCAGCACTTGTGCCCGTTTACAAACAAGAGAGGGACAAGTGATAATGGTTGTCTCAACTTTTTCCTCAATGTGTTGATCTTTCTTCACTTTGGCGATCCCAGCAGGGGTGTTGCATGCATTCACCATGGTCCAGTCCAACCCCTGTTCATGAGCACAGATGGACAAGGCGAGCATCGTCTGCCGCGCACCCACTTGCCACTGTTGCTTTTTTCCATTTTAATCTACATGCCCCGGTTCATATTAACCCCACTATCGCCATACGCTTTTTCTTTACGGGACTGTTTGCATGACGAGAGGAATATTAACAGAGGTTATCTGTGCCTCACTGAACACCTACTGGGAGTTGTGAACGGAAACCCCAACGCTGAATGCAAATATACTGTGTTGCTCTTCCGAGAAACACAGCAAATATAGCTTAAGCAAAATACACAACCTACAGGGTGGGGTCACCTGCAGAAAGAGGTACTGGACAACTACTTATAAATCAACATGACTGTAGTTACAATCAGACACACTCTTGCATCCCAGAGAAGGAGCTGGTTGTGCACAACCTTAGGACACTTAGGTAGAACAGCTTAATATAGACATCACCTTATGTTCATACTTTCTCACATTCCTTCATAATGGAGGCCTGGACCCCTATTTCTTTTGGTTTATGTCTAATTCTTACAAGTGCTGTGCAGTCGTAACCTTAAAAGGTCAGTGTTCTCTAGGGTTAGGAACACATTCTGATTTGCACTTCCTCCAAATCCTAAACAAGATAGGCCACTTCGTAAACAGGTGCTGGAGTGGTTTAAGCTACTGGTCTGAAGAGTGAAGGCTGTTGGATCAAGTTCCACCTGTATCGTAGTACCCTTGACCAAGGTACTAACTGAATCAACACAGTAAGAATACCCTGTTGCATGAAGGGGTAAGTGCTTGTAAAGTTGACTAACATAGTATGTGCCTTCGGTAACAGTATGAGACAATTGCACTCATTTAAAGAAGTCCTTGTGAACCACACCTGGTCAACATTGTCCTGGAGTCTAATGTAAACTAAAGATGCCAAAGTTGTCATCACGATCTTAAATAAAAGTATAGGCGTCTCATCATATCAATGCAGTTCATTGTGCTTGAAGAATTTCCAAGTCAAACACAGATGGCAAGCTCACCCTTAAAAATACATGAGAGCACTCATCAATTCAAGACATTGAGCACAGCCCTCAAAACAAACGATATCATCCGGCTCCTAGAAAATAATACTTAAAAAAGTGCTCCTGACAATATTTACATATAAAAATCATCTTTTATTTTCTAAATGCCCTTCTTTCAAGTAGACTCAAGACATAAAATGTGCCATTACGTGAAATATAAATCAACTGTATAAATATATCCTGTATTTATCTGGTGCTCTCTCAGTGCAGTGATAACATGGGAACTTGGCAAGGCCTACCAAGGAAAGTATCTCTCATGACAAGATGCATATCTGAACGGATGCAGTGCTCGTCTTGTAGACGAGGGCACCAGAAGAACTAAACTGATTGGTTGACAGAGGACAGGAATGCAACTCTTTTGACGACAGCACAGCAGTGCATTGTGGGAGAGGAGATATAGCGATAAGATGGAGTTTGCCGTTTGGGACAAAATTCCCCAACTTGCCATCATCTCATTTTCTTCTGAACCCAAGATTCCTCTAAGAATATCCTAACAATATCTTTTAAAGTTGTTCAGACCCTTCATGGTACCTACCAAAGATACCGAACATGAGTAATTTTACAGTGTTGGCAGAGATATAAAAGGTCTATCCTCCTCAGAATAAGCAACTTACAAAGGGAGCAGACCTTTTACACTCCTGAAGTGTTTTCCCCCTCCAGAGTAATGTTTTGGTTGTGCTCAGTAGACCGTGTGACCTACTTTTGGTGTAAGTCACCAAGGAACTAAAAAAATTGAAGAAATCAACTAGATATGATATGCGGGCTTTGAGAAGCAGCTCTGACTAATGGGAGATGGCTGCCTCTCTCCAATGCCCAGTCACTCAACCCACTACCTATAGCCCTCATATACAGAAGGCAACTTCCCCTCCCTGCTCTACTCCCCCCACAGTCTTGCTCCTGCTAGTAGGCATCCCTGAGCAGGGACTGGTAGAGGCCAGACTGCAGGAAGCGGGGGTAGCAGTCAGTGTCCAGCAGCGAGTAAATGCGGCGCTGCGCATGTAACAGGGAGCTGCGGGATGGTGCCTGGAGCAGCTGCAAGGTGAGCTCTCTGGTCTTACAGTCCAGGTTCACCTGGGGAGGGAGAGAGGGAAAAGGGAGAGGCTTTGTTAACTGTTACATCTGCATACTGGAGCAAGACATGGTGGAGGGAATAAGGCAGCTAACTCACACCTACACACACACACTCCACTGTAGCATATACAGATGAGAAATGAAGGACAATGGTGGGCAGAAGCACACATCACTGAAGAATATAAAATAGAGCCAGATGGGCAGTCAGGCAGAAAAGCTTTTGCTGGGGTGGATAACTATGGGAACAAAAAAAGTGTTACACACAGGCAGACACAAGCGGGAAGACCACGGGTCAGACACACGGTAAGTCAGGCCAGGCAGCAGACAGGTTGTCCATCAGGGCAGGAACACCGTGGCGTACCTCTCTGGGCGAGCCCGGCTGGATGTAGGTGGAGCATATGTCCCTTGCCCTCCTCTGCAGGCTGAAGTTGTTGGAGGAGTGTCTGTACTGCTCACAGGCCAGATAGAACTGCAGGTTCTCCTCACTGAACTCAGAGCGTAGGAATGCACCAAACACAGACACGCCCACTGTGGGAATGGGGGAGGGGCTTTCACACTCCAGGAATGAAAGGCAGTCATGTAAGTGTCCCAAAAAGAGGAAGAGACAACGATTGTATGTCTAGTCGCTGTGCATGGACACAGACACATACTGTATATATGCACAATAAAACAATACCTCAAAATGTTCCAGCAAGAGGCACAACTATGTCCCTCAAATTCTCATATTCTCCATGTTCTTATAAACCTCTGCCTTGGGCAGCTCATAAATACACCCACATCCTCATTCCCACTCTCCCTCCTGCACACACACGACCGCATCCTTTCTTACTCTACTCTCTCACACACACAGACTCTCCTTTCCCTTTGACTGAAGGTTGTGACATGTTTTGTAGGAGATGGTGTGTGTGGGTGGTGACAGGAAGGAGGAGGGGAGGAGATTGTTAACAGACACTAACTGACTAATTTACAAGCTGCGCATTACAAATGGATTCACACAGCCCTGTGGGAGAAAGAAGTTCCAGCCTACACACTGGCTGGGAGGATATTGAAGACACACACACACACACACACACACACACACACACACACACACACAATTTGGACCTGAAAATCAGATTCTAAGGGGAGTTTAGGAAAAACACTTAGCCACCATTCATTTAAATTGGAAAAGCAATATATGAAATGCATTGTCTATTCATAAGCTACAAAAGGTTCATTTATTTTTTCAAAATGCAAAATCCGTTAGCCTTTAATGACAAATATAAAACTGCTCTGGAACCACACACACACACACACACACACACACACACACACACACACAGCCTGAAACTGCTTGTCCTGAACGGGGTTGCGACGAGCCGGATGGACCCTAACCCAACAAGACAGGGCGCAAGGCTGGAGGGGGAGAGGACACACCCAGGACAGGATGTCAGCCCACTGCAAGGCACCCTAAGCAGGACTCGAACCCCAGACCCACCAGAGAGCAGGACCTGGCCAAACCTGCTGCGCCACCGCACCACCCACCATTTACATTTATTCATTTAGCAGACGCTTTTGTCCAAAGCGATGTACATCTCAGCAAAAGTACCACACCACACATACAAAAGTTGCTTATATAGAAAACATTTGAGTGCTACCTCTTTGTAATTCTTATTTCCCCCGAGTCTGTTTTTATTGTTGGAATTTAAATGCTGATAATTCTGTTTCTTGGAAATATCTGTGCTTTAGTGTAATAGACATACCTGGGTTATGAAAGTGCTTTGAGAAATATTTTAAAAGATGCTAAATCAGATGTATTATTAGATCACAAGAAATGCCTGTGTTCTAATTACTGGCAACCCTTCTCTGCTGAAGAATTCATAATGTATCATTTGTGATAAATGTGTAAAGATATTGCCTTTCACAAAGATTGTGTTTTATTGCTTCAAGTTTTAAACAGTCTTTTTGATGCCTTCTCAACTCTCAGAACTTTAAAACTCTTATGGTACATGATGGTTTCACAATATGACAAAGATTTCTGAGAAGTGGGCACATTGCTACAAGACAGGAGGAGAAGTCTTGCCATGCTCGACAACAAAGCTCATGTTCCGAGCGAGAATCGTTTTAGTAAAGGAGTTTCTGTTAACAGAGGTGATGGTGTGGATTTTTTTTTGATTCATGCGACATGTACTTCTAAGTAAGTTTGTAGTATCAGTGTTTCTTACAACAGGGAAGCTTGTACACACACACACGCGCGCGCGAGCACACACACACACACACACACACACACACACACAGAGAAAGAGAGTACATTAACACTGCATTGAAAGAGGTCAGTTCCATAGTAATGACAATGAAGCATTACCGTGCTCAGAAGCTGAGGCTCTCTGTCTGCAAGGGCACACCGGGAATCAAATCCAGCATTCAGTTGGTTCCAGTAAGTCTTACAACAAGGCACTTCCCTCCTCTCCTATTTAAGTGTCATACAAGTCTGAACAGGCCTCTGAGGCTTCGGTGAGAACAAGCCAGCCCCCATACCTTCACCCATCCAGAGATCAACCACCCAAGCCTCTGAACGTCACCACAGCCAGGGGAGATGCAGACATTTCTGCTTGGATGGGTGGCTCACAGGTGCCTGGGCTCCCAAAGGTAGAATTTCTTAGGCCCATCTGAAACTTCAAAGCTACCCAGACACTGTAAATCCATCTCAATACCACAACCACACTTCTTAGTTATACAACTGAAGCCTCTGCTAAGTGCATCAGATACACTGAATGACTTAATCTCCCAAGACAGCAGTAGAAGCCACGGATTCTCAGCCTGTGGTAATAAAGTGTGTGGAACTCTGACCTCTTATTAACCACAAGCAAAAACAGTGGACACCCATTTCCCCTCCTATTCTAAAGAGGACAAGGAAAACAGAACTTGTTTTTCCCCCATGTCGTGTCATAGATCTTGAAGGAGATGAGGCTGTTGTAACAGTAAGAGGGAGGTGTGTGTACTGCTAGGAGACCAAGGTATAACCTTTAAGAAGAGTGGCACAAAAGATTCAAAGTATTCACAACTGGTGCCCTTTCCAAAGGGTTACGTGCAAACATGCTCTTGGCTACTTTTTTTTTTTTTTTTTTTTTTTAACAGGTTTGCACAGATGATCATTCCAAGCAACAGAACAAAAGTAGATGAGTATATCAGATAATCAAAACTATAACAAAGCTAAATCTTTCAAGCTTAACAGGAACTGACCTTTCAATAAAAATCTGTGTATATATTACACCATTATATGTAACAGTTACTGGAAACCTAAAAAAAAAAAAAGTTTGCCAACAATTGATGTGAATGGATTAACATCTAAATATGCTGAAACTTTTGTTTTTCCCTTTCTAGCAAGGTCTACCCTTTTACATGACCTCTTCAGAGTCTTATGCAGCATAAAAACATTGTAAAATTAATGTCTATTAACATAGTAACATTTATATTAGATTAACGGTAATATCATAGACTTACGAAGAGCACCATTACCATGTGACAAATTCAAAATTAAATCAGATTTAAATCCTACTGTCTTATGCACATAGCGCTAAAACGCTGATATGGCTTATGCTTATTTATCAGTACTTATTAGGCTTAAAACAGCAGGAACACTCCTTGATTGCATGGATAAAACTTCACCTAGATAACAAGGATGTCATCATGCTCAGTCCTGTCCACTTTTGACACATTTTCCACCGGCACTACTTGACCAGTTTGCTTCTAAAGTTGCTCACACAACAAACTCTCATTGTGTAAATTTAAGATGTCCAACAAGGGGGACATGCTGTTGGCCTTTGAGTCTCAGGGCAAGCATCAATATTGCTCCCTTCCTGTTTTACTTTAACTTCCCCCATGCTTGTATGTGGCTGTATCACCATTATTGTTATTTACTTGTTGCATGTCTCTCCAAACTGCTGCACACATCAATAGATCATGTTTTCTGCTAAGGTAACCATGATGAGAACAATATACAAGAAATTTAAACATACCACTAAAGTTCAAAAGGCTATAATTGTACATCTGTTGTCTGCTAAACAGCTACACAAGTTACAGAGTTCAGTTTATAAACTTTCAGTAGAGAAGAAAACTCCATCTGTAATTCACAGCTTCAAAATTCCTTAGAACCACAGGGGTGATTCTTAAGAATTAATGCCTTTGCAGTAAGCAAGCAGCATTCAGAACAGCACGGACAATGTCGAAGCACCCCAGTCATACCCACACAGATATACAAAAATGCAGCTTGGCATGCCACTGTTTTGCCCCAGTGCTCATCTTTTAAACACTGGCACCATCATCATATTTAAGGCGTGTCCTACACTCACAATTAGGAGGAAGTCTCCTGTTGTGCACAGCGTCATGGAAATGCTTGCATCACACTTCTCGAAACATGTTAGACACTTGACAAACACATACCAGCACACAGATTCATTTCTGTGATGTGCCTGTTGTGCTTGTTCAAAATGTCTTGCTCTGATATTTATCAGAGTGTACCTGGAACCCCAACTCCTGGGTGCTGCAGTGTAAGCTGCTTCAGACTTCACTTAACTGCTATACTGAAGTAATTATTAACTCAAGAGCAGACCAAATGCTACTTTATTAAATTAATTCAACATGACCGAATTCCCATACTGTCCAGCTGTTATCCAGGGTCTTAGAGCAGACAACAATGGATTCTGGGAAAGGTGCACGTAAACAAATCACGGGAGGAAATGAGTCACCCGCCGCAATGGGGACCATCACCGAAAGAGAGCCCAAGTAAAGGAGTGCAACACTCACTGCGACTGGCCAGCAGTGCACTCAGAGACTCCCGCCATTTCTGCAGCTCCTCTCGACTCAGCCTTGCGTTGCTGGGGCCCACCTGGCTCCACTGCCGGAAAAACGGCAGACGGGACCTTCTCTCTCTGGTTCTGAGAAAGGGAGAGAGAGCTCAGAGCATCACATCTATATGAGAGGCAATGTACTCAAACTCCCTCTTGCCATCTCACCTGCTCTCGTGATCTCTCTGTTCTGAACTGACTGTGTTTGAGTGGTGGGCATGGTGATTCTGGAACACAACAGGAATGCTCAATAATGCATAAAAATCATCCTTGCACAGAGAGGAACTGAACCAGGTGTGCAACAACGCATCGGAGCACCACTATTCTCACACACACAGATAGGCAGGGACTGATGGAATCCCCCCCCCCCGGCGGAGAACGGCCGACCACCGCCATCCCACCTCACCTGTCCGAACAGACTCTTCAGGTGGAGCTTGGCTGATGTCAGCTTGGCCTTGGTGTGCTGTTTGTGGACATATCTGGAGGAGAAAGAGGTGGCCAAGCTAGGCGAGGAGGTGGAGGAAGAGGTTTCCTCCGTACCAGCTGCCTCACGGTGGGGCGCGCCAGGGGCCAGCTGGCTGTCGCTGTAGGCCCGGCAGCCCTCGCTGATGGGTGCCACGCCCAGGAACCCAGCCCCAGGTTCCAGCTTCTCCAGATCCATTACATTCTCAGTGCTGAAGCTGTGATCCTTACACAGCTCCCCCTGTGCATGCGCCTGCGGGGCCGTCGCTCGACCGTCGACCATGTCAGCACCCTGCTGCAGCACGCAGGTGCTGGACACACCATCTTGCGCATAGTCAGATTTTAAGGGGGACACCCTCTTCCAAGGGAGAAAGTCCAGGTCCAACAGAGAGCCCTCAGAGCTGAACCGCCGCATGGCTCACAGCGGGGGAGACAGGGAAGGGTGCCAAATCGGGGGGGGGGGGGCTATAAGATGTAACAGGTGAATCAAACTGCAATAGGGAGCTATAGAAAGAAAGGGACATAAGGACAGGGTCAGGTAAAGCAGTCAGAGCGACAAGAAGCATTAGCCTAGGTAAAACTGACCTTTATACTGGAGGAAAAATGACAGATGGGGAGAACAAAGTGCACAGCGACCGACTGGTTACGGCAACAACAACATAGAAAGTGAGACCTGATTTAAAGCTGCCAGATGTAATCTTGTTAAAGTCAGATTACTAATCTTACTGTTCCAATAACAATCTAGGTGTGGCTTCTAGTAAACGCGTGTTCTAGCATACATTCTCGGAGGACACATGTAAGAGCACAGCGAAGGATGGCAAAACATAACTGCAAAACCTTTCAGGCTTCAAGCACATAACCTTGTGATCCGTAACATGTGACAGCTGAAGTCCCCAGACAAAGTGTGTGACAAATTGCAGTTTGTGTGACACACTGGGCAGCACCAGACATTCCCACGGTGTGTGGAGTCAGGAACAGTAAATAGACTAATCTATCTGCTTCTGACCTTCGATGTGTGTGTGTGTGTGTGTGTGTGTGTGTACGTGGGTGTAATTACGCAGTCCAACATTGCCTGTCAGAGTGCAATCGATGCATAAAATAAAAGGTAGCAACTACTGCAAGTAGTACACACGACTGCGCGCGCGCGCGCACACACACACACACACTTACTCGGTGGAAACGTAAAGAATTAAACTGGACATGTTTTCACTTACCGTATCAAGTGTCCATGTGCGCGGTGCTGTGTGTTGTGAATAAGCCCGCGAATCTCGAGCCGTCCGCGCGCGGTGTCTCTCTCTCTCTCTCTCTCTCGTCACTCCTCTCGGGTTTTACCTCCTCTGATTCGCTTTTCTTCACACTCCCACAGCCGAAAGTCACATCTGTACACGATCATGGACGTGTAAATCACCATTCGTGATTTCCGCGCCGCTCAATGATCGCGCGTGGTGGTGGTGACACCGCACGGACTCGTCGCCGCACGCGACTAAGGCTGTCGACGGAGGAGGGAGGGGGGGGAGTTTAAAACCTGTTAATGTTTTCAGATGCGGAGGTGCATTTATATATATGAGAGAGAGAGAGAGAGAGAGAGAGATTCACTCACCACACCCGGTGACCGTGTTCTGCTCCAGCTCGCCTCTTTTTTTTCTTGGCTCTCAGGGGACTGTTTATATTCTGAGGTATGTTCCTGAAAAACGAGATTACCGACCTTCTCAGTACTTCATGTCACGAATATTTACAATTATTAACGTCTTACCTGAGGAACCGGCCTTCTTGAATGACTGTCCAGTGTCATTTACGTTACTTCACACTTAGAGTTATGCAACCAAAAAGTAGAGGTTAAAATAACCCAAAGGAATTTACTGGCTTTATGTTTTTGGGGGAGGGGGCAGAAATGGCAACAGTCCACACTCGGAACAAAGACCAAGTAACTTCTGCCAAAAAGCCTCTCTGATTGGCTAGGTAAACTAAACTAAACTTTTTTTTTTTTTTTTTTTAGAAAAAGAGTTCCTTATTGGCTTGTTAAAGTTGAAAAGCGGCTCCCCGATTGGTTAATTAAGCCCTAAAAAACCAGCTCCCCGATTGGTTAATTAAGCTCTTAAAACCAGCTCCTCCGATTGGTTATTTCAAGCTTTGAAAATCAGTTCTATGATTAATTACAATAATTAAATGGTGATTAAATAAGACTAGTAACGTAACCGGAAGGTAGGATTAAATCCAAACAAAGCTGGCGTTTGATGAAACTTTGAGAAAAGTACACATAACGTAAATTTCTTCATTTAAATGCTGAGGTGTGATAATCTGAACGTCTAAGTGACGTGTCTTTTTCATTAAACAAACGTGATTATATGTATGATTTCTTAATAATTTAAAATATGGCAATTTTATGTACTGTAAATTAAAATGAAAGCTGTTGCTCCTTATCATTCAGTAATTGGATTTGGTTTATTAGACTGTTCCACATGCCCACCTACAGCTAGGGGGTAACAGCCACACAAAACAAATAAGCAAAAATTTTTTTTTTTTTTTTGGTAGCAGAAATTGCAGTAAAACACGTGAATAGCTTTCGAGGTATCACATGCTTTGTGTTTTTTCCACGAAAGACCATCTGGTGTTTGTGATTTAGCGCAGGAACAAAGGCCCTGAGCAATTGACATCAACGCGCTGCGGACGGGACCCCCCACGTCTGTCCTCCGCTTCTCCGCAGGGCACCAGCTCCAGTGTGTGCGAGAAGTTCTCTTTCCTCATCATTTCCAACACATCTGTGTCTTAGCGAGACCAGTGGGCACAATCCTTAATAATCCTATGCTTACCCCTCCTTGTGTGCTCATTTGACATGGAATGTGAGTTCCTGTGTTGCTATGCGTTACCCTGTTTTTAACAGCTCTTTCTGTTGGAAATGTGGTGCTGCCTTGGGAGAATGTGCATCGCTCATGGATGCGGCAGTAACGCGCCACTCAGGCCCAAGACAGCTTGGAAAATCACTGCTAGGTGCCAGTGCTTTGGTACCTCATTATAACACCACACTGGAGAGCATCTTTATAGCCAACTAAAGAGAATTCTTAAAAGAAACAAGACAGATTTTTTTTCCCTCTTTTGGATAATGCAACATAAAATTTCATTTTAATTTGCTGATCTGACTCTTAAGCAACGCTTTTCGTAAGGAGACACGCACATGCTTGTGACCGGCGAAAGGTTGCAATGCGTAGGATTTAAATGGGTGTTAATGCATCTCAATATTCTGTTAAAAATGGCCCTTTTCAGTAAGTCGTTCAGTAGACACTTACGTGAACATTTTCTCAAGAAACTAAAAGGGGTTGACTCCATATTCTCTCATCGTTTAGTAGTGCCCAGGTATCGAGCCTTTAAAAACAGCAGACAGCTACAGAGCGTACAACTAGCCCTGCTGTTAAAGAGTTAAAGAACACTTAATGATCCGTCTCCTGCAATATCAACCATGTGTCTGGTTTGTCTCTGGGACCGTGATGTCTTGCACCAGAGGGACCCGTGGGGGTGGTGGATCCAACTGGACGGAGGACACCGCAGAGCACTGAGGGTGTACATTCAGCCGAGATCTCATTAATGACACAGAACACTGAAACAGGGCAGACGGCCACAAAAGAGATAAACCCATCATGTAAATCACTGTGCCATTTATTTTTACGTAAAAATGTGTTTCACATAATGATTTCAGATTTTAAAAAAAAAATGATGATCAATTCTTACAACGTATGATAAGACTGAGGGTGGCACGGTAGAACAGCAGGTAGTGCTGGCGCATCACAGCTCCTCTGCTCTGGACTCGGACCTCACTTTGCATGTTCTCCCTGCGTTAAGTGTGGGTTTCCTCCCACTGTCCAAGTACGTGTGCGGTTCAGGTGAACTGGTCACCCCAAGTTGTTCTTAAGTGTGTGAGTCAGTGTTTGTGAGCGTAAGTGTGTGTGTGAGTGCGACCGCCCTGAGATGGACTCGCATGCTGTCGAGGGAGTACCCTGCCTCTCACCCTGTGCTTCCAGGAACAGGCTGCTGAGCACTGCGACCCTGAAGATGATAAAGTGTCACAGGTGAGAGCAATGAACACGCCTTCAACATTCAGAAAGGCCTTAGTTCCTCCATTCTCTGATACACACTCTTACGTACCCTACTCATTTGCATTGCTCTGCTGTCCCAACACCGGCCTTTGTGAGTCTCTGGTTGCATCTGTCCAAGAGGTACACAGTCAGAGGGACAGGAAGTACTAATGGGAGCGCAGGATGCTCCCTGCGGGTTGTTCTGGGAAGACAGGTTCAAAACACAGGGCATCCTCAGGCTCCTGTCCTCCCTCTACACTTCACGTTACCATGGCCGGGTGCTCCGGTACTCTTGTTTACGGCGAACCCACTGTGCATTCCAGGGCCCCTCCCCCACCGTCCAGGACCACACCCCCCTGCCATTTGCCACGCTGACATCCTCCACTTGTGCGTTTCCCAGCGATGGCCACGCACCCTCCTTAGCTTCTCTCTCTTCCTTTTCCACCCTTTTTGATTCCGTCTCCCATTGCCTCTCTCGGGGGGCTACGGGGGTCTCCCGGGACCGAATCTCCACTCTGGAAAGCGGAAGCGGGGGAAGGGAAAGAGGTGGGACTGAGGGAAGAGCCCTGGCAAGGGAAAGAGGCAGGAAAGAGGAGAAGCAGGAGAGATAAAGGGAAAGGAAATGTTACATTTGCATTTATTCATTTAGCTGATACTTTTCTCCAAAGTGACTTACAGTGTTACATGAGAGCGTCATCATAGGAGAGGTGGTAAAAGGTAATTTCCTATTCCAGCCTTCGGGATGTAATGTAAGAACACAGTGGAGAGAGATGTTCATGAGGTACAAGTAGGAGGCACTGATGTGCATGAATGGCATCATAACTGACACCCCTAAGCTGGAAATAATTAAAATTTTTAAAAACTACAGGCTGATTGGGAAAAGCAGAGGCGTGTCTGTTTACGGTCTTCACCAAGATTTCCTTCCTGTGTTTCTTCTACAGGCTAAAGGCATATGTAACCCACTGGAACGTGTTGCGTGGCTCAGGAAGTGTTCAAACCCCTTTACCCAAAGTGTTCACAGTTTTCTGGCCAGGAAGAGTAAAGAGCAGTTTTGAAAATGCATTTTTCCATACGGACAAACGCACGAGGTTTTGCAGGTGAGGAGGGACGGTCGTGCTGACCAGCACACCCATCTCCGTCACGTCTTCGTTGGCTGCTTGCCCATACAAGACCTCTGGGGAGGACACACTGGGCCTTCAGGAGCAGCTTGAATTATGTGCGTAGGGCGATAAACCGAGCGGCAGTCTTCACAGGCCGCTGCTTGTGAATGTGAAGGAATGGACCTCAAGAGTCCCGGTGCAGTGTGTTGGTGCGTGTTTGTGTGTGCAGAGGAATTATATACTTTTTCTTAACAGATGACGCAATTCAGGTTAAGTAAATAAGCCCTCACTAGGGCCCAACAGAAGGGACCGTCTAACAGTTCGATGGTTGGTGTGGAAAACGGCAATGTGCCCACTTTACCTGCTGCCGTTACTGTGTGCTACTACACTGTGTGCCACGCTCACTGCTCCAGCGCGCCCGCCGTGCGCTGCGGCTCCTGGGTGACGTGTTGCTCTCGCAAACCTGTGTGTGTCTGTGTGCCCGAGAGCTGCCACCTGCCGCCCTGTGTCAGCCACTGTGTCTCTCTCTGTCTCTTTGTGCACTGGCTGTAGACCTGAAATGTACACACATGACAGCGCTGAGGCCCGAGGCCAGGGCCACGCCCACCCCGGAAGAGGTGGCGTTCCACGCCGCACGTCATGCGTTTCAGTGGGTACCTGTGCAAGTGCCACGCTGTTCATGTGTAACACAGAAACTCACTGGCAAAGCTTTAATTCACTGATGTGCTTCTCACTGAGATTCTCTTCAAAAAGCAAATCTCATGCTGAATGGGACCTGTGCTTGAAATCCTAACCGGAGCGGAAAGAAACACGCCCACAGGGGTAGTTTCGCCGACACTTTACCTGGTAGTTTCAGGGTGCTCAGCTGTTTCTCCATCAGTGTACCCTGGCTTCTGTTGTTGATATCGTGACTGCAGAGGTTGCCCTGGGCAACCAGGCTCTGTCGACTATGTGGAGGGGGGGGGTGGAAGGCAAGGAGAGCAAAGAAGGACGAAGGACAAAGACAAAAATGCAAGATACAAAAGGAGGTAAAAAAAAAAAAGTAAGAAGGCAGGGGAGGGGAGGAGAATGACAGGGAATGAAGGAATGTAGGAAAGGGACACAGAAAAAAAAAACCAACAAATGAACAAAGAAAAGTAAGGTAAAAGCAACAGGAAGAAACAAAAGAAAAATCATGATCGGCAACGAAAAAGCAACACAAAATGAACGCAATCTGAAAAGTATACTGAGGAAAACTATATAGTCAATATGGAAATGAGAATAACAACAATGTGTTGCAATGTCAGGTATTACGAGCACAAAAAGAACACCAAGTGACAAAAAACTTGGTTCTAATATCTACAGCTATATATACTTTGAGCTACTTAATTTATGCACAAAAAATTAAGGCCTTAGAACAAATCAGTCAGTGAAATAAAAGTTACACAAATTCTGACACCAAAAAAAGTTAAGAGTTACACCTAAACGAAGTAAAAAAATTGTTACATTTACTAATGTAAATTTCTAAACAATTTGATCTGCTGGAAACCCATCACAGCCATTTTCGAACGGCTTTAACGTGTGTCTCTACAATCTGTGCACTGCCTTCCTGTGATATCTGATATTACAAAAATGCAATTTTTTTGTTTCTCTTTCTACTTTTACTACTACTTATGACTCACTAAGAAGCAATCCAAAACACATACATGTCCCTTCCATGTCCTTCAGGAACGTCATGATCGGCTAACGACCGTCATCACAAGACGCGACACATCACAAACCGTTCCCCGGTTACAAAGAGCCACACTGCAGCTCGACACTGTCAATCGCCTTTATTTCGCAGTTGAAATCAAAGCGGCTGCAAAATAGGGATTTCGGGAAATGTTATAAACAGCCATAATAGAAAATAAGTTCCGAATACTCCATGTATCAAAAGAACTGAAATAGCTGTCGTGTTGTTATTGGAGATATTTCAATAACTTTGAAACTATGTAAATATTAACTAGGACATCACGTTTACATCAGAGGGGACAAGTATTGGACAAATTGTGTTTTCCCTGATCACTTTCAGTCCTTTTCTCTCTAATCTCATCAAGCCCCCTCTCTGCATCACTCTTTCCACCGTCAGCAAGTAATCTAACAGGCAGATCTCGCGCCGTGCTTCTCCCGTTGCACAGCAGAGAGCAGGTGCGGCGATGTACTCAAGAAGCACACCCTGCCTCTGTGCTGAGGACGGGAAGCGCGGAGATCGAGTGGGTCAGCGGCGCCCATTCAGTTGAAGGAGATCTGGGAGCGGTTGAGCGAACTGTACAGGCGGGGGTAGGTAGGTAGGTAGGTAGGCAGGCGGAGACCGTGGTGGAGAGGGGCGACGGCACCGTGGTTGGGTAAGATTTGGGAGTGTGACAGAAGAGTGGTTGGAAAATAGAAAAATCATAGTAAAAACATGAGAGCACCAAAGTGGGGGTGGGGAGGGAAAGGCAAGAGGAGGCAGAGCAGAAGGAGAGAGGAATGTTAAAACGTTTGACGCAGTTCAGAGCGACAGACAGACAAAGAGACAGAGAGAGAGGTCAGATAAGAAATGAGAGAAGAACGGAGTGCGTGCAAGGAGCCAGGAGGTACACGCTGGGCTGTCCAGTCACACGGGGGCAACACACTGATGCTCTCTGACAAGATGGGCGTGAGAAAGAGAGGCTCAACAACCTACCCAGCCAGTTCTTCTCCATCTTGTTTTATACACAAAGGCAGGGCAGGTTCAGTCTCAGACCGACTGAAAGCAGACCGAGTTCAATCTCTAACCCTTGCGTCACCTCCCACTGACTACTAACCATATATGCAGAACGGCGCTCACTTAATCTACTCAACAAAAGACAGACAACATTTCTTACTTGGCAGAAGTACCCTGCCTCCAGTAACCTCCTGAAACCCTGCAAAATTCTGAAGGTCCTTCTATATTCTGTAAGGTCTGTCTATCTCTTAGGACCGTCAGCACTGTCGCATGCAGAGTTTGGGAGAATCCCTTAAAAGCGCGTCCTCTAGAGGGGACAAAAATGAACGGCTGGGTCTCGGGACGATACTGCATTCCAACCAGGTGACACTGAATTAACTCTATATTACAGCATATACTCATGCAACCATAGTTCACGTGAGGGACATGCGGTGCCAGCCCCGGCCCCCTGCGAAATCTGGGCGACAGCGGTCGGCCCTTACCTGGTACGCCTGGCCCTGCAGTTCATGGACTCGATGAGTTGGGGGTGTGCACTCTGGCCCCTGTAGGAGCTGGGGGCCAGGGAGCGGTGCGGAGGAGCCCGGCTGGGGGAGGACCCCACGCTGAGAGAGCGGGAGAATGCAGAGGACTGAGCGTGGGGCGGCGACGGGGGCGGAGGTGCGGGGCGGGCGAAGGGCCAGGGTAAGGCCTTCTGCTCCTCCCGCAGAGCTGGCGTGTGGTTGGGGGTCAGAGTTCAGGAGACACAAGAGCACCAGAGAGCATCGTTACCCTGGGGGGTTCGGCAAGACCCCGGCGAACCGACGATGAGCACTGAACTGAGGAAACATCAACACCCTGCCGGGGTTCATAGACGCGTGGTGTGTTCGGCTCCCTAAATACAGGTGACAAGAGTCTCACATAACGCAGGAGGACACGTTTCTCACCCTCCCTCTCCGTCAGAGAGTACGGTTTGATCTCTCCTTCCGGCTTTCTTGGGGGAGCCTTTCTCAACTGGACCGCTGCAACAGAGAGACAGAGCTGTCACACTCCCTCGGAGGAATTCCACCCCGGGACAAACAATTAAACAGGTAAACACGCACACGCACACACACACAAAACAGAAATGCCCAGCTCTTGCGGCTACAGTCATCCTCTTGGCTCAATTTAGACAGACACACAGTGAAGGGTAGCAGACAAGTTGCTCACATCCGGTTAAGGTCTGGTGCAGCTATGGTCAAAGTCCCACCGGCATTGGGGGGGGGAGGGTGTAAGGGCTAATTGAACGGATTCTGGTTACAAGCTTTGCGTAATTTACGGGTCACAAATGGACTGAGAGCTGGGAAAACCGTGGGGATGAACAGTGGGGGTGGAGGTGTTCTGCAGCTTAACTAGGAGATGGAGCGAGCGTCTCCTGTAGAGGACCAGGGGTTCTGGACGCTAACAAAGACAGAGGGCGAGGGAGGGCGGGAGAAAGGCAGCGAGTTCTTACAAAAAGCCGAACATCCCCTGTTCCACCACGGGGGAGCACGGAAAGCCTTGGGGAGGTCGTCAGGGCGAGAATCAAAAGAAATAAGATCAACCCGGAGGCTCAGAACGGAGCTTTCAGAGTCACCGGCCTACGAGCACTAATGGGTTTTACAACAAAGCAGGAATGAAGCTGCAGACGCAGGATCGCAGCGCCGGATTCCGATATTGTCACATCGTAAAGAGCGAACAAACACAGAAGGCGCAGCTTTTTCTGGAGGGCAAACACAAAATGCAGGACACTGGCTAAGAAAGGACGTTTGGACAGCGACAGCAGTGATTTCCGTGGCACAAAGAGCAGCAATCAAAAGTGTGAGTACAGTACACTCGGTGCAAAGTGCTTCCTCATGTGTCCCTAACTATAGCGCTCCGCTGCGGAACAAGCGCTCGTGTTACAAGGACTCGCGCTTACGAGCACAATGTGTACCCTGAAATGTGCAAGATGAGGCATCAGTTCACGCTTGAATTTTTCAGTCTGAATAATGTGATCCTTGATGACGAACAACACCACACAGCGCAAGCGGCAGCCTCCCCGTGCAGGGAGTGGTTTCTCCTGCGCACATCAGCTGTCTCGCAATTGTGCCGCATGCAAGCATCTTTCAGAAGCCTTGTTACTTTCTGTCATAGTGTGAAACAATCATCCATCACAATAATGAGCTTTAAAGGAAAAAAATTAAGTGCTAACAAGCAAAAAGGTGGAAAGGCAAAAAATATGTTTCTGAGAAGCTCCACACCACAAACTTACACTGGATAAGAAGTATTGATAAAGGATGGATGGATGGATGATCACAAATGACAGATAATTAGCAGACCAATAGTGGGTGGCTACGAACATTACGAGTGATGACGGTAATTACGTTACGAGAACTACCATGTTAGACAGTGTTGCGCTATTCTGGACTTCGTGTTGGATTTCAATTTAAAAAGAGAGGGACAGGTTAAAAGTGGATACAAAAAAATGAGTATGCAAATATGTGATGTGTAAGCCTGGATTTAAAGGTGTCCTGAGCAGTTCTGATATTCTGGATGTAGTTCTCAATTAGATTTTCATCACATTTAAAAGATGGGACTCTTGCATGTTGGGTGAAAAATTGGGTGAACCCTTTATGAGTCAGGAATGTAATATTTTTCCAATTTAACTTTAAGGAAATTAAGAGTTTGCTTTACAAGAATTTACTTTATGAGCAGATTTTTCAGGAACGAAATACATTAAGTGAGGGATACCAGTACCTGAAAATGAAAAAACTGAAAATTGTCAATAAATTTCAGATTTTTTAAAAGTCACCATTCAAAGGCATTCGGTTAACATCTCGTGCACTCGGACTTTCGACCGAAACTATATTAATATTAAAAACATGCGGGATAACATCAGCAGTGTCTTCACGGGGAGCAGCAGAGTACCAGGCGTCCCATACGTTTCAAACACTGATACAACTGCATGAAAACATCTGCTAGGAAGGGCTGGACTGGGGAGTCGTGTCACATGTCTTTACAACCTTAATGTCGCACAATTTTGTTATTTTGCACCGCTGTCACGCTGGACTGTAATTTTCTGGCACCGTGATTGTTGGGGTGCACAAGCCATCCGGCACAAGCTGTCCTTATTGGTTTAGTCCGCTAAACAAATTTAAGGTAATAAAATGCTGCTAAGGATCTGCAGGGCTGGTAATGTGGGGCGCTGCGGCAGACGGTGGATTTCCCGAGATCACGGCAGCACGCAGGACCACCGCCGGACCGCTGGAGGAATGCCGGAGGACGCCGGAGGAAGAGCAGTGAGCCGTGCTGCACGGACAACCCACTCGTCCGGAGGAGGCAGACCCCGCGAGCCCACGAGGGCAAGGATGCCCACGCCTGCCCAAATCCGCACTGCTGGCAGAGTGTGTTACGCAACCTGTTCAGAACCAGTCAACCCCCACACGCACTCGTATGGAGACACACTCTCGCTTAGAGAGAAAGACATCAGAGCTGAGACAGCAGTACCTGAGCGGTTCCTGAAGAATCCATCAAACACGACAAAGTTATTGACCTGTGGTGAGAGACAGGGAAAGAGACCGTTATTCAAAATTCCAGAAACGGCAGGTTTCGCTGGGGATTCGTTCGTAATTCAGGCCCTTTGCGCACCACGACCAGCCAGAGCCCAGTGTGACTCACGCCCCTCTTTCACAACTGCAGCACAAGGGCTGCAAGCCCACTCAGGCTGTGAGTCACTGCAAGGGTTCAAGGCTCCCTTGCTCTTCCCCGCTCAGTCAGCCCTCCCTGCCCCCGACCCCCAGCAATGGTGTCCTGGTGCTGCTCCATCCGGCACCGCGGTCGGCGTGACGGCAGGGACAATTTCTGTTCGTCTTCTCCAACGGCATGAAATGAAAACTGTACGATACCAAGAGGCCACCTTTTGTGTATGAGAAAGAGGACAGCTGTGGGGACGTGGGGGCCGCAAGCCGGAGGACAAAAACACCCTCGGTGAACAACGGGTTCCGCTGTGCGATTTCGTCGATTGCACATGCAAGAGGAACTCATGCTAATGAGCCTGCGTGAAATGGTACGGGTGACGGCGCATTTCATCAACAGCTCAAACGTTCAAAGGCAGAGCAGCTCGAAACCAAAGAAAAATACTCAGAACCGAGAATTTGCACGAGCTGCTCGTTTTCCAACAGTGTCGGGGGATTGTGAAGCGTCCGCCCCAGTTGCATGTGTAATTACAAGAGAATTTCAAAACGGCTCCAGTAACAGCTCCAATTTACAGATAATAATGACACGTGGCACTCTACACACACACACACACACACACACACACACACACACACACACACATCATCTGAAACCGCTCATCCCTTATGGGGTCGCGGGGAGCCGGAACCTAACCCGGCAACACAGGGCGTAAGGCTGGAAGGGGAGGGGACACGCCCAGGACGGGACGTCAGTCCATTGCAAGGCACCCCAAGTGAGACTTGAACCCCAGACCCACCGAAGAGCAGGACCTGGTCCAACCCACTGCACCCCCTACGTGGCACTCTAATACGTCTCTAAATGTCGGAAAGCAAAGAGGAGATTCATCAACTCTTTACTGCAGAGGCCCCACGCAACAGCAGCGCTTGGATCCCCTCTCGAAGACGTCTTGCTTTCGGACGCGGCCCAGATAAGGCGCACTTTATTCCGAACGCCAGGCTGCTCGAAGTGACGCCACTTTCCCCCTTCGTTTATTTTGACAGCGCTGCTGTGCGTAATAGAGCCTCTGTGGATCTCGACATTTCAGACGGGTCCAGCTGATCAGCCTCCTCTGGGAAGACTTGTTATCTCCTGCTGCTGACTGGGACTTCAGACGAGTTTCTCTCTTTTTCCACATGATAATTATTTGGATCCTTTTATTGCTATTTATATTCCTGCACCTAATCCGTCACTGAACAGCAGCTGTTATGTGCGGTTATGAACCCTGATGTGCATTATTTTAGTCCAGCACAGTGGAGTAGTGGGTAGCATTACTGCATCACAGCTCCTGGGCTGTGAGGTCACACGGGAGTTCGAACCCGGATCGCTCTGCGTGGAGCTTGCATCTCCAGCCCGCGTTCATGTGGGTCTCCTCCCGCAGTCTAAAGACACGTTTCAGGTGAACTGCTGACTCTCAATTGCTCTTAGTGTGTGTGATTGCCCTGCAATGGACTGGTGACCTGCCAAGGGTGTATCCTGAATCCAGCACAGGCTCCAGACTATCATGAAACTGAACTGATAATGGATGGATGTATTATTTTACAAAGCATTTTTGACACTGGAGTAAAAACACTGAAACAGAATCTGCACATCTCCTTAAAAGATACTTTATCCATACGTGCATCTGATGCAACTATTTATTACAATTATTTATTTAGCCGACGCTTTACTCCGAAGTGACTTCCAATGAATTCTATGTAGTGTTATCAGCCCACACACCTTATTCACCATGGTGACTTACACTGCTAGATACACTACTTCCTCTGGGTCACTCATCCACATGTCAGTGGAACACACTCTCTCTCTGTGTCACTCACACACTATGGGGGACCCTGAACAGCATGTCTTTGGAGTGTGGGAAGAAACCAGAGCACCCAGAGGAAACCCACACAGACATGGGGAGAACATGCAAACTCCACACAGACTGAGCGGGGATCAAACCCACTTTCTCTCACATCACCCAGGTGCTGTGACAGAGCAGTGCTACCCACTGTCCCAAGGTGCCGTCCGTTTATAAAACTGCATTTCATGCAGAGCTAAGCTACTGCGTGATGAGTGGCGATACCTACCTGAGGTACGCTGTCCTTCAGGCCAAAATGCTTCTCAAGGAAGGACAGGAATTTGGGAGAAGGTCTGTCATAGGCCATCTGCACAGGATCCACCCTTTTGTGCTGCAGTACAAATAAATCGATCAGATGACGCGTCTTTCCCGTAGACCCGCGTTTCCGGTAAGAAGCTCAGCTCATCTTGTTCTGATGCGAAAAGTGCTCAGTTAATCATGTGACATAATGGCATTAATTGCAACGCAATCCGTTCTAGATGAAAAAAAACACACATTTGCATTTTCACAATATAAGCTGCTGTATATTCAGTCAAAGCTGTGCACGATTAGAGCATTAACAAAGGTACAACAGCTGGGTCCCGCTTGGGCAATCCGCTGTCCACTAAACACACCGCTAGAATTACGGTGCTCTACGACAAGACACCAGCAGCATTACACACAGGTATTGTAGTGTCTCTCGCAGTCAGAACCCTGGCCCCTGCTATTGTACCCTTGAGGAGCGTACTAACCCTGAACTCCTTTACATATATACATACATGCATAAATATAGAGTGATTTACAAATCAGTTTTTTCTTGGCAAGGCTGAGCACAAGGCTACATGGTAAATACGTCCGCTGCACTTGTACTACTTGAACACGGTGCTTTGTGTCTTCTCTGCTCATCTAAAGCGGTTCATTTAACTACAGTGAAGTCATTACAGTCCCCTTCTATCTCTGCTTGAGCCCTTCCCGCCCGGGGTTCGAACTCCTCTGGTTTTTTTCTGTAGAGAAAGGCTCACGTCCTATGCACCTCCATCCCTCCGCCCTGCTCTGCTCACCTGCAGCATCCAGCGGAAGAGCTCCAGCCCATAGCCGTGCCTCTGCAGTCTCTCGGCCACGTAGAAATCCAGGACGCAAAGCGGTTCTGTCTCCACGTGCGCCCCCCGCTGGTCCTGCGGCGCCACGACAACACAGGCAGCGTAAGCGGATCGGTGAGCCGAGCCTTTTTTCCCCATTCGAGTGTACAAAGCATGCATTTCCTACAGTGGCAGTCATTGCTGCCATGACAAGGCTTTACAATCAGCAGCAAATACGTGAAACACTGCAATTGAAAGAGAAAAGTATGTGTGTGCGACCAGTGACACCCACACGTCCGAGAACTCCACATCAAGGAGCAGCACTGGCGAGAAAAAGTGTCTTATTGCAAAAAAGTGACATCTGCCAAGCAGTGCCGAACCAGCACTACTCCACAGTGCCACATATCCATACCGGCCACGCAAGATCAAGAGTGTGTTCCTGGGTTCTGAACGTCCACGTGACGCATTGCAGGATTTTTCATCTTCGGGGAATTAATAGTCACTCTGTACCACCATAGCATTGGAAGGCACACACATCAGGATGGACTCACCAAAAGGAAGAGCTTCTTGTACCCAACCTTCAGAAATCCCACGGCGACCCCTCTGCCCCTGGGTTGGGTGTTGGAGACGTGGACAGGAAGAGAGAAACATTCTTATTCGACGCTGAACTTCCTCGAAGGGCAAAAACTAGCGATATGCCATCATATCCTATGTTAATTTTTTGCCATTTTGTACTCATACAGTATTATTAACACCCAAATGGTGGCCTGCGAAGGTGAGCCATAGTGAAACATTGCTCACAAATGTATCTCAATGAAACAAACCATAATCTACCGAAACGAGAGCTGCATATAATTTTTTATTTATTATAGTGAGTTTTTCCGTGAGACCAGCCTGGTAGGAGTGGGCCGTATTGTTAACCCAAGCAAAGGGGCTTCTTCGGATCATCTTGTCATCAGAATAAAGGGGGGAGGAGTGTGATTAAGGGACAGCCAGTAGCGTAGTGGTAGAGCTACTGTGTTTTGATCCAAAGGTTGCAGGTTTGATCTCCAGCTGTAGGGCCCTTGAGCAAGGTACTCACCCTAAACTGCTCCAGTAAAATTACCCAGCTGTAAAAAAATGGGTAAATAATTGTAACCTCAACACTGAAAATGGCATTGGAGAAAAGCATCAGCTAAATGAATAAATGTAAATTAACACGGTCACTGGGGCTGAGGGCTGGAATACGTGAACACACCACACGCTGTCTGCAGGGACTCTCTTCATTACTCTCTGCAAAACTGGAATTGAGTTCAGATAATTTGATGTACAAGTTCACATGCGAGTACGTTTATTCGGGCATGGAAATCACATGGAACTGTCCAGAAAGGTGTATACCACTTTAGAGGTCCTGTGCTGGATTGCAGGAGCTTCTTCACTGCCCTGCTTCCACAAGAATTAAGTAGCTTAATAAACATCTCCTGCATTTATGGAACGGGGGGCCGTGGTGCAGCGAGTTTGACTGGGTCCTGCTCTACGGTGGGTCTAGGATTCGAGTCCCGCTTGGGGTGCCTTGCGATGAACTGGCGTCCCGTCCTGGGTGTGTCCCCCTCCAGCCTTATGCTCTGTGGTCTCTATGAACATCATCAGGACCAAGAGCTGGTTCGTTACTCAAAAAGTCCATTAATTGAAAGTGGCTTCTCTTCAATTCCACAATTCTGTATAATAATGATAATAACCTTGAAAAAGTTCAGTGTAAGGTGTGCAATAAAAACATGTAAAACATTACAGCGTTCATTCGTGAGTGAAGGCGCACATCCTCATGCCTTTATGACATCGGGGCAGCTGGTAGTGTCGTGGTTGGAGCTACACTACCTCCGCACCCAAACGTCACAGGTTCGAATCCCAGCTGTAGTACCCTTGAGCAAGGTACTTACCCTAAATTGCTCCAGTAAAATTATCACGCTGTATAAATGAGTAAACAACTGCAAGTTGCTTTGGAGAAAAGCATCAGCTGAATGAAGAAACGTAACAAAGACTGACACCCTGTGAGCGGGAGGGAACTGTGTAACAGGAAAAAAAAAGACAATGGTGGCAGTTTGAAGAGGTACCCATTGCTTTCCCCGTCCTTCAGCAAGTAGAGATGATGCCGGTTCATCTGAAGCTTTGCTGCACTGGTAATGGGGGCGGCCAGTTGCTGCGCCTGTCACCGAGACAAAGAGACGAGACACATTCAGTGTCTCTCACACACACACACACACACCGTGCTGCCCCACGTTAACTAACCTCACTGAGAGCACCATCTACAGTAAACACCTGCGCAGCACTCCACTGTTCCTATAAAATATAAAACCACACACCCACATCCAGCCGCGCACACAACACATGGTGCAAACGAGCACAGATTCACTCGGTACAACACGCCAAAATGACTACGGGACTATGTCAAAGGAGCGAGGACTATTTTCCAAAGCACTTAACAAACAGCACTTCATCATCATCACCATATCGAAAGACCCTGAATATAAAGTGTTGCGCACAATTAATTTCGCCATGACAAAATACCCAATATCACAATTTAACTGAATCAATCTTAAAAAAAACAAAAGGACACAACTGTGTTTGTCTCCCTAAAACAAAGTACATCACACACACACAGAGACAGTCACTCTAGATAAATCATTCCTAAGGAGTCGGTCCTGCGTTGGAAAAGGCCTGCAGCACCCTGACCATACCATGCACGCAGAAACACGCGGACACACCCAGACAGAAACACACACACACACACACACACACACACAGTGGAAGAGATTACCTTAGCAGATGCTTTCCCCAGCTCGTCGATAACAGTGGCGATGTGGTGTTGATGATCAGGCCTGCAAAGCACACAGAGACAGGTGGTGCATGAACACACTGGACACCATGAGGAACACATGATCATCATGTATTCATCATGTCATGTACCATCATTCTGCCCTTTAGTTTCTCTCCGCAAACGGGCCTGCAAAGTTCATGTCTCTTTGCACAATTAGAGTGTGTATCTACAGGGAACAATCAGTGTGTATCTGTGGAGAACAATCAGAGCGTGTATCAAGATGTATGGAGAACAACTGAATTAGCGGCTCTGTCGCTGCCCAGGGCGGGGGTTCGAACGGTGACGTCATACACACACACACAGTTATCCTTTATTTTCATCAAAGTGAAACGAGCGCCGACCGAGGCGGAAATGAACGACAGTCACTCAGTCCGAGTGAGTAAAAATACACAGTCGTAATAAAAAAATGTGAGGAGAAAAAAAGACAAATTCGGCTCCCCGGCCCGGCGACACACAACACACACACAACACACACACACAACACACACCACAGCCGCCCTGCTGACTGAGCGAGTGCCTGACAGGACTGAGCTGAGGGAGGGAACAGCTGGACAACACCCTGTGGTGACAGTACCTTCCCAGGGACCTCCGCCCGGTCGTCAGGTTCTGGTCGAGCACCGTTATCCTTTCGGAGAAAAGCGCGTTCACGTCGAAGGGAAACTCCATGGTCGCGCGCGGCCGCTCTGCGGTGTCTATACTATAGTACTATCGCGCGCGGGTCTCTGCGGACGGAGCGCGGCGCGCGCGCGCACACACACGCCCTCCCTCCCTCACCGTACCTGCGCGCGCTTCACTTCAGCCCGCCAAGAGACGGACATCTGACGGGCAGCGAAAGACCGCTTCCGAATTTAATATTCCACTTTCATGCTCGCATTGAGGTAGCGGAGGCTGTAATTGTGCGCGATCGGGGGCGATGTGGCATCAAATGCCGCTCTGTCTCGCCATTGTCATTGTGTCTGAGTGCCGCATGTCCTGTACCGACAGGCGCTGGCCGTGGCTTCACCGAGGGGATCGCCGTAATACCACGGCAAGAGTGAGCGGGGAAAACACATATCTTCCTTATGGCCAGGGAAAGAACGGGATTTCACACACCTGTCCTGACTGAGTGAAAAAGCTGAATTTCTATCATTTATCAAAGTTTAAGTTCGCAGAGTGGATTAGTTTGACTGTTGCAGGTAATAAAATGCGCTCATATACTGGGTATTATGGTAATGTTTGACGTTTCTCTTGACAACAGCATAACTTCCGCTTTTACGTAGCGACGGCTGTGCAGAACAATGAGACGATCGCTTTGCTGTCGGTGATGTGGAGCGAAGCGCAGCTCAGTCGTCCGTCCTCTGTCACTAAGCACTTGTTCAGTGTAGGGTCACGGCGATCGGACGCATATCCCGGCCGGACACACAGTTAGTTATGAGGCAGGTTACACGCACTGTCAGCATTGATTGCCCGACACCAGTCCATCAGACAAAATCACTCACGCACGCAATGCTGGCAGTTTAAACTCTGTCCCTCAAACGCAAAGGTTTTTTTTTAATCCTCAGTGGTATCAAAAGGCTATTCTAAGGCCAAATGTGCTGTATCAACCTCTTTATCACACAAACACACACGTTGGTATCGCTACACATGTAGCGCCTCTGAAAGCTCCGCCTCCACGTGTTTTGTGGAGGCACTCGAAAATGTCTCCAAAAAGGATGGGGAAAAACATAACTGGGGGAAAAAATAAAGCATGTAAAGGCAAGTTATGGTATTTTTCCAGGCAGAACCAGATTTTTTTCTTTTAGAATTGATGACAATCCAACCCCCTCAAGAGGACATGGCCTAACAGGGTGATTTTGTTTCATCAGTTGATCCCATTACATGGATGACAGCCGTTGAATGAATAGTGACTCTCAGGGCACAACACACACACACACACCACTCGTCCCATGCAGGGTCACAGGGAGCTGGAGCCTAACCCAGCAGCACAGAGCAGAAGGGAACACACCCAGGATGGGAGGCCAGTCCATCATAAGGAACCCCAAGCAGGACTCGAACCCCAGACCCACCAGAGAGCAGGACCTGGTCAAACCCACTGCACCATCACACCCCAGCAGAGCACAATATTAAAGAATAAATGTGTAACACACTGCTGCCTGCAAAAAGGATGCATTTGAAACTTCTTAATGCAATATAGAAATTGTAAATCACCTAGGAATGAATAAGCAACGAAAATGTTCTCCATGGCAACTTGTTTCTATTTATTTTTCAAAAGGCAAAAATGACTTTGCGGTCATAATTTTTCCTACTGATCTGTTCCCGCACAACTGTACAGTCATTGGGCAAACAGTCATAGTTATGATGTTGAAGTGATATAGGAAACAGCATCTTTACAGGAAATAGGGTGTGAAAATTGTTCCCCCTTTGTACCCGAGCCGGTCGACAGCGAAGATGGTACCGGTTCGATACTCAGGTGGGTATCGGATCAAGTCATACATTACAGGACAGAAAGAACTGATAAAGAAATATGTGAAAAAATAGTGTATAAAAATAGAGGATCGCTACCTAAAGTGGGTAGATGTATTACCACACAATCAGAAGACCCACATCCAACCCCTGCTCCTACTGTAGTACTCCTAATCAAGGTACTTACACTGGATTGATACAGTAAAAATGACCCAGCTATATAAATGGATAAGTCATTTTAAATAGCATATTATACAAAGTTGGGGTGCAGTGGGTTTGACCAGGTCCTGCTCTCCAATGGGCTTGGGGTTCGAGTCCCGCTTGGGGTGCCTTGCGACGGACCGGCATCCCGTCCTGGGCGTGTCTCCTGCCCCTCCAGCATTTCACCCTGTGTTGCCGGGTTAGGCTCTGGTTCCCTGCGACCCCGGATGGGACAAGCGGTTTCAGACGGTGTGTGTGTGTGTGTGTGTGTTACTACACGAACCTAACATTGTAATGAAGAAGTGTCACCTTAGCGGATTATGACAAAAGACCTTGAAGATGAATCACCTGCTTTTATTTTTGCTCCCAGTTGCACAAATTTCGCATGCGTTGAGGTTCAACTGTCGAATTTCACAATATTTGTCCGTCTGTAATCATGATTAAGCGTAGAATGAATCAGATACATCAGGAGATCGCGATCGCAGCTGATGTTTGAGACGAAGTTAGGCGAGATCTCACACTAAAGCCATTTGCTCACAGCACTTTCTGTGTCTCTCCATCTGTACAGTTCAGACTTTTATTGTGGGATGTAGTCCTGGGGCAGAGACCCAGCACAGTACGACTGCCGTAACACACGGCGGAATACGGTTCGGGTTACAACGTGGTCAGATAAGTCCATACTACTTCCCACAGTTGGCTTTATTGCGAAAACATTTGATCAACATTTTAAAAACCGTGTTCCGTTTATCCATCATGGGGACGTTACTTATTGCCTGTCCGTTCAGCCGATGCTTTTCTCCAAAGTGATGTAGAACTGAGAGTGAACAAAAGTGCATTTCACAAGAGGGGAAGAGCTTTGGAAGCAGATCGGAGGCCGTCAAAGCGCAGTTTGTCCGGTACCACCATTATTGTCCCTGCACTACATTTAATACAGATGGTATGATTCAAGTTTGTGGAGCTGTTACGAGATGAGGAGGGAAACGGGTCCGAAAGAGATGGGGTTTGAGACCCTTTTTGAGTGCCCACTGCTACAGCAGCTCTGAGGGACAGAGGGCGCTCGTTCCACCACGTCGGCATTAATACTCATTCATTTAGATGACACTCTTCTCCAAAATAACTAAGTTTGAAAATGAGTCTACGTGGTGGATAAGGGCACTGCAGAGGGAACGGGGATTTGAACCCAGGTGTGATACACTCCCTGCTGCTCCGAAAACCTAAGTGACCAAAAAAAGTTCCTTGTTTAATTGTAGCTGTTTGTGGCAGAGGGTTACGTTACACTCCACACCACAGATGAGCAGATAAATTCCGCCAAAGCAGTCGGAATCAGATTGCCACTTACTTCAAAGGACATTGTGAAACTACTTTCTAAAAAAAGCTTCCTTGCGGTGCTCATGACCACAGCAATGTCATCGGTGGCAGAGAGTTTCGTCTCCCTCATTTCACTGGGGAATACGGTACCGCGGTGAAAATTCCCCGTTCTTTTCTTTTTTCTTCTCATTAGTATGAAATTAGTTATTTGAATATGGGTGTGTGGGGGGAGCAGGGGAAGGCAAACAAACAGCTACTATGAACAGTAATTCATGGAACCCCTTGCTTCAAAAAGGCATTTATACTCCCACATAGCTCCCCTGTTGTTTTTTTTTTTTTCCAAAAAAGGTTGCTCCACATCACAAAGTCATTTCTGACAGCCTCATTATGATTCAGGCCTAGAATGTGAAGCAGAGTGTCTCAAATGTGGAAAGGCTGCATTTTCAGAGCGATGCATGTCTCGCGCAGCGATAGCGCACACCGCACACGGGGATGGTGGAGGACGAGTGTGTAGGACAGAGGTTTGTAACGGTGTTGTGGTGTGAAAGTGGCTGGTTCCAATCCCGGTGCTTCTACTGCGCAATTTAGAGTCACCAGTTCATTGGAAAGGTGATTCTTTGTATTGTGGGAGGAAACCAGAGCACCCAGGGGAAACCTGTGCAGCCAAAAAAAGAAAATCCAAACTCCACACAGACTGAGTAGGATTCAAACCTGCTGCCCCAGTTTTTGCTCATTTAAAATTATAGTCTTTCCTTGTTTTATGAAGGCAACATGTTCCTGCAAAAACCCTTTACAGGGCGACTTCTCATAACTCAAACATGTAATCAGCTGTAGTTCTCATGGTAAAATTTGTACGTGTTCCTGAGCCCCGAAACACATCGTTTTGTGTTAAATTGTCACCAAATCCCATGAAAATGAGAGTAGGGCGTTGAGTGCGGCGTATCTCGCATTGTCGGTCACCTCGGACAGGTGTCTCAGCTGAACAGCTAACAGCCGTTGAACCTCACCTGCTGGATTAATAAATGTCGATATAAATCCAAAGGAGCTCCTCACAAACGCCAAGAAATGGGTGAAAAAATCCTCGTGAAATCGAATCCTTGTAACTCCAACAGGCGTACCCCGAGGTAGGAAAGAAATATTAAAGGCTTGCAACGGATTTTCCACGACAGCTAAATCTATATACTGCTATATCTATATAGATATATAGCTACAGCTAAGATTGTTAGAGATTGTTAACGTAGTTTTCCATCGATCGTGTATCACTGAGCTCGTATTGATCGTGGCTTTGTGGCCAAAGTGGAGTTGGAAGGAGATCAAATTATAAACCGACTTCCAGCTCTTCTTGTGTCTGCGAGCTGAGGGTTCAGGGTCTTCGTGCCAACACACCCGCGTGAGATGTGCCACGGGAGGAAGGTGCGATCTGGGGTCACCAAAGCCGGGGCAACGGAAACTACCGGTACTCTGGAGCTCCGATGGCCCACTGTGACCGTACCAGGGTTATACGTGACTTTCGGTGCCGTTACGACGACAGGACCGCGTGTACCGACCCTTCAAACCTCAACCGCTCTGCCGTCGGAGGGACCTTCTCGGCGTCTTCCGCCGCGTCTCTGTTTCAGGAAAACGGGGAGCGGCTGAGCAATAAATCGCAGGTGAAAACCAACATAAAAACAGAGTGAAAGGGCCCGTTCACCGTCGACACGATGCAGCACCAACACTGCAGATACCACTGCAAACAGGAAACCACACTATAAATTCCACTTTAGTCAGAAAGGCAAATTCCCCTGATTATTTTGATGAGCCTCCTTCTTGCGAAGCCCGTTTATCCGAAAGGCGCTATCCTGAAAAGCTTTAACCTGCCAGGAAAATAATGTGAAAATAAACGAATAACAATTGTAGGCTTTCTTCTTCTTTGACGTTGCCAGCGATTTTCTCGTTTTTTCAGACAGCTTGTTATTGTATTTGTATTTGTCAAGCGTCTCTTCTTCCATCAGCCAGGAAATTTGGGACGTGTGACCTCAAATATAGCAACATTCTTCACTTTTTCTTATTTCGACATTTTCATTTTCATTTCCCCACATAAGGAAATGTCCGCTCGCACTTCCTTCGCCGGAGGCGGGGGTGGGGGGGGGTCAGGCGTGAAAAACACATACTTCGCTGTGCGTTCACGTGGATCCTGACATAATGAGCTGGGTTGGAAGCCGAAAAATACCGCTATTGAGACAAAGCAGGATCTTGGGAACCGCGGTGACGCCGCAGTTTTCCACGCTGAACTGAGCCAGATCCTGTGCGTTTTAGACATTTGAAGCACAGTCGTAATGGATGAGGGTTTCCCTAGGACAGAATAATAATAATAATAATAATAATATTTAGCCCACAACTTACAAAGCTAGACACACTATCATGAACCAGCTGTCCAAGGTTTCAGAGCCTCTTCTGGAAACACAGAGTGTAAGACAGAGCACATCGAGGACAGGACACCAGTCGCCCACATGGCAACTGCACACATACATTTACTCCCACAAACAGTGTACGTTTACGTTCACGTTACTTCATTTAGCTTTTGGCCAAAGCGACTTCCAATGAACTCTATTTAGCGTTATGAGCCCACACACCTTATTCACCGCGGTGACTTATACCGATAGATACACTACTTCCACTGGGTCACTCATCCGTACATCAGTGGAGCACACTCTCTCTGTCACTCACACACTATGGGGGAACCTGAACAGCATGTCTTTGGACTGTGGGAGGAAACCAGAGCACTCGGAGGAAACCATACATGGGGAGAACATGCAAACTCCACACAGACTGAGCGGGCATCGAACCCATGTCCTCTCGCACCACCCAGGCGCTTTGATACACCGAGGGCACTTTATGGTCAGCAGTTCACCTAAAACACGCGCGTCTGGACTGTGAGAGGAGATGCGCACAAACAAGAACGTGTGCATAAACTCCACTCGGTGCTTCCTGCTGTGCTGGCGTGATCCACCCAAAGGTCATCCGGGGTGATCAGAGGCCATGTAACGGAAAACCCAACAATAGATATGTGTTTTCACGGTCAGTCAGAGCTCTGAAAGCTCAGCAAAGGAGTGGAAAGTACCAAAAAGGTGATTTTCATAAGCCCTTTGATGATAAAATACGCGCTCTTTTATCATACCCACCTTGTTTTTCTTGTTAGTAGACACGGACCCCCATTCCCCTTGTGTTTTTCCACTCATTGTGTCGAAGTGAGAAAGTGGTTGGGGGGATGAAGGGGTTTCCCCCACTCAGTAGGTAACAAGCATCTACTCCCCGCTACATCTGAAGGGAAATAACACGCCGAGGTAGACGTCTAAATAGGCTGTTTGCTTTCAGATCCTCCCTTCTTAGGTATTCACACGTTTCTGTGATACGCCTCCCCCGCACTGCGGTGTGAGCCGGGGCGCAGCCTCGGGAGCCCTCGTGGAAATCAGGCTCCCTCTCCGGTGGCGCAACCCCCCCCCGCCGGCGTCGGCCATGGTTCACCACAGCGCCCTCAATACCGCCGCCACGCTCGCTGCGGGAATCCCTCATTTGCTTGGGCTAAGAGGATGCAAAGCGCCCTGGGTCGGGACAGTGGAAACAGGCGGTGCGTGAGAGAGCGAGACGTAGAGCGAGACGTGCGGCGAGAGACGGCGAGAACGAGACGTGAGGCCGGAAGCCAAGGTAGACGACACAGCTGTGAATTCTAAGGTAGCCCACTTCAAACACAGCGTACGAGTCTTTCTTCTAAACCTCCTCTCGTTTCCAGTAGCCTCCTCCCTCCCTCCCTCCCTCTCAAAGTTTCTGAGTCTCGGTGCGAGAGGGGAGTCTTCCCCGCAGGCCCGGCCTTTTTCTCCGTGACTCCCTCCCTCGCCGTCCTCGTCCTCATCTCCGTCGCTGCCGAACTAGGATGGGGGTTGCAGGACCACGCCGCCCGCGTAGGCGGAGCTGAGAGGAGCTCCCCAGAACTTAGCAGCAGAGAAACTCGAAGGCGAAGTCGGGGGAGGACTCGGAACGGAACCGCGCGGTTATCGTACCGCGCCTCGCCGGTCGGAACGTCGCATCGACAACACAGTATCACAATACAGAGTCGCCGAGCCCTCGGGTTGTAGGCGTGCGGATGTGTGTGTGTCGGCGTGTGTCCGCCGCTCACTGCTGGCTGTTAGTCAGACGGGTCTGTCCCAGCTGGATAATTCATTCAGGAAACTCTGATAGAGCTCGCCACGGCTATTGTGCTAACCCAGCCCCCAAAGCAAACACAGCGTGAAGAAGCACACCCATACTGCGTGCGCGTCAACTCCGTCACCCATACCGCGTGTCAACTCCGTCACGAAGGGGCGCTCGCTCCCTCATGCGGGCTTTAGCTCGGAAACCGTAACATGTAACGATGCGAAGCACCCGTTGCGTTTCTCTCGGAGATGTACGTCGCTTTGGAGAAGCGCGTCTGCTGGAACGACTACGCCTTAATGCGACGCAAGACCCCGTCACGAGTCCTCAGGCCTGATTAAGTAAGTGTGAGAAAACACACAGAAGGAATAAAACATTCTGGCATCACATCATCAGGCAGGATTTTCTTCCTATCTTCGTTTCATGAACTTCTAAACATGTGCGTTGACTCACAGACACGTCCATTCACACCAAGGTTGCGAAAGCAGAACTGAGTGGGCCGGAAACTCACACAATGACCCTGATGTGAGTAACAGGATTTCTCCCGAATAGCATGTAAATATCCCTATATCTGTATTTCCTCCTATTAATAGCCAGAGTGTTTTTATTCCGTGTCTCCAGGTTTTCCTTCTAAGGTCGTCGCTTTCGTTTGAAAGTCGATGACCACGGCCGAAAAATTTAAATTTATTCCAAAATGTACTCAAAGATTCGCGTCCGGTCATTAAGGCTTCGTAAAGAGAATATTCTGTGCCTTTCAGCACTTTCACTGAGAAGCTCTCTATCTGAGAACTACAGTATGTTTACCAAGGAAGGGTTTGTTTCATTGACTCCTTCGCCCCTACATCGAGAAAAAAAAACAAAAATCTGTTAAACGCCGCGCAACGAATTTTTAAATTTTGAACAGCTGCACGAAAAGGTATCATTCAAGGCGCTTCCGGCCACGCTTTTCTGCGTGCATATTTTCAGGCACCGCATATGCGAAGGAGCAGATAAAAACAGGGGGCAGGAAGGGGCTGTTCAAGAGACAGGAAGACCGTCAATTTGGATTCGATGCTCCGATGATCTGGCGGCAACTTTCCCCAGATTGCTTACTGGAACCAGAGAGCTCCCCCCGAAACGTTTTACTCCCAAAGCTGCTTTCTGCACAACGCTTGAATGATCTGAGAGGATAAAAACGAAAGGATTTTTACATGAAGCCCATGCAGCATCTACACATGTTCTCCCCTCATTCATTTGCGTTTATCAGGTGTCATGACCCTGGTTTGCTTTAACTGGCAATTAAATTTGAACTTGAAAAATACATTTCCGGGAGGATTCTGTTGTCCGAGCCTCTTAAGCCTACAACCGCTTAAAATCCCAACAAACTCCTAACACAAACACTTACTGTACGCACGACATCCGGATCCATGTGAGTCCAATAACTGTAGCCATTTACCGCGATCCGCCGGACAGAGAAGACCGATGATGTGCAACTATATGAAGATATAAACAGATACAACAAGGTAAAATGCACAGGACCGGTCTATATCTTGTTAGACATATAAGTGGAAAATGAATTCAGAGAAGTGTTCATAGTTGGGGATGCTTTGTACTTGAAGGCCTCAGGTTCACATCCCCACTCCAGCTGTAGTAGCCTTGAGAGAGGTACTTACCCTGGACTGATAACTTGCCCAGCTCTATAAACGGGTAAATCACATGCCAACATGGTAAGCGACACACGATAGTGACTGTCAGTCTGACTGCCCGCGATGTCCGCTCTTCGTAACAACAACAGTAAAGTTCAAGATTTGAAATACTGCAACGAAAGATCTTGTTCCGATCTCAGGAGAAGGAAAGGGTTACAAAAAAATCCCGCAAGTACGGCCTTATTAAATGAACCTTTGGAGAGAAGCACTTTCCAGATGAATGGTGTAAATCTAAATTGAAACCGATGCGACACTTAGCAGCGGTTAAAGACGCGAACATATCGAGAAAATGTTCGAAACGCACGCAAGGCCTAGCTGCTGTAGCCTCGAGGAGAGCGTTTGAAATGAACTACCTACGCAGAAATGTCTCGGGCAGCAAACATGGGAAAGGCTGTGTCAAATCCCTTCGAAAGAAAGTGTCTACAAAGGGAAAAAAAAAAAAAAAAACCCCAGTAACGGTGAAAACTGGCGGGAGGGATGGAGAAGCGGAATGGCAAAAGAGACAGAAGAGGGAAAATTTGAGTTTCGGCAGAGAGCAGGACCTTGAAAAAATGTGCGGAAGAGCAGGTTAGGTGTCAAACGCTGGGTGGAGAAAAGCTTCTTTTTTTCTCTCCCGTTCTGCGGTTGCCCTATATTTGACAAGGAGGAAGGAAATGCAGAAAATTCAATATTGCACGGCTCAATGTAGCCATGACACATTTTCACGACACAAAGACCATCTTGACATGTTCAGATGGGTGTATGAATGCGTCAGCAATTAAAGTCAGGAGGGAAACATCAGTTGATCCGTGTCCGTCTTTCATAGCAGCAGTGACTCCGCACCTGGAGAAAAAGGTGACGATGTGAAGTACGATGAGTAGTATTTGCAGTTTCTCAGTTTACTGCTTCTGTCTCTATGTTGCTGTGACCCATTGCTATTGTTAATAAAATGCTTTCTCTAAAATGCATCAAGACATGTCTGCAGCAGTACAGGTCTATAATAATAATAATAATAATAATAATAATAATAATAGTGTGCTGGCCCTTCACATCTTCTGATCTCTGGCTTTGGATATGGACTCGAACCCAGCTCAGTCTACGCGGAGTTTGCGTGTTCACCAAAGACATGTTTCGGCTGACACTGATGTGTCCACAGTTGGTGAATGTGTTACATTTTTCTGCTGCATAAATAAAGACATGATTCAGGATGGCGTCAGATAAACACCGGTGATAATTACCGCAATGTGGCTTTGGAGAAAAGTGTCTGCTAAATTCAAAATGCGAATTTTAAACAGCGAGAGCTGCTTCTGCGGCGCAAAGGACCTGAACGTCCTTCTTGGCGGTCGGATCGTCGTATGGACGTCACAGTATCGCCGAGTGAGTCACTGAGCGGCCCGGTTATTCTCCGAGCGTTATCATCCGATTCAACATCCCCGCAGTGTTTATCACCATTTAGCTGCTCCGTCTCACTTCCCTCTCAAACTTGAGCCTGATATAATTTCTTGTTGTTGGAAGGGTGATATTCTGATACGGTCCTGGGGAGTGGGGCGCCTTTACGCAGTGTGTGTGTGTATGTGAGCGCTGTCACTGATTGGAGGAGCAGCACAGCTCTGAGAGCAGGGAGCTCGTTGTGGTGCCCAGGCTCATCTGAACCTTCATCAGGCAGCGGTTCGCACCACACTACAGGGGTAAAATCCTGGTGACATTACTGCCCCAGTGACTTTCGTGCCCCGACCGCAGCACTAACCCATCTCTACCGCTGCCCCATCCGCACTGCTGTCCCAACCGCAGAGAACGAAGTCAAGCAGGAGCGAAGGGAAGCGGACGGCTGACGAAGAAACCCCACAGAGAACCCCAGAGTGGAAGGGAAGTACGCTGGGGAACACAAAAAAGAGAGTGAGCGAATGGCGCTTCTGTGGGATGACCGCCTTTGTTCCGCTCTGGAGGTAGACCAGCAGCGGCGGTGAGGGTGTCTAAATTCGGGCTTATATGTCAGCACTTATCTGACTCAAACAGAGAAACAAATGGAGGAAGGTAGATGCTTCTGTATGTATGTGTGTGTGTGTGTGTGTGTGTGTGTGTGTGTGTGTGTGTGTGTGTGTGTGTGTGTGTGCGCATGTGTGTGTTGGGCGACCAAGTTTCTATCTTGTCATAACCAAACCACAACCGTCACCCCCCCCACCCCACAGAGAGTGTCCAATCTTGCCATTTGTGAAAGCGCTGTGTGACATCACTGGAGTTCCCCAGCCATGACTGCTGAGCATATATTAGCTGCACAGCTCCACAGTCAGTCCTCACACAACTCGTCACTTCTGCAAGCCTTAAACGCAGCTTCGTCGCTCGCAGTCGGCCGGCACTCCTGCGAAACCCTTCTGTTGGATCACTAATACGGCATCATGGAAGTCAGCTGCAGCAGCATCGTGGAGGTGGAGAACAGCGCGAAGGTGCAGCGGCGCGGTCCTTCGGCCAGCCGATGGAAGCTGGGGGGCCTGCTGGGGATCCTGGCGCTGTGCGCCGCCGCGGCCGTGTTGTTCACCCTGCACGAACAGGTAAGGACCTCCGACAGAAGCGGAGAAAATTGTTCTAGCTCTCAATGGACACTCAGCAGTTCGTAGAGAGACGCCGCACCAAGGGCTCGAACGGGACGCGGTCAGTTGGGCGTTTCCCTCTCGGTGTCGGGTCTGTCTATAATGTCGCTTTATCGCTTGGGGAAAGTCAAATTAATTTTAGTGTCTCGCAGAGGGAGAACCTCACAGCGAAAGCTGTTTCCCTTCCGCGTCACGGTGCTGACCCGACTCTCTCTTTTCAATCAGGTGGCGAACAAAGACGAACAAGAGACCGGTGAGTTCACCTCTCCTCCTCATTTCCTTGTCCTTGGAAATTCACTTTCCACGCTGTTTTTTTTGTTTTTCTTCGGATGCGCTGGATGCTCAAGTCCATTTCCCTTTCCCTCTTCAGATCTCCGACACATGTTGAGGCAAATTTCCCAGAACGTCAAAGGTGCTATCCATTTAGAAGGTAAGAAAATCGTTTGTGGAAAATTGCATTCAGTCGGTAAATATTTATATTTCTCACACAATATATTCATGATACGTTCAAAAGTCAGTTCGCATCTATCTAGTATCTCATCTATCTATTTTATTCTTAGGAGCTGTGGACCTCAGTGCATTATTTACATTTATTCATTTAGTTGTCACTTTTCACCAAAGTGACTTACAGTGTTAAGGTTACATTTATTATAAGCTTATAATTATTCACCCATGTAATTTTTACTGGAGCAATTTAGAGTAATAACCTTGCTCAAGGGGCCTACAGCTAGAGATCAACCCTACGACCTTTGGATCTAAAGGCAGTACCTCTATCCACTACACTACCGGCTGTTCCCTATAGATAGATAACCAGCATTACGTAGATCATCGAAGGTCAGGTCGGTCAGTTCACACACCGGGTTCCCGTTTCTCCGCAAAAGGAGCAGATGTGCACATTAAATGTTGGTAAATGCGTGTTTGTTCTGACATCGCACTCTACCTGCCGCCCCTCCTCCAGGTCAACACAACTCTCTTGTGTCCAACGAGTCGGCAGAGTGGTACAGTGAAGTCGGCCAGGCATTCTCCCAGGGGGGGCTCTCTTTGGAGAACAACGAGATCGTTGTGGAAAAGGCGGGCCTCTACTTCGTCTACAGCCAGGCCTCCTTCAAGGTCAACTGCCACGAGAAGAACCCATACTCCAACGAGCAATTTGTGCACATCAGCCACGCGGTGATGCGCTGGTCCGAGTCCTACGGCAGCGTCTGGAAGCCGCTGCTCAGTGCCGTCCGCTCTGCCTGCAAGAAGGTGACCGGCGGGTCCGACAACGGTGAGCGCTGGTACAGCGCTGTCTACCTGGGAGCCGTGTTCAGCCTCAATGCCGGAGACCGCCTAAAAACCACCACCAGTCCCAAACTGCTGCCAGACATGGACGAGGAAGACGGGAAGACCTTTTTCGGAGCGTTCGCGCTGTAAGAGGTCGGAAAGAACACGCAAAGAGTTTGCAGCTCGGCACAAAACGACACAATAGGATGCGCCGAGAAACCACAAGCAGAACGAGAGGGAAAGCACTTGAATAAGAGTTGATGGCAGAGCTGCTCGGCTCACACCTGTACTTGAAGAGTAATTATTAGTGGGTATCCAAACAACGCTGATAGACCTTTTGAGACCTTATCGTCTTGCCTTATTGAATGTTATCATTGCCCATGGTAAAATCCATGGTAAATGTACAAACTGAAACAGTTTATTAGGTTGTATATCTAGACACACTGTGTCACTGTGTATGTACATGCGTGCGTGTGTGTGTGCGCTTGTGTGTATCACTGACTACTTCTTCTGTGCACTAAATGTATTATTCCACTGTATTGTTGTACTTTACTGTGCAACATTATAGCTGCAAGACAACACCTCTCTCATATACTATACTCAGGTCAGAGAGCTGTAGTCTATCAGGGGAAAATAGCATATGAATAGACTCAACATGTTACCATAGCAACTGTAAAACTTTTTGAATGTTGTATTATCTTTAGTATTTATACAAGAAATTATTTATTTATTTATATATATTTATTATTTTTTATTACCGATGAACGTTTATCTCAGGAGAGGAAAGACATTGCTGTTTATCCTGTTATTTATGCGAAATGTTTTTTAAAGCTATTTATTTCCTGTTCTGAACCAGGCGCTGAACTGACTTTCAAAGTTGTCCTCGAAAAAAAGCAATCAATAAAAATGTTTTCGATCGAATGTCGCAGTGTCGCCTTTTCCATCTTAGTTCAAAATTTCCAGTACTTAATTGCCACCGTTACATTGCTTATGTAGCAAATTAATTTTTTTTTTTGCTTAGCAGACAGTGTGTATCAGTGTTGGAGAGACACACATTTTTTATTTGATATAGCGCCTTGGGAGATAAAACCAGCTATACCTATGCACGCTTTTACTTTACAGACCACGTGTGGTTTTAATAGCTTCTCACTGTGTGCAAACACCGTGACCAACGCTGCGACACATTTAAAAGAATTAAACCACGGCATCTTTAAAAGACACAACGCGCTGTAAAATACACCTCCAAAACGATCCACTGTTTTTACCCCAGGATATAGTTGGATGTCACACTAGAGATGGACATGTTATAATTCTACCTTTCCGAGTCTGAACCATTAATCTTCAGGTCGAAACCAGTATATCAGGGGTCCTGGAGGGCTCAGTCTGTCAGCAAAGGGCATCCACTGTCAGCAAAGTAATGGCAACATTAGCAGTGATTAAGACCAGATATTTTCCTTTGAGCTAGCCTTGACCAGCAGACGCCAACCCTAACTAGACCTAAATCCTGAAATTTATTACATCTGAAAAGCTGTGAAATCCAAAGAGCTATAATAATAATAATAATAATAATACATTTTGAAAACAGACATTAGAGGTTAGATGGGCGTTTGCAGGGGTTGGGGTGTCAGGTGTTCCAGTGCCGTGGTAAACATGACCCGTGTGGCCGAGGGAGGTGAGATTAACCGCACTGAGGAGGTGAGTCACACCAGTATGACGAAATGTATGACCCTGAGAAAAGCTCTAATTGACCTGCTGGGAAACTACTGGTCACAGTGTCACTATCATTTCACTATCAATACCATTTATAATGATGAAAAGAAGGAAAAACCTACCACTGAAATTTTTATTCATGCAGATGATGAAGATATTGTGAAACTGCTAGCCAGAGGGTCACAGGATCACAGCTGAAACTGAAAGAAAAACAGAAATATCTCCAAAAATCCCAGAGGGAAATAATGCAGTCAGGGGAATAAAGAAGACACAGTTAATAGTTACCTTTGGAGGAGTGGTAAATTAAGAGGAAGGCACAGCAGAGAGGAGCAGAAATAAAAGTGAATTGTGACACATTCTAGTGCTACGTACCACACAGGGACTGGTTTGCCAGGTCAGGGAAGCTGCACAGTGGGAAAACTATTGTTTATAATCTGTTAACTGACTAAAACCTTTATCCAAGGTGACTTGCACTGCTTTACCCATTTATATGGCATGGTAATTTACACTTCGATCAAGGTTAAGTACCTTGATCTAGGGTGCTACAGCAGGAGAGGGGATTCAGACCCAGGTCTTTCAACTGCAAGCTCAAGGCTCTAGCTGCTATGGCACCAGCGGCCCCTAATGGATAAGATACAATGCAGAGTGAACACACACACACACACACACACACACACACACACACACACACACACACACACACACACACACACACACACACACGCACGCACAGACTGTTAAGAATACACAGTGAAAAACAATCCGTTTATTTAACTGTAATAACCATTCCTGATTGCATACCACATAATTTTATATCAACAATACCAATCATAGATATAAATATAATTTCAATACCACAGAGGAGTACAATTGTACATGTGCAAAAGAATACATTTATGTTAAATGGTACTGAATCTTTTCCATAATTTCTTAATATACAATATATTCATGTAACCTTAATAAGCATTTGTGCTAGCATTATTACAGTATTCTATTGGACAAATATTGATAGGCAGGTAGGTTTCATTTTAAAAAAAGTCAGAAAAATGAAAAATACATTAACCAACATAAAAGAAGACAGAGAGTGAGGTTGTGAGCAACAGGTGTCTCACAAAAACATCAGCAAAGAGGACAGCAGGAACAGAAAGATATGTCTGCTGCAAAAATGATAAACTTTAAACCATATGCAGGCCCCTGTGCCCCCCCCCCCCCCCCCCCCGCTTCCTGCTCGGGCCTGAACGCTGAATAACTCTCGTTTCCATTTACAAAGCTTTTCATACGCCTGTAAGCTGCTATAGAACTTAAAGGTTTCCTCTACTTTGTAAAGTTAACCACAAAGCTTGGTAGGGTAAAAGTAGCTCCTCGGACTGTTACCACGGAAACACAGGAAGCACAGCAATAACTTAACATTAAACATGGTGTAACAGAGTGTAACAGAGCGTAACACGGTCGCATTTTTTTACGCTTTCCAGGCACAAGGGGCCTCCATTCCAGAAAGGGAGTGTGCAATATGCCTGGTGTGCTGTGACATGATGGACACTGGATGATGAATGCTCAAATAATGGCACAGGATGGATCTGTGAGACTGCAGGTTAATTCTAAAGCACAAGGATGCCCTCAACATTAGTGACGGATTCACAAATTTCGGGAGACGTGAGCAGTATCAGAAAACTCTGAAATGTCAAAGAAACAAAGTGCATTTCACAAGTCACCAAACAACCCTGCGCCGTACAGTGCCTTCTGTTTTCCAGCACAGTAAAACTTTTCCCGGATGTCCTGGTCACCCAGAACAAAACGCTACAGAAAGAAGGACATATGAACATTCTGACTGTTACTGAATTTTTCTAGCCTCTGGTTACTACCATGCATCCCTAATTCTCCACATAACACAGGTTGGCACATCCTATGCTTCTGGACTAGGTTCAGGAACACAGAACTCTGCACTGAATAATAATCAATAATGGGTTGATCAATGGATAATACAGGTTGGGCAGAGAGGTGATGATTAGATTGGCAACTGCTGGGCAGACAGCTAGATCTTGCTTCTCAAGGAGCAGTTTGAGAGAAACGCAGGACAAGGGAGTTCACCGGTTTGAGTTTGTGCTTAAAATAGCTCCGCCTACAACAGAGCCCCACCTTCAACAGAGCTCCAGCTACAACAGAGTTCTGCCTACTATACAGCTCCGCCTACAACTAAAAGAGGTCTCAAGCAATGCTAAGATGGAATGGGACGAAGTTCCACAAAGAAGTCCTTGGTTTGCCCGCACCTCTTCGATATTGCTTTTGGACTTCATCGGCAGATACAAATACAAGTGCAGGAGGCATGAACATGTTTACTTTACAGTGATATTATTGCAAACAAATGAGAAAAAAAAACTTCCTCCTAAACATCTTAGGTTTATGCAGAAAATCTGTGTGTGTTTTCAAGTTAATTTAGCATGTAAAACCATTGTGCAGTAATTCTTTATAATTAGTCACACAGCACACAGACAGCACCTTGGGCAGTCAACCCAACCAGGAGTTGTTGTGTGTATTTGGTTCAGTGCAGTCATCTTCATCATTCATTGTCAGGGTCTATTAATCCAACATACTTGATTACCCTCATAACACTCGCTTTGTCCAAACTGTCCCTTCATTCACAAACATTTAAAATAGTTTCCTGACACAAGCAGAGCCCTAAGAGTCACCTTTAACACAATGACTGAGGGAGGGGCAAACCAGGTCCTTCTGAACTTCAGGATGAGCTGGTCTCAGCATTCAGGAGCGGGACAAAAATTCATGATTTGCTAACTGGAGAAACAATCTTGTGTTTCATATATAGCTCAGCCACCTGTTGAAAAGCAACTTTAATCCACCCCCAGCACCACTGCCTGTGTTACACACACAGGCCTCTTCGAAGAAACAGTTGCCATTCACTTCATAAAAATAAGAGGGAGTCTTCTCATCCCAGGAGTCACCTCATGGAAGGACTTGTGGCAAATGCTTAGAAGATCCATAAGACCATCTAAGCACCATGACTACATCCCCTTCATGACGGTCACACATATATGAATTTTTTCCAGTAAACATGTAATACATTTCATGCAGTAGTAAGAAATGTGTTGAAAAAATGTGGGAAGGCTTAGTGTGTACAAAAGACCAAGCCCTGCATTTACACCCAGAAAGAGATGAAGTAAAATCGAGGGAAAACTGTAATTCTCACCAAAATCCTCACCTCCTGGAACATTCTGTCTTACCCCTCATTTCTATTGCTTAATCGCAACCATATTCCTTTTCCACTTCTTCATCCATATCTCGTGTCACTTTGTTTGCTCTTCTTAGGCAATGCCTTCATGTCCCATTTGAGACCCCTCACATTGCACCCCTGAATCATAATGGTTCCTCCCATTCACAGTCCTTCCACTCCTCTTGCTTAAACCCTTTTTCACTCCTCTCTGCTCTCCTTCCCTCCTGCCTCACTCCTCCATCACTTGTAGAGTAGCTGCAGCCGGCTGGTGTGGCAGTTGTTGCGACCTATCTTGCCGTCGGGCTGGTAGAGGTTGGAGGAGTTAGAGAAGGAAGGTGGGAGGGAGTGGTTGTCAGATGACGGGAGGGGGTATCCGGGTGGGGGCAGCAGGGATTTAGGGTCATTCTGGGAGGCAGGGGGCGCGGGGGTGCTGTGGTTCTGGTTTTGGCCAGAAAGACGCCTCCTGGAGCGTAGCGCTTGTCTTTCAGTCAGCTGGTTCCGCAGTTCCGACACCCTCTCCTCTTTCTGAAAACAAGGATAGAGAGAGATGTATTTAGAGCTGATGACACTGGCACATCACCTGAGGACCCTGCTTTGACGTGCAAGGAGACCCATCATCAGTACAAAACCAATATGCTGAAAAAACTAAGCCTTTGTTGAAATAATTTTTAGAAAATCTGTCATAAAACCATTGACACACTTCACCAAAAACCCCCAAATTGCAGTCTTCATTTTTCGAGTTGCAATATTCAGCTCTTCGTAACAGAAAAAACAGAGGAGGACCAAAGAGAGGAGGAGCAGTGCCGATAAAAAACAGAGGAGCACAAAGGTAGCGATGGAGTCGCAACGCGAGAAGGGGAGAGTGACTTGAAAAGAGCCATACTTCCTGTATGATCTTCTGCAGCTCCTTGTTCTCTCTTTCCAGCTGCCGCGACTTCTCCTCATCGTTGTTATTGGTGGAGGAGCCAGTCTTCATGGTTTCCTGCTGCTCTGACTGCCATTCCCCGCGAGTGATGAGCCGTCGCATCTGGAGCACAGCAGAAACTCTATGATCAACTCGCAAGTCCACAGCACCATGGAGTACCATGGAGACTCAATGGCATCAAAGACGAACAAAAACATTTACAGAGCGACATACAGACCCACAGATGCATTGCAACACAATAGAGAGTTTCGCGAAACAACTACAGAGAAGAGCTGTTTATGTCCTTGGGATTCATCACACAGAGAACAGAAAGCAGAGATATCTTTGGAAACATAGCTACGTCCTAACAATACAAACGGTCTGAATGCACTGGAAACTACTTTTTAAAATATTTCATCTTAAATAACCAGTAATCCACTATTATCATAGTGGCAAATCTTTTATCGATAGAGTGAGTGCTGAAAAGGTTTACTTGTGCTACATATAATTTTTCACTTCATTAGCACTGAGGACAGGACCAGATGACAACAGCAACAAGAGGCGTGGTGGCAAAGGAACTGGACTTTCTCCAGAACACCACGGGTTCAAATGCAAAAAAAAGGGGATCGCTGCTCTGAAGCTCGACTGCTGGAGCAAACATCCATCTACAGTATCAGCGAAAAGTCTGAGCGCACCTGGGAAAGCCGAGCTATACTTGTATGGGACAATCTGGGCAGGAGTGTGAAAGCAAAGCATGACACAAGTGCCCAATATTTCTGGGTACTGCTGCAGAAGAGCTGGGAAGACTTATCGGGTCACTTCTTGCTCAAAACTTGTGTTTTCCCCATACTGTATGTGAGTGACATGAAAATGACATAATAACAATAAGGTTTATCATCAAAGGCCTGCCGCACCTTGGGGATGAAGAGCACTACCAGAGTGATGTAGACGGAGAAGACAATGGCCAGAGAGGCAAAAGCGAAGGAGGCGTCTTGCTGGGAGGAGAGGATCATGGTGACGGGTGCTGTGATCATACAGAGAACCTGTAGGGGTTCAAACAGAGCAGATGAAAGACAGTGAGACGCTCCATCCATTCATCAGCACACACTATAGAAAATTGTGCTATTATTCATAATACAGCAGTCATAACTTTCATATCAGTGTGACGTGGCAGAGATTTTGGTACTGTGTGAAAAACTACACGTCTCAATTGCAGCAAAAATTTCCTACCAAGTGATGGTGCCTCATTAGGGCCTCCTAATAGAATAATTAATTTTACTATGTGCTCATTTTTCATCACTTACACCTAATTTGTGAAGATTAATTTAGCCATATTGAACCATCCCATTACTAGAATGTTATAAATTAGTGAGCACTCCTGTCTCTGAGATAGTTTTAGGATTTTCCATTGAATTACAGAATGTGAAATTCAGTGTTAGCAGCAGACACATTGGTCTCCTCATGTCTGTTTAATGCCTTTATTTTTCAATATGATTTTAAAAATGCCATAAGATAATATTTAGTATACCACTTACACCATTTTATGGAGTCATACTGAGTCATAGGAAATCGAGCGGCAGAGTTGACAGAAAAAGGCTGTTTTCCTTTTATTGTGTCAGTGACAGGGAGCCACAATAGAGAGGTACAAGGCTGCACACAGAGCTGTATGAGCGGCCCGAAGACTCACTGCCACATTATAGATGGCCATTCCCACGGCGCGGTGGTCATTTATCTTCTCCGTGGACACCGACTTGGTCTCGTAGGCCAGGAAAATGCCCAACAAAAGCAGCAATCCCTTGTATCCATACACCACCCCTAGGAATGTGACAGCACATGGGGTGCATTCTTACAGGGCACTGATAAGAAATCGCTCCAAATAATAGCAATAACATTCATAAAAGAATTTTTCCATGCTTTTATATAGTGTATGACTGCTGCCATTTTGTATCTGTTTCTGTAATCGACCTCATACACACAACAGTCTGTACACTTGTTCATTTGGCAACTGCCACATGGGGACAGAGGGGGGGCCAGCTGATTTGTAAACTGACAGACCAGAAGACAGACAGAAAAATACACAAAATGTCACACAAACAAAGAGAAGGCAGACAGATAGATAGATAGATAGATAGATAGATAGATAGATAGATAGATAGATAGATCTCAGCAATACCAAGCCATGTGTTCATCTTCTCTGAGCTGCAGTGCTCCAATAACGGCTGGATCAAGACATCCAGGTCTCCTTTTGGTGCTTCTCGAGTGAACTTCTGCTCAGAAAAACAGGAAACACATTTAATGAGACAAAACTATATTATTTCAGCTACCTTGGCAAGTATCTACTTGTCCTGAACCAATTAATTTCCATTCTTACTATTAATTTCTGCTGTGATGGTGCAGGTTTTGATTGAGAATGACAATACCGTTTTACAACGGTAAGTATAATGTACCACCGAGTCTTAAGGCATCACACGAACGCGTATAGAGTTACAAAGGCACCCAAGTTAACAAACTGAGCCTCAAAGCACCTCCACAGTGATGTGTAAGGGGTCCACAATCTGCCAGATCATGAGTGACAGGATGTCAATGCCCAACAGAACACCCACAGTGGCGTAGAGCTTCCAGGGCTCCAGGTGCTGCAGAGACAGAGGAGGGAGAGCCATCACTTCAGTGTACAGAGCACAACAGAACGTAAACCAGTGAATGGATGAGCATGTTGTAAGTGGTAGGATGCTGACTACAGCACTGTCTAAATATGAAAGAACAAGACACTATTAGTTGTAAAATTATTTCACTGAGTATTCTTTGAGTAGCAGCTGTCAGATCTGGTGCCTTATAGTCAAAGGACCGGCTTCAAATCCGTACTGTAGCCACAGTACCTTTGATCAAGGTACTTCTAATGAATTGATACCAGTCAAAACAATAAAAATATAACAATAGGTAAATAACTGCAGGATGGCTAGTATAAAATCCTAATACTGTAAGTTGTGTGGAGTTCAGGGGTCCACAGACGGAGCTCTAAAGACAACGTCAGGAGACAATGGATCGTGCAAACAGACTTTCACATATAAACAGTCCCACAGATTAAGTTGTTCATCGTTCTTTAAGCCGCCATCCATTTTCTCCAACATCGTACAACTGTCTGAAAATTGGTGTAAAAACATAGCTGCTCTCGCCATTCAGAGACATCATTGCTCATTAGTCAAAGTGAAAATCAACTTTATTGTCATTCTCCCTATATGTGAGTTGTGCATACAGTAGAAGGGAATTCCATTTTCTTTGGACCTTCCTGCCACATGGAACATACAGTGTAGTTTGTAAAAAAAAAAAAAAAACTGCTCCTACTCAATCCCTCAGTTCAGATTTACAGTGGTCATAGTCTGGTCATGTCCCTCGCACACACTTGTGCTGTTTACCACAGTCATCTTATAAGCCACCGATGAATCTGTAAATGTGATAAAGTTTCATTTTAAGCATTGTCATTTGGAATTTAGGATAATGTATATATGATGTAATTCTGCTTTTTAATCACAATTACATTTACAATACCAAAACATTAGGCTAAAAGTGACATTATTTGTGGATAACACTTGTATCACACATCCACACTGTCCACATCCTCCTGAGGAGAGGCAGTTGCCCACTGGCACCTTGCTCCATTTTCGCATAATTTTAATATGTACTAGGTCCAAATGAATTTGTTGTAGGACTTAAACAATGCAAGTGTTTCATGTCAGAGCATTTCAAAATGCATGACGTGGTAAAAAATTTGCCCCCCCCAATCAGAATGTGCATACCAGAACTTTGTATTAAGGGACAAAAATATCCCAGGTTCTGATACCGAAATTGGGCTTTGCAGAGGATTCCGACAAGAAAACGGACACATTATCAGCAAGTGTAAAACTTCTCTTTGCATTTCCAATGCCTTGCTTCGCTAAAGCAGAACCACTGATGAAAAGACTCTGTTCCACTCCTTTTTCCATTTTCACTTCCACATGGGTTTGATGCCTTTTAGATGATGCAAAAGTTTCAGCAAAAAAAATGCATGTATTATTTGTTCATTATACATACTGTACATATGCATATGACATGATCGTCATAGGGTGAACCCTGAATGTGTTTTGGAAGAAGACCCTGGACACTGTAGAAAATACATTCTCAGAGCCATTCTCTCAATCCCTCCAAGCTCCGCAAAGCATTCTTCCAGTTACCTTCCTCTTGTCCTTCTTCTCATCCTTCTTGGTGAAGACTGTGTGCACCCACCAGATCTTGGTGAACATGCTGCCATAAGCTAGGCTGAAGCCCAGTCCCAGCAGCCACAGCCGGAACTGAGAAGAACATTTAACAGAAAACTTCTTTGAGTAGTTTGTAGGTTTAATGCACATTCAGAAAATGAACATGAAAAATAAAACACAATTTAAAACAGAAGCAACTAATCAAGAAGGTGAACAATTCATTTAACAATATCAGTTTAAGTTGCTGAGATATTTACATTTAGCTGATGCTTTTCTCCAAAGTAACTAACAATTATTTACCAAATCAGACAGCTGGGTAATTTTTTACTGGAGCAATTGAGAGCAAGTACCTTGTTCAAGGGTACTACAGCTAGAACTGAACCTCTGATCTCTGAGTCCAAAGGCAGCAGCTATAAGCACTACGCTAACAGCTGCTCCCTGGTCTGTCCAATATAACAAAGAAAATGAAGCAGCTTCATTTTGACCTCTACTGGCCCCAGTAAGGCACCGAGTGGCTCCGATCAGCCCAGGAACAAGCAGTTTGTCAATCATGCAGCAAACCTCCTGCCACACTGACCTGGCAAACAACAGGGAACCGAACCCTGTGTACATGGAGCCCATCAATGCCAAGAGGAAAGACAGCAGCCAGAGACAGCATGCAGCCCACAGCGGTCATGTTGTTCAGGTAGGGCTGTGAGTTCTGGATGTACCTGCCACACACACAAGACCTGTTCACCTGTGATTCCAAAAAACACACACTCACACACAGTTGTTCAAGACCCATTCACAAAGAGAGAGTCCGTGTGTGTGTGTGTTCTCGATGTGCCTTGTAGGATGTATCTGCCACATTCATGTGTCAACAAAAACACACACCATCTCTTCCAAACATTACACACATACTGCCATGCGCTCACACACACACACACAAATAAACACACGTGCGCGTGCGCCAACAGATGCGGACGCGACTTTCAAAGGCACACGGCACAAAGGAGCACCAGATGCTGTTGTCTCACAGCGGGAGGGACACACGCTCAGACTTCTACACACTGCTCTGGCAGTGGTGCTGCGGAACACTGATGACTTTGATCACACCTACCTGACGTTACTGTTGTAGATGTTGAACGTGAGGCACACGATCCCGAGCAAGATGCCCAGGCCGGCGAACACGGACACAGACACAAACAGCTTCTGAGACAGGAACCTGAACTCCTCGATGACCACGGTCTGGTCAGCAGGTGGCGCCCCGCCTGCGTGGACGCAGATGAGGAGAGAGGGACAAGGGAGGGAAAAGAGAGGAAGAGCAAAACAGTGATTCATTATAGCAGGTTGCCTGACCAAACAGCAAGAGGACAGGAAGAGGGGAGAGGTTGTGACAATACGGCATTATATCGTATATACAGAAGATCCAGGCGTCACAAGGGGAGAGAGACTCATACCGACACACAGCGGAGAGGTAATGCAGCTGTAGCCGTACATTACTGAGCACCACGCTGACCCGAGTGATGGAATCATCTGGGCTGCACTCTCCCTTCCAGCACATTATAAATATATGTATTCACCAGGAGTGAGGCGAGGGGTTCCTGTTCAAGGCCGTCAGGAGTGTGTGACCTTGGCTCACATTGCTGTGCAGCAGCAACACTTCTGCTCCCGCTGCGAGGGTGGCAGTGCCGCTAGTAAGGTTTGTAACAGATGTAACCCAAAGGTTGTTCATTCAAGACCCAGGAGAGGCACAGCTCTGATTCATTGCTTGAAATATCCGGCTGTCGAAATCGAGAAAACTGTCCCAGCTATCGACTCATCATCAGTAACCACTTATCCATTGCAGGGCTGCAGTGGTCCAGAGCCTATTTCAAAAGCAAAGAGCATGAGGCAGAGCAGACCCTGGATAGGATACACCAGTCCAATCACATAGTTAATGCTTTTCTCCAAAGCAACTTACAATATTAGGCAGGTCTTTGGACTGTGGGAAGAAACCAGAACACTCAAAGGAAACCCACACAAACACAGGAAGACCACGTAACAGACTGAGCCAGATTCGAACCCACATGCAACGGCACAGCCCAGGCACTATGAGGCATCAGTGCCACCCGCTATGCCACAGCTCTAAAACTTCAAGGTACTTACATTTATTCATTTGACAGACACTTTTCTCCAAAGTGACTTCCAATAAACTCTATGTAGTGTTATCAGCCCACACACCTTTTTCATCAAGGTGACTTACACTACTTGCAATGGGTCACTCATCCATACATCAGTGGAACACACTCTCTCTGTCATTCACACACGATGGGGGAACCTGAACAGCATGTCTTTGGAGTGTGGGAGGAAACCAGAGCACCCAAAGACTTACACTACTAGATACACTAATTACACTGGGTCACTCATCCATACATCAGTGGAACACACACATACTCTCTCTGTCACTCACACACTATGGGTGAACCTGAGCAGCATGTCTTTGGACTGTGGGAGGAAACATGCAAATTCCACAAAGACTGAGCAGGGATTGAACCCACATCCTCTCACACCACCCAGGCGAAGTGAGACAACAGCGCAACTCGCTGTGCCACTGTGCCACCCACCACTTAGAATTACACTGTCAGTAAAACAGATTAATAATGCGCCAACGGAGGTATTTCAAGGTGAATGCACTAATAACAAGGTCAATTTAGCATAAACAGCAAGGTGCTGAAACAAGGAGACCGATCAGCTTCCAGCAGCTGGGGACACAGGGGATCATCGTTGTCTCAGCAGCCCGGTTTTGCTCGAAGAGAGCTCCAGAGCTCCCCCATCCACTGGGGCATCTCAGGTTGTGCATCCTGTGTGGAAGAGCTGGCTCAGTCATGCTGCCCTTCGTCACTCTGCTAGCTGTCTGTCGGGTAAGAAGGAGCCGATGACCACAGCAGAGCAGCCTAGACTTGGAAGCTCTCCATGTCAGAGCGACACCAATCTCTTCCACCCTGCTGAAGCACTCCAAGGGTGCTAGCCCATGTGTGACACCGAGGCGTCCACGTAAACACGCTGCCCTCACTGTGGTCCATGTGGAGCAAAGCACAGCAAAGAGTCCACATGTCGGGGTGTGTCACACATATGCTGTCAGCTCCCCTCTTGTCAAACTTGTCTACACACAGAACAGTTTAAGGCAGGGATGGCGTCCAAAGGTGGTGAAATTCCTTTTACTTCCATTCTGCGGTGGACAAATCCGTCAACAAATAAACTAAGGCAGTTCAAAGGGCTCTGTGTATGTGTAAGTGTGTGAATTTTCGCACATCTACACATGCGCATCTGCACATCCACATCTGAGAATGGGCGCACGTGGCTATGTGTATAGCTCCGCGTTGGTCAGTGTGCTCGTGCTATTAAAAAATCTCCCCTGCCCTTGATGGAGCGATCAGGACGTAGTGTTACCAAGGAGACTGAGCTCTACAATGGTTGCCACGGTGATGGAAAAAGGAGAGAAGCAGCACCGCAGCGGTTGTCACGGGCGACCGGGAGAGATGGAGAGAACGAGGAAAGGGGACGACGGTGTGAGTAAAACTAAAGGAGACAATATTGGAAAGGGAAGGGGGGGGTGGGGGTGGGGGTGGGGGTGGAGGTTTGCCTGCTCTTTGCGGTGAGAAAAAGTGACACAGAAACTCTGCTGAGTCTTACCGCTTGGCCTCCTTTACGCATTCTCTTGGCCTGATTTTTTTTCAGAATGCAACGCAAAGGAGGACACGGGGGTGGGGGTGGGGGTGGTTGAGGGTGTTGTCTTGGAATGACTTTGCTCCAAAGCAGGGGAAAGTCACTCGCCCCAAGAGATGAGGGGCTCGGAAAGCAAGGCAAAGGCAAAGCAGGCGCAGCGGTCATACGCATCTCCTAATTTAGTGCAAGGCTTTCCCCTCCAGCAAACGCCGTACGTTCAGTTCACTGAGCACATTATTTATAGGGCCTCCGCGAACATAGCCCGTACTCGCCGTCTTTGGACTGGTGGCATGCACTTAAAGGTGGGTTGGTTAAAGGGATTCCCCCTAAAAGGGTTCATGAAATGAGCATCTCCAATCGGATCAATACAATATAATAACATATACTTATTGTCTATACTCTGCCCTGTCACAGAGAGAAAGAAGAGTCATCCTCTTTGCGCCAGTAATAGCAGCTCGGTTTGTTTTACATTTTTATATAAGCAATTTCAGTTTACAGGTCAGCTGCAATTTAGGTGCAAGTGAAGGCAGGTTGTATTGAAATTATCCGCACCGCTTCCTTCTAATAAACAGAACCGTGTAAATCCAGGACAAAATTACTGCGAGTGTGCTTTTAAACTCACAGTAGGAGCAGGAGAGCACCTGGCCACTCCTTATGTGGAGACTCACTTCAAAAATCGGGATCAAATATGTCCCAAATGTCACCAAATCAGACAATTAGATCACTAAAAATGACTGAAATAGAAGATGATTCTGCTGTTTGTCAGACACATGTATGTAATGCTTTTTTTGTCTCTCTGGGCATAAACATGGGCGTGTGCTCCAGCAGTTACTTATCAATATTATAATTTTTTTCATTTTGCTGACACTCTTCTCCAAAGTAACTTACAGTGATTTATCCATTTATACAGCTGAGTAACTTTTACTGCATCACTTCAGGGTAAGTACCTTGACCAAAGGTACCATAGCAGGGGTAGGGATTCGAACCCCTTTTTGATTGCAAAGCAATAACTGTCACCACTAAGCCACCAGCTGCCCCCAATATGAGAGAAAGTGTGATTTTTGGAGGTATATATACATATTCATATTTTCACACATCTTGACCCAGAGAGACACAAAGGACCTTTGAGAGGCTTCAGATGCAAACAACCCTTTGAAAAGAGGACACAAAAAACAGCATCGCTCCATCGACACCATTCCCACAGGACAGGATCAGCCGGTGGCATGTTTCTGAGCTGCCAAAGGCCTTATGGGAAAGAAAAAACAATGGAAAAAGTGTCTGTTTTGTAAACTGCCTGGAATCAGTTTTTTAGAGCCACAGTAAGGGAACACTTCAAAGTTCCCACAGAAGCATCTTTAAAGGGCTGTGTCTCTAAAGTGGGGGGTCTTTGGATTAGGTCCCTGCATCTGAGACCCCTGCACACCCTCCCTGTGCCTCTTTCCACCTCTGTGTTGTCCATCTACTGCCGGCGAAAGACACTTGAACCTCACAAAGAGCAGTGGGAAAGGTCATATGACAAGTTACACACCAGTGCTAAATGAGGAGCAAATATTATTATTATTATTATTATTATTATTATTAATTCATTTAACTGATACTTTTCTCCAAAGAAACTTACCAGATTTTACGTACAGGTTACTTTATTGTTATTACTACCTTTTTGATTTTGTGGAAATCGAAGCGTAAGTGTCACCCCTCAGACCAAGGGACTGGAGACAGGTGAGTGCTGGACCCAAGTGCGGGTTTTATTTCGAAAACAGGGTTCGTGGCACAAGGCAAAACTTGTGGGTCAGGGACAGGCGAAGGTCTTGCAGGCGCGGACGTCTCAACAAGGGCAAGGCAAAACTCGGTAGTCAGGGAAGGCAGGCGTGGGTCAAAAACCATGAACACAAGAACCAAGCAGGATACAAGGAACCGACAAGGGCGACTGCAAGAATCTGCGTCGGGGCTTGGGTTTGGAGCTCCTTTTACCCCCGATGTCATCAATCGGCCGAATGTGTTACTACTCCGCTTGTTTTTGGGGGTGTGACAGTAAGTCACTGTGCCACTTACAGTGATTTACCCATTTATACAGCTGAGTCATTTTTACAATATCTGCTCACAATAACAACCTTGATCAAGAGTACTAGAGTAAAGCAGGGATTCAAATCCAGGTCCTCTATTTGTAAGGCGGCTATAACCACTACATCACCTGCTGCCCCACATAACAAATTTTGACAAAATACGTTAAATAAAAGTGGACAAAATGACAAATGAAAAGGTACAAAGTACTAATGTCACCATTATTACACTAGTTCATGACTCTGTTTTGCTACCCTTTGATTAAACAGGTAGCTGTGTGCCCTCCTAATGTTTACTCAGTTTATTTAGTTTGAGGAGGAAGACCCATCCATGACAGTCTGCTGTGAGGGGCAGAATCTGAAACGAAAAGTGACTGATGGTTTAACTAACCTGAACATCAAACGTTGTTTGTTGCAAAAGAGAGAAAGAGGGATGGATGGATGGATGGATGGATGGATGGATGGATACCCAGAGCGGTTGGAAAGCAATGATGACAGGGGCGGAGAGGAGGGACTGATGAGACTCACCTATCCACTTGTCATTGCCAAACCAGGAAAGGTTGCCCTTGGTGCTGTCGTAGTAACCAATCTTCTTATAGCTTCCACCTTCATCATTACAGAAAGAAAGTGTCAGTGCACCCCGGAGGGTTCGATAGATTCATGACCAATTCATCTATCAAATTTCCTCCAAATTGACTTGCAATAAGAAGGATACAAAAAGCATTCAGCAGCAAAAATTTCTCAAATACCGACATGCGGTCATTATATTGCACTTTATTCTGCCCGCACTGTTACCAGCACTTATTACGAATGCAATACTTCAAGTTTACAGTACCAGTGAAAAGTGTGAGTGCATCTTGGCAGCTGGAGTAACACCTATATGGCATGAACTGGTCAGAAGAGAGAAATCATTAAACCCACAAGTGTCCCACATCTCTGGGAATTACTGTAGAGGAGCTGGAAATACACGTCAATTGATTTCCTGATCAAGCTTGTTCACCAAATGTTTTCCAGCAAGTGTCATTACACATTTACACCGGTATAGTAAATACGTAATTGTAGTACATATACAGATACAATACCTTCATGCTCACATGTGGAAGTCCAGGCCAAAGTGTGTCTGAATGTATGAGCATGTAAATGGGTAAAAAGGCCAAGCTGCTTTAGGGGTCATCCTAAAGGACTCTACTTTTCAACTCAGCTACACTCTCTCTAGGGGATGCTCACACTCATCATCCAGCGGGATAGAATCAACATAACAAGTGCAAGAGCCTGCAGTGGGCAGCAGTGATGGAAGTGTGTGTAAGCTAAGCACCTGTTCCTCCGCACCAAAGCCCCCTCCTCCTGTCCAGACAGAAAAGTCCACTCAGTCATCAGTGGCTCCACCCCAGGCCATAACTGTTCCACTTAATGTCACACAAGCCACAAAAAACACACACACACGAGACAGCAGCACTCTTTCATCTAATGCCGAGGCCATCTTTCCTCTGCATCTCAGCTCCAATTCTCAGTTCCTTCAGGGCCTGTATTCAGTTCGAACAGTTTCTTTCTATCCCCCCAAGACCCTGCCACTCATTTTTGTCCACTCTAGTGGACAAATATTTTTTACATGTATCTCTCAGACTGTTACAACACTGAGTCTTGACTCACTGAGGGTATTAAATGCTTTCAAACGATACCTCTTGTTTGAGGCGGGGGGGGTTTGGAAAAATTTCTAAAAATCCCAGAAAAGTAAGCCAAAAACCTTTGTTTTACTGGGTCTCAGCAGAACATTGCCTATTGACTCTGCTGTTCATGCCTGTGCATCGTTCCTAAAACACTGCAGCAAAGAGTAGCTTTTCTTCAATATGGTTCACTAATGACTTATATTCACAGATATCTTTCATTACTTTAAAAAATATCCAGGAGATTGGTCTAAAGCAGAGGAGCAAAAATGTGGGGCAAGGCAACAGAGTGCTGGTTTTTGCTCTGTCTCAGCTCTTCATTTCCTCATATCTGGAGTGTGTATTGCCTCTCTTGGTATTTCAAGTGTCAGTCAGACACCTGTTACAATGCACTGTGTATACCTCTGGGATCTTGGTGTAAAGGACTAGTGAAGAGATGTCATTGTAGGAAAATACCACAGATCCAGTCTGCTGCTCCACCCTTAGAAACAGTAGGGGAAAGGCAGGTCCTAACCTAACCTAAAAACAGGGCAATACAAGCAAACCAGGCATCCAGAGCAGAATGAGTCCCGTCACCATAGCAATAACAGGCTGAGAGCAGTGAATGAAATGCTGTAAACATGACCCAGCTGGATGCGCTGACTTGGAGCCAAGAGCTTTTGATATCGCACATCTGATGTCATCACAGAGCAATAGTACAGGTTGGATGGACACGCCGGCATCCCCTGGTCACTGAACACAAGTGACAAACTACGAGTGGCAGCAATGCGGGATCCCAGCATACACTAATTTAATGCAGCTTCCACCAGGTCCGGCACCACCACACACACACACACACACATTTTCAGAACCGCTCGTCCCTTACGGGGTCACGGGGAACCGGAGCCTACCCGGCAACACAGGGCGTAAGGCCGGAGGGGGAAGGGGACACACCCAGGACAGGACGCCAGTCTGCCGCAAGGCACCCCAAGCGGGACTTGAACCCCAGACCCACCGAAGAGCAGGACTGCGGTCCACCGGCACCACCATTTCTTTACTAATACTGTTGACATTGTGTTTCCTGCCAGAGTGTAAACAGGCTCCTGAAATGTCAAATAATTTTTTTTTTTTTTTAAATCAGCATTCCATTTATGTACTGATACCCTTTTTTAACAGTTTCAACTCAGATGTTCATTGCTTCAGTGTTGTGCAACATATGCATTGTTACTTAACCACTCAAGACTGTGCCAACACCACTTCTAAACAGAGCCTTGACTAGACATGAGAAGAAAAAAAGGAGAAAAAGCCCGGAGAAATGCAAAGCATCAGGGTGTGCAGGGAGATCAGAAGCTCATTCCATACCAAGCCATGACCCTTCTGGAAAAACCTTGCCTGGGACAGCCAGCTACATGAGATCAGGTAAGAAAACGAGATTGGGGAGTCACACTAGACAGAGTAAAAGACTAAAAGTGTGCATCCTGAGCAGCCTTTGTGTACACCACCCACCAATCTCACCACATTTCACTAAATATTTTAAAACTGTATTAAGTTTTTATGCAGATGTGCATATTTGTCATAATTTTATGATAAGGAAACACAACCTCTTTATGGTACGTATAAAGTTCCACATTTCTGGAGTGTATGCATCCCCCCCTGCGTTTGTAAGGCTATCATTCCTCTACAGTATTTATTACATTTTCATGGTCATTCAGTTTTCTTCATCAAAGCCCTTTCTGCAATTAACAGTTTAAAACACCATTTGTTTTCCACGTCCATATGTGCGTAGCATGTACTCTCGAGAGTATGTGCATTATTATGCACAGAATTTTCAGACGGCTAGCGATGCAGATAAATTATGTTCCACTGTTATGTTTGTTATGTTTTTTTTTTAAATCGATTTTGAGATCTCCTACATCTCTTCTTCTCGAAAAACCGCGGCACTGAGAGTCTTGAAAAAGAGCCAGGTGTTGCTTTTAAAAGTCTTCCAGCCTCTGTGGGGCGACATGGTTAAATAAAGGATAAACAAAGTAAATAAAACATTCTCCCCTCTTGATGGTGTTCCAGATCATTAGGAAGTTAGCTTCTCTGTCAAGAGAAAGCTTGAAGCAGTGGAACACAAGAAAGCTGTTTGGATACCATGTAAAAGGGAATACAGAAAAAGACAATACAGTCAAAATCAAACAGGTCTTTTCCAGCAAACAAAAGGGCAGTGGAGCTGTTCGTGTTTGTCGACTTGGCAAAGTGCTAAAGCGGAGTGACTAACATGAACGATTTGGATGGTTAACGTAGAGATGAAATCAAGCCTGAAAGGCAGGGAATCACAGAAACAAACAGAAATGGAAGAGGCGAATGCTTCAGAAAGGAGTACCTTGCAGTTGTTCAATAAGGGTCCAGGCCATTCTCGAACCCTGGGCATCAAACACTACGTGGCCCTGAGAGAAGAATAAACAGTAAACACATGTCCACTCCTGACTCCATATTATCATTTCTTTCTGTTTACAGACATTTTAGATCTGGATATTTTCCAGCAAACAATTCACATGAAGTGCACCTTCCACTATGAGGACATAGCCAGCAACCTTCAGGGCACCAGTAAATGTCCAACCACCACGCTACCCACTGCACTTAACTGCTCCTCTGCCTTTGCATCCTACCTGCTGCTATTCGTTGATTGTTTCTGCTCCACCAACACTCACCGACACTCCCTCAAAGGAGCTGGTGTTCAGTGCCCGGTAGATCTCGGCTGTGATGTCGTGGTTGTTGTAGTTGAAGTCTTCCAGTCGGCGGCCCTTGGCCTTCAGGGGCTCTACAGTCTTGTTGAGGGCCAGCGCCAGGGCCCACACAGCATCGTAGGCCAGCGGTGCTTCCTGGAAGCCCCCTGTCTCCTCAGGGTTCTTGCCCCCCAGCCTGGACATCAGCTGCTCCAAGAACTCCTGGGATGTCTGGGCAAGAGAATGGAAGAAGAAATCACGATCTTCAGAGCGGTCAAGACCATCTGTTAAAATGGACGAAGAATGTCACCAGAGCACATGCTAATTGGCTTATAGATGTGACCCAGAAGGAACAAAAAACCTTACATAACCAGTTAGTGAATAATTGGATAAATCCAGGGTCAGGCAGACAAATGGCAGAAATTACAAATACAAAATGTCCATGTCAGCAGCAGTAATTTCCAGTCTAATGGCAAAACATTCCCTACACAGCTGCACATTGTCTCTGAGGTGATGGAGAATATGAAGGAGAAGCAGTCAGTGTAGGTCAGCACAATTCAGCATAAGTCACCAGGGATCCATGCAACAGCTGACTCACAGGGCACATTCAACACAACGTTCACTCACTGCTTCTGCCATCCAGTCCGCGTCATAAGAGTAAATGCGGACTGGGCCTGACATTAAATCACACAGCCCCCTGCCCAGGAACATTCTGTTTCACTGTACAATCTATCACAGGCACCATTGCTCAATTCATTAATGCAACGATAATCTTTGTAGCAGGGTAATTTGTTGGTGTTGTTTGCAGGTAGTTATTTGGTTTATAAATCAACCATCTAGCTGTGATGGCAGGGGGCTGAGCACAGAAAAATCACTCGACGTTCACATTTAGATCTCTTAAATTCATTATGCATTCAGCATGAATGTTGAGATTATGGTATAAGAGCATAACAGTATATGCCACTCTATTTATGTCACAATGAACTACAGAGCAGGCATTATTTTGCCATCAGACTAATAATTACTGTTTTTTGCACCGACTTCTTCCTGGCTGTATTTATATTCATGTATGCGTCTCTGCCATCTGTCAGCCTTTGACTGTGTCTCGATAAGGGCATCTGCTTTAATTACCTAGATGGAGCAATACAGATAGTAATAAAGCCTTGATTCTTTAGGAAAATGATAAAAACATGTGAAGTGCAATTTGAATCCCCCTTCTCGTAAATGGCTTTCAATGAGAGTATATAACATAGCACTCCAACACATTTACTTGAGTGGTATTGAATGTTTTGTTGGAACAGCACGAGTGAAAGAGTGAACCCTTTGGACGAGATTACAGCATTATCTGTCAACAAAATGTATAACGAGGACAAGCATGGGAATGGTGTAACAGGAACACGGCACAGAAGAGAGGGGGAGCCTTGAGCATTCACCAGGTTCGATGCCCCACGGACTGTCTCTGGGTTGAGCATGACAATCTCTGTGGTGACATGTCCCTCCACGGCTTCCGTCATGTTCTCAACGGTGCAGTTGATGGAAGGGTCCTTGATTTTGAACCAGTTGTCTGCATACCAGCCAATTAGGAACCACACGTACTTCTTTCCATAGAGCTTTTCTTTGAAAACCTGTTGTGTGAGGGAGAACAGAGAACGCAGGGAAGAAAGAGGGGGTGAGACATCTTTGTGAGTCCTGCTTCTTGGATAATCTCTGCACATCCCTGTGTGGAAACTTGTCTGAGAAAAACATCCCAAACAGTTTGAAAGGAAAAGCACACCACGCATCACATATCTGTTCATTCATACATTATCGAAAACCACATGTCCATTATGGTGTTGCACCGGCACCGAGCTTATCCTGGAAGTACAGAACACTAGACTAAGCAGGGTACACCCTTGACAGGACACCAGTTCATCGCAGGGCAATCACTCACTCACTCACACACACATACACACATCAGGCCATTTAGTCACCAATTCACCTGAAGCACCAGGAGGAAACTCTACAAATACAAGAAGAACATGCAAACTCCACTCAGACTGAGCTGGATTTCAACCCATGTTCCAACCCACAGCCGAGCACCTGTGAGGCACCAGTGCTAACTGCTGTGCCACAATGATGCCAGAACTCTAAAGAGTACCCTAAGATACTGCTGATCCAATAAGAGCTTGAAAAAAAAATCAATGAAATGGTTTGAACTACAGACCCACGTGACCACAGAGTAGACACTAACCTCACAGAACACTTTCCTGGCCTCTGTTTCATAGAAGAGGCCCACGATGATCCTGGCATCCTGACGCTGAAGAGCAGTGGAGAACAGAGACATGCAGCACAGGGCCAAGGAGGAGTCACGTTCCAAGTCCGAAAACAAGAGCAGAGACAGAGAGAGCAGCCGAGCACGCGGCCGGACAGTGTGTGTGAACTCTTTTCTGTAGTGTGCTCCTTTACTGAGGCTCATGGCTCATTGCTAATTAGTCTGTGTATCTCGGTGGACCGAAAGTAGGCCGATACACCATACGAGTCAGCCTGCCTTACACCTGGGAAGTGAGTGGTAAGAGGAGAAACTGCCACTGAATTTAGTCAGCTTTGTACAAAAGGATTCTTTTCAAACCATTGCAACAGTTGCTGTGTTTTACATAAAGCTTATTTTGGCTCTTTGGCCTGTCAGGACAAAGAGCCAAAATGAGGCACTAGGAGAGTTTACTGGTAGGGCGGAAGGACTTTAGGGGCCGTTAGAAGTGAAAAATTTGACTTTCTGTAGTCACCGGCTGCCATCTCATGTGTTACATGATGTGACAGCTGCCGCGGTGGCAGGGGGTGAGGGGCAAGTGAGGGGCTGCCCAACAGGAAGAGGAAAGCACCTTGAGGTTCTTGACAGCCACTGCAGGGTCAGTGAGGAAGCTCTGTCGTACGCTGATCTCAATGCCAGCTTCCTTCACCCTCTGCTCCAGATCATCCAGAGTCTGTGAGAGAGAGAGAGAGAGAGTGGAGAGAGGACAAACGAGAGAGAAACAACGATAGAGGAGGGAAAGAGCAGGAGGCAGTAGAGGAGAGGAGAGAAAAAGGATAGAGAGCCAAGAGAGGGGCAAAGTACACAGAGATAAAGAAATAAAGAGCAATAGAATGCATTAACAGAATGTGGTTGACAGGCAGAAACGAACAGAGGAGCAGGGAAAAGGGAACAGAGAAGGGGCGACAGAGGTTAATACAAGCACATCTACTAGACATGAGAGTATGCAGCCTGGCAGGACGTGCAGGACGAGTGAGGATAGGCTGGGTGTTACTTACAGATGTGAAGACCTCAGTGGTTTGCTGGATAGTGGCAATCTTTGTCCACTTCCACTTCTGGAAGAGCTGCACACGAGTGGGGTTGTGCAGGGTGGCAGAGGGGTGTGTGCGGAAGAAGGTGGGGAAGCGCTGCCGATTGGAGAGGGCCGGGGAGCTGGAGCCGTAGGACAGCTGGGGAAGGGCGGCGGAAGCGGACAGGAGTAATGATGAAAACAGCAGCGACAACGTTATCAATTATAGCGATAATGTCATCAATTATACCCTGAGACCAAGTCCTTAATTTTTTTTCCCACTGAATTCCTTATATTTCTCATGAGTTACTTATTAATATTACATTTCATTTGAATTAAGTCAGGCTGCCCCATGACAATTGGGAACTTCCTGGTTAAAGGCATCCAAAGATAACAAACAGGAAGAGGCAGAGAGGAGGAAGAAGAGTCAGCAGGAATTCAGCAGATACCAGTTTCTTGGCAATTCCCTTTTTTTGCCCTTCTGGACAGATAAAAGATAAAAGGCCCGTACTCTGAAGGTACCGGGGGAGGAGAGTGCCGAGGAGTCGTACCACAATGAGGTTCCACATGCGAGCCGCCTCGGCCACCAGTGTGGAGACTGAGCTGCAGCCAGGCATCAACACAATCTTAATGGGCTCCGTGTAGAGGAGGTCGTAGAGAAGTTTGGTGGCTTCACCTGGGTCACACTGACAGGGACAGAAGGACAGCAGATAGACCAGGTGAGGTGATGGAGAAGTGTTGCAGGCTACAGGAGGTGATTGGCACCATTTCACTCAAAACTACGTCAACGGCTGCGAGCGAAAGGTCTACAGCTCTCCCCCTCGTAAAGGCATCCACAGTCGCTTTCTGATGACATTCAAACCCTAAAGAGAGGAATATATCAGAAGGATGTGTTCAGTTTGTGCTCTCCTTGCCAAGTAAAATCTATGGTAACACACAACTTGAATTATCAAACGCTTGCTGATTTCTTTTTAAGGAGGTAACCTCGACATTATGCTGCACCAGTTACAGGCCCTGACATATGGTGAAGTCCGGCCGTAAAGCAGAAGAAATGTGGCACAGCCATATGCTTGGAGGGGGGACAGAAGGGAAGGTGGGGAGCCAGTGGCCCTTTGAAGGAACCTGTCTGTACACCTGGTCACTTCACATTTCCATCCAAGCATCAGAAAGGCACCATCGCTTCCCGTTCAGGGCAGGATCCCTCCAGACTCCGCGGAGTGTGTCGGTCTCGTTTCTCTCAGCTCAGAGGAGAGCGGCAACTTTCCTGAGGACCCAGGGGAGGCCATGCATGATCTCTCCATGCCAAGAATGCAGCAGGGTCCTTCCACGTCAAATCAGAGTCCAGAAAATTCAGCTCTGATATCCATCAAGATAAAGGGCCTTTCATGTAACCAAGGCGAATACCCAGCATCCACATTAAATAGTTTCGGGGGAAAGGAAGGTTGCGCTCTCTCTTACAAGCAACATTTGTCTCGTATGTTAAAACAGACCACGATTTCAAAGCTGCATTTTCTTCCTTAATTTCAGTTCCTCCCAGGAGGTATTATGCACCATAATTTACCTTTAATTCTGTAGGTCGCACTTTAAAAAGATTTGTCTCAGCGGACCGCATGTTTTTTTTTCTTCTTGCTGCGCAAGGTCAGCAGCAGTAAATGTGAAGGAGAGTCAGAATTTTTCAAGTATAAGCAGATTACATGAAAAACATTCTTGGGAGTAAAAAGATTCATAAAAACAAAAGCTAAAGATGAAAATTGTAATATTTCCACTCCGACAAAGTGCGTCATGTGTTGATGCTTATGAAACACCTCAAATTATCTATTTATGAGTTACCTCAAATTACCTATTTTTATTTTTATGCAGCTACAAGACTCATTCCAGGGAGATACAAAAAAGTCTATGGAACTTTAAAAAGGCAGATTTTGGGAGCAAGACTGATTTGGATATGTACACTGTGCTGGCATTGAACAAATCAGCGTCTGAAGTTCTCCGAGAGCCACGATCCACATTTACTAGCTCATCAGAGTTTTTCGCTTCCTATGAGGATCGAGCACAGTCGAGACCGTTGTCGACCTAAACCACCCAATGCTGATAACCCGCTGCAGGAGCAAAAGGGATTCTCATTCCAAGCAATCTGTGTCAAGCTAGTGACTCACTGAGCCACCGGCGGTTTAAAGATCACTTAAAGAAGCACTGAATTACCAGGCAAGATGAAAAGATGCATGAAAATGCACATCCCCACCACCTGCTAATAGGGTGCATTGGTACACTTGACATTTGACAGGAGAAAGATTGGGCACGCTTTCTAAAAAGACAATTGTCTTCTCACCCTTGCGACGTCTGAGTAACATCTAAATCTGGGTGAGGGTAAATGGATTTGACTTGACACGCTATGACAATTTTGGCTGCTGTCACCGCCTAGGGTGCTGAATTCTGATAATTGATGAAGACTCGATATGCAAGTCCTTGGGAACTCCATGAGGTCAACGTCACGTGGTACATGGAACCAAAACGGAAGGAACTGTAAGCATGTAAGTGCCAGTGTTGAACTCCTGAATCCCTGGACTGTTTCTTCTGTTGGGTATCTGCATACACAGAACATCGTAATCCCAGACATATAGGTACAAGGATTTGATTCAATCGCCACTGCATGTAGAGCTCGATCTCAGTGAAGCTATGTGTTTGTTTGAACTGCAGTTTCCCCAGTAACTGTTGCCATGTCAACTCTTTGCTGTTCCCCCTCCCTCTTCGAAATTGAAGTGGGGTTCCAATGCAGTGCCATTTCAGCCAATCAGCGAGGGGCTCTTAGGAGCACCAGCCAGTCACAGCAATGTTAACTATTCATTGCCTGTGATTGTATGGATATACACGGTCTGTGGGGTACCAAGTCAGGCAGGTGGCTAAATGGCAGAGTGCCAAGAGAGGGGGCTCTTGGTCACAGGACTGCGGTCAGTGGATGTGTGAAAACACTAAGTGGGAGTGTGAGGCACTGTGAAAGATGTCACTGCGCCTAGCCAGGAAACACAAAACTGTGACATGTACCCTGATTGTTGCTGCCAAACACATTACCGTGCCACACAAGCTCAGATGGCGAACTTGTCATCTGGTCTCACACTCAGGCTAAATATACATATTAACACCCCCAGATGAGGCACAGCTGCAGAACACTTGTGCATGCCACCTGACCTCAGCTTATTGGTCATCTTTCTACATGTGCAAAACTGTTAATCAGAGAACACAGTGCTACCATATTAAAAACAACATTTACAACATTTGATAAGAACACAGTTCATCATATACACAATTTAGTAACTTAACCCAAACCCATAAAAACAGGGAATGTGAACATCTGTAAGTTCTCCACACTAGATCAGGATTATCTCAATTATAGCTATAAAAATGTAATAAAAACAATGAGACACATGCATAACCCATTCACCTGTGTTACACCTTGGGTGGACACCCTGAAAGAAATACAAATAAAATTCCTGACACTTAAAATCTACATTGCATTGGTCACATTAACAAACCCTCCATCCTATATTCACTTACCATGCTGTCGTAGTATATAAGCTCCAGCTCGTAGTCGGGCAGGATGTCTGTCCTCTTGTTGACCAAGTCCAGAGCCATCTGGGCAGAGGGGAGACACGCCTGACCTCCAGGCCAACCTCCGCTCATGGGGAACAGGGCCCCTATGTACAGTTTCTTCTTGCCTAGAGTTGGGCATGACCAGGAGAGAAGCAAGGTGAGCCATGTGAGGGTGAGCTTTCTCGGGCTCGGGAAGCCCCCAACTCTCCTCGTCCACTGTCCACAGAGTCTCATGGTGTTCGCAGGGGATATCTCAGTGTCCACCCCGCTACAAAACTGGACCTTGGGACTTTTCACAGTAGGAATTCTCTGCGAAAGTGTATCTGTTCCAAAAAAGTTCAGCTGTAATTCATGTGGACCATCAACTACTCCACAACCACTGGGTGCAAAGTATCCAGCTGTAATAAAAAGTACTTTTAGTCGGATTACACCAGTACTGGCAGTAAAACAATAACACCAGAAATCTCCCAGCAACGAAAAACCAGAGGAATCCAACCGCCAGTGACTAAGCAGTGGTAAATATCCAGCTCCTGGTCAATATCTTCCAAACACTTACGGGCATCATAAAGTACTGTGTTCGGGAAAAGAGTGGGAATCAGGAGTGAGCGCCTCGGTAAATCATGTGCGTTTGTCGCGCGGACACAGAGAGGAGGAGCGCAGGCTGAAGCGGGTTCCCCCGAAGTGGGTGGTCCGATCTGCTCGATCTAATCGTGATCGGAGACCTTCAACTTCTTCTTCTTTCCCGACACTTTCAGCACTGACTGGTGATAAAACTTTGACAGCCACGCCGCAGAGCCTCAGCAAGGAAGGAGCGCTTGATTCAAGTGTGGTTTACAGGAGGGAATTCAGCCCGGAGAGAAAACAACAAGAATAATAATAATAATGCCTCATTATCATGCCGAATTAAAGTATAAGGAGACTTGGGAGGAGTTGGACAGAAAGGAGAAAAGAAGATGATATGAAGTGAAAAGAGATGTCGTGAAAGGAAGCAGCCGAAGGCAGCCGATGAAAGGATGGGATCTTATTGCAGGAAAGTGTCGCCGGACTGACGACGCCGGGGTCCGAAAGAGAGATGGTGATGAAGCGAGACCATGAATGATGAACGGAGATGCACACGACGACTGCAGTGAAACAGCCCTCCTCAAAACACACTGCCCCTCATCATCATGCGAATGTACAGCATCATTCCGAGGTGTGTCTTCGGTGCTCCGCCGGCGGTGCGTCACAAAGGAGATGCGTTCGAGGCGCTAACGACGTGGTCCTGATGCGGCGGCGGAGGGTTGGAAGCAGCGGAGCTCGCGGAAACACTGCGGGAGAGCAGCGCAGACAGCTCTGAGCATCGCTGCTCTGACGACTGCAGCAGGGAGGGAGAGCGCGCGCGTGTGTGTGTGTGAGGGGGAGAGAGAGAGACTGTACCAGTGTGTGTGTGTGTGTGTGTGTGTGTGTGTGTGTGTATGTGTGAGTGAGGGGGAGAGAGAGACAGAGAGAGAGACTGTACCAGTGTGTGCGAAAGACTGTGTGTGTGTGTGTGTGTGTGTGTGTGTGTGTGTGTGTGTGTGAGATAGAGAGAGAGAGACTGAAAAACGGAGATGCAACAAAGAGAAAGACAAACTGACTGAGACACAGAGACAGAGACATGGAGTGGGATGGGGGTCTGTTTCAGAAAACACTGCAACTATGCAATCACCACCATGAGCCTCTCATTTTTGTCCCCCTCCCGTCCCTGAGCCGAGTGGAGACACTGTTTGTTCAGATCGCTAAATATATCTTTTCACACATACAGTCCCTCTCCATGTCCACCCTCTGCTCAGTCACATGTAGCCGCTTCATTACTGAAGTCACTTTGTGTGTATTTTTCAGCGGAGGGGCCTAGTCTTTGTCGCTGGGTCACTATGGTCCCCCGTGTCACTGTCCTGTCACCACTTATGTCACAAATGCAAAACACTTCATCTGCGGAAGTCATTAAACCCAACATATGACTAATAGTAATAATACATTCACTCATTTAGCTGATGTTTTTCTCAAAAGTGACTTACAATGTTATGTTGCTTAGAATTATTTACCCATTTATACAGCACAGTAATTTCTACTTTGTCAAGGGTACTGCAGCAGGAGGCAGGATTTTGAACCTGTAACCTTTGGGTCAAAAGGCAGCAGTTTCAACCACTACACTGCCAGCTGCCTGTACAATAATAATAATAATAAGAAGAAGAATAAATCAACATGTGTCCCCTCCAGCCTTGTGCCCAGCTCACTGCGAGGCCATTCGGGACAAGCAGTTGTAGACATTGTGTGTGTGTGTGTGAATTTTACCTAGTCTGTGTGTGTGTTTATATATGTGCGTACAAGGCCAACATGTGTGCATGTGCCCATGTCTGCAAATTAAGACATGAAAACAACTGAGTGCTTCAATTTTTGCCCGTATATTTTTTCAAATCTGCGTGTCAGTGTGTTTGTGTGCGTGTGCACTCACGCATGTGCGGGAGGTTCAGTGTGTGCCTAAGCGTGGTTTTAAATAATTCATCTGCAATCTGATGGACTGACATTGATCTTCAGCAACTATATATTTTCTCCCCTCCTCCCCACTCCCTCTCACACTCTCTCTGCCTTCTTTCTGTCTACTTTTTCTTCTCGCCATCTTTCAGTGTTTTCTGACAGCAGACAGTGCTCTTATCTTCCCACTTTCTGGTGATATGAGATAAGTATCTCTCTCCAGTTTTCCACCCCTCTTCCACTTTTACTCTTGGTTTTGAACTCCAAGCTACAATAAGTCCGGTCTGGGCCACTCATTGTGGTTACTAAGTAGGCGCCTTAACGCCAAATGAAGAACACAGCATGCAGTGTCATTCATTTCTACCGCTGGACATGAAGCCGTTCCAGTGAAGCGGCTCGCTCGATGGTACAGCAGATGAGCTCCTCTCTGGATCTGACCCACAGCACCTCTTGGGGTCACATGCAATGCATTTCAAGTAGTTAAGAGCACGTGAGGCGCACACGGAAGTGCACATACATCAACCGTGACCAGGTAACTGAGACACCGACCAGCACGTGAACCAGGAATAGCTCTAGAACTCAAAGCATTCCCACCTGCTCAGACCCAATGAAGCACATTTTTTAATAAGAGCATTAATATTCAAGCGTGGCGTTTGAAGAAAACTGCTTTTTAGAGAAGTTCTGATGGCACCGGCCCATGATTTGGATCTGCAATGCATCCTTGCTTTCCTCTAACACATTCTCTAACACCTCCGTCTAAGAGGACTTCAGTGGAATCAACCTTGAAAACATTTAATTACAGAGCTAAAAGAAAAAATGCAAAAAGCTGCACTTCAAAAAAGAGGCAAACTGGAGAAAAGAGAACTTGTGAGCCTTCTGCATTACTGCACGACATGAAATTAAATCCCACAGTGTGTTATATGCCTAAATGCTATCAGCGAGCTACATTTGGGCTGCGGGTGCCGAGGCCGTTTTCACTAACAAAAGCGAGATTACCTGTCAGTGATTCCTTCGCTGCGTGCGTACGATAGCAGAGCCAGAGGAATGACTTCAAACAGGTACTGATCTCCGCCAAAAACACAAGTGAGCTGTAAGTGGGGCTGAAAAGACTTTCACTTTGCTAAAAAGCCAGGAAGGCGAGTGCATTAGCAGAGGCCACGCTGCCAACACATACACTGTAAATGGCGCAATGAGCAGCATGGTCCATTCAAAAGCTGCTAAAGCCCAGCATGCAACCTGTGTATAATGGAGGTGGAGGAAGGGATGGGGGTGCGATCAGACCGTGACAACAAACAGGCGCTGAGATGCTCGGAAGCGCTGAGAGGAGATACGAGGACTGCGCCCATCCCTCACATAACGGGGTTAATTTGTTCCATGAAATAACCCTGTTGGGCAAATTCATGTTGTAAGAAAGCTGAATTTCCATTATTTTCATGTGATATATATCTTGAATTTATAAACTGTGGCTCACAGGTGTTTATGCCATGAAAAAATGAAGTGCATAAGATCAATGCCTTTGAGCTTTTAACTCTACAAAAGCATGTGGACCCCATGCCCTTAGGGTGCTGTGTGACCATATTAACAAATATTTGATATTGAACCGTCGTCACTGATCATAGATTAAGGCTTTATTTATACAAGTGGTCATTGTTTCCCAGGTAATGTAGAAGTTAAAACATTAGATTTAGCCAGAAAATAGCCAGACTGATACCACCGAGGGACGAAAACCTTTTTGGTTGGAGACACCAAGTGTCCATTTCTGCCCCAAAATGTCTGATGTAGGTTGATTCACAGAATAAAATACCTGCCAAGGAAGTAAAATCACTACATAAGAAGCAAAAATGCCAGTTGAATAAAAAGACTGCTTTTAAGTGTAAATATTTTAATTTGCCACTGTAATAAATTTCAAGTATAGGAATCCATTAAGGAAGGAATGAGTGCGCATTATTTAATGTGAAAAACCGATTGACTAACAGACGTGATTCTTGCAAATGAGTAGATATGTATGGCAGTAAAAGACCACCCTATTAAAGGAGATGATTTGACAGCTTTGTGTTTGAAAGTCACATCAGATGAGGTCATGTCAATGAGATTAAGAATTAATGAGGCTCGTTTTCGAAGTTGAAATTGAAAAAGGACTATAGTTCATATTACATAGAGATATATATGTATTACATTTTATATATAAAGTTTGTGTTATATAAAGATACCAATGCCACTGACAAGTTCAAAAGGTAATAGCTATGTAGCATCTGCAGTTTTCTCACAAGTTACATTTGTCAGTATCTCCTGGCATAATTGCAGAATGAAAAGGACGCATGCTGGCTAAACGCTCCACGAAGGATCTGAACATACAAGAAAAGAGATTAACTATAATCATCACAGTATGCGGACATCTGCTGTTGAAAAAGAAAATACTGTTTCGCAGTTTAGGCCAGTAGACTGAAAAACCTTCCATTCCTAAAGAGAGATTACATTTTTGAATTATTATTTTCACTGACACACAACCTCTTTTACATCCCAGGTTTTGTTCAGGAGCACCATGTAGTCAAGTCCTTCATTATAGGACTTATTCAAAAAATGTGACTATACAGCACTGGTGTGTGTGTGTGTGACTATACAGCTCTTTTAACTGCAGTAGCAGAAGCTATTTGTGCATTTATGAATAACTCCAGAACCTACAGGGGATGAGGAACTGGACTTCAAGCTAAAATATGGCTGTGGTTTAGGTGACAGTCTTAGATTGTGCTGCTGTACCCGCAAGTGATGTATTAAACCTGAAGTGCTCCAGTAAAAACAAAAAAAATCAATTGCAGAGGTGACAGGAGTACAAGACCTCAATTCACATGAACAGTTTTCATTTAAACCCCTGTTATGCACAATAAATAATACAGTTAGACAGCAGTGACATGCATTTCTAACAAGTGTGACCAGACACCTGCAATCTCTCCTGGATAAAAAGTATCTCCAACACCATGGGATCCTTGATTTATACAGGATTCATGAAAAATTAATACGGGATAGTTGATTAACTAATGGAGTAAGTACTGCTTTTGTATTACTTAGTCTTTTCTCTATAACTGATGCACAAAGTGTTCATAAATATGCTGCTACCTTGGTTTAGCAGCAGCTGTCATATGAACTCGTTGTCAAACAGCAGGAGCACCAAAGACGACAGAGCACACTGATAAAGTGAATGAAAAATGCCATTGTTTTATCTCCTCTTACTGTACAGTTTATAATTCCGATATGTGTATCACCCTCTGTAATTATAGCTGTAAATGTATGGAAATAAAGGAGATTTGATATTCTCCGCTTGTGGTCTCTCAGTATCCCCTTATTTTTAATACGGAGTCCTTTAAGAATCTTATAAAAAACTGACCATTAACAACTTCTGAGAAAATACTGCACTCTGTTTCTTACTCAAACTCGATTGCTTCCATATATAATTGTCATAGATAGTAACAGCATAGTAATATTTCTAACTGTAATGAGACAGTATTATTTTCAAAGCAGGCGTACACTTCACAGACCCGCTGATGCCCATCCTTGGACCCCCAAAGTTCTGAACCCCTGATCTGAGTGGTGCACTTCCATTAATCCATCATCCAACACTCTGTTCCAGGATCCATCATCCTGGATCTGCTCCAAGATGGTAGTGTGGTAGCACGCAGCGGCCACTTCGGGTCCTTAAATATGGTGCATGTTACGTGTGGTCTTCACCAGTTACAGTTCACAGCCCATGTCCACATCCACATCCTGTCCTGTGTATTTATTCACTGTCTTGTACTCCTGTTCTGTGTTGCACCATGGTCTCCGGAGAAACGACATTTCGTTCCACTGGATACAAGCTCTGTAGACGAATGACAATAAAACAACTTGAACTTGAAAACTGGGTGTCTAATTTAGAGGTGGTGGTCTGGTGGCGACCCTGGAAACACAGGGCATGAGTCACAGTACAGCCTAGATGGGGGACCAGTCCATCACAAGGAAACTGCACACATTCACTCACACACACACACACACTACAGGGAATTTAGTCACCAATTCACCGTGAACACCTATCTTTCTGTGGGAGGAAACCAGAGCAACTGCTGGAAACCCACCCTAACAAGGGAAGAACCTGCAAACCCAGAACAGACTACGGTTAAATTTGAACCTACATCACAGGAGCTGTAAGGCACCAGTGCTACCAGCTGATCTCCAGCGCCACCTCATTAACTGATACAGTTAAAAATGATCATATCTACAAATCATTCTTAAGGGATAGGGTGGGGATTACACTGAAAACACTAAACTCAGAGTCACTCGTCAAGAAGCGCAGCGTTTTTACAGGAGACGGAGCCTCCTTTCGGGCTGGATCGGGAACACTGCCAGGTACAAGAACCGCAGTCGGTACTGTGAAAAGAAGGCCCGAGGCACAGCTGTCCACTGCTCGTTCCAGCTCCCCTCATAACCCACACGTCCCCCCCCCCGACATCCGACGCAAACAGCAGCAGGTGTGGGAGGGTGGGGTCACCGGCAGGTGGCTCTGAGCTCAGAAGAGGCTCATCTTCACAAGAGGGGGAGACGTGCAAACGACATGCATAAACATGTGCAGGCAATCAGATCGGGTGCCCTGCGCCACCAGACGGTCTGCGGCGGTCAGTCACTTTGGCAATAGCGACAGGAGCTCTCTTCTCGACTGCAACTCCCTCAGCTTCCCCACAAGGTCACTGCTTTTTCCCTGCTTCAAATTAAATGTAGATGCAAATTGAGAAATATTTTTAACTGCGATTATTTTGGCCCGAGGTATTTTTCCCAGTTTTTTTTTTTTACTGAAATGTTATCGAGTGACAGGTATGGAGATGATCTCATTTTTGTCACGCCTGAACAGACGCTCGGCAGCTCGTCCGCACACCTGCACCATGTATAATCCCGCAGGGTGGATTGCGTCCTGCTTGCACCCTTTGTTGCGCGGGGCTGCAAAACATGACCTGCTGGTTAGAGCGCCTGTCACACTAGGTTCCCAGCCATTGTGCACCCGCTCACACTGGGGAAAGATTAAATAAACACACACTGGTCTTGGTTGGCATGCGGGCTGCCTATGAGTTCCGCACTCCTTGTCCATACATTGCTGGCGCTGCAGTACTTACAGGACAGGCATTCACTACTTGTCCAGCCAAGCGATTTACCACGTCCGCGTTCTCTCCATCCCCACCTCTCATCCCGTTTAGTTCGCAGTCATGCTATCCATCCTGCTGTCTTCTAATCTCTCTGTTAGGGAAATGGTATTAAAGTAGAACCAACTGTACATCCATAATACATTCTAATCTGTCAGACTGTTCCTCTATGAGCAGTTGATTCAGCACTGCACACTGCACATGAGTATGGTTATTTATGACTTTTTTCTTTTCTATTTTTTTTTTTTTTGCATATTCCAGATAAGTCTTTCTCATTAGGGATTATCTTTCGCTGTGTGTATTTATCCTGACGGCGCCCAGCCAAGGGTTTTGGTTTACGCAGAAATACTGATGAGCAGGTGCGAGCCGTGGAAACACAATGCAGTGGCGTTTTTCACAACCAACTTTGTAATTAATATTCGTCATATGCGCTGCTGTCTGAAGGTGTGTTAAACCGCCACTTTAAACCGCACACGCACGGCACATGAGTCAGACTCCCGCATTCTTCCTTCTCATTTTCTAGGGTGAAAATTTAGTTTTGCTTAAAAGCATCAGGGGGTTGAGTGATTTTAAATTTGGAAAACATCTGAAGTGTAAAGTACTTTTCCTTTTGAATCATGGCAAAAACAAATAGTTTGCGAGCATAATCAATTATTAGTTATTAACTACTTGTAAACAGTATCTAGGCAGGGAATTGTTATTTCCAGTTTGTTCAGAAAGTATGTTTTTAAAGTGAAATTTTAGTAGTTTGTAGCTATTGTTTATGTTCACAGAAGCAGTGTTAAGGTATGTAAAGTTGATATTTATGTATGAGACCTTTAGGTTAGTAGAGCTGGGTTTTAGTGTTTATGTCTATAGATGCAGTATGTACTTGTGCAGTTAAAAAGGGGGACATGTCTATTTACACTGCAGGGTCTCTCTTAAAATAGAAATAAAAATGAAAAATAAAGATGAAAGAATTATCTTTTATTTCTGGATTAGGAAAACTGCCTAATTTAATAGTGTGTCTTTTCAACCAATAAAAATGAATCGGAATATCCACCATAAAATGTGATTCCCCCTTTAAAGAAAGAAAGACACAGAAAAAACAGTAGTATTAGCAAAATGAAGACACACATCTGTCTTTCCAACCTTTCCATCAGCTGCATCCTCAACATAGTGAATGGAAAACAATGTTCTCGACAAAATGATGTCCAAGGAATCTGTTCACTCCAAGGCTCTTATATCTATTAATAGGGAAGATTGCTGGTCTTTGTGTTTCAGAGCTGGATATAAATATATCGCAGGAGTGCAACACCTAAGATTTTGAGGATGTAAAAGCAATTAATTTATCTGTCTAAATAAAGATGGCAGCAACACAAAGGATCCTTCTATTCAGATAGAACAAATAATATAGAGTGGTGGCTCACATTTTTCTGGTGTTGATGAGGCTTGCAAGACAGCAGCATTAGCATTTGGACCGCAAAACTGATTGCATGTGAAAATGTTATCTTAACGACTGCCGAATAAACAGCAGCGCTTCAGCAGACAATCGTCTATTTAGCCTTGCCGAGGAAACTCATTCCCTTTGGAGTCGGCATCCTGTTGTTTTGCATTCCCTTGACTGAAGTAGCGTGGAGGAACAAGTCGTCGGAACACTAATGGAGCCCCTGCTGCGATGCTGCCACAAGGAAGCCTCGGCAGAGCCGTGGCGTCACAGTGGCAATGTGGTCATTGGATTTATTAGGGGAATCTTTACCTTCGCTGCGCACGACAGCTTTTTAAACAAAAAAAGGTCTGTGCACATTGGGACATTTGGAGATAAGGGAAAGCACGAGCTTGTTTTCTGTTCAGTTGCAAGAATGTTCTCCCAATACACATAAAATAAAATCAGGAGCGACCCAAAGGAGAAGGATAACAGTACCAAAATGTAAACAGGAGGAGGAGAAGGCTATGATTAATAGATTCAAGCTAATGAAAGTGACAAATGGCCAGTTTTGGGACCCTTCCCAACAGCAGTTGTGTAAATTACTTTTAAAATTGATGGTGAGCTGAACTTGATCAGTCCTCACCTGTGTTTTCATGAGAAAGTGCATAACGCCAAGAAAACCATCACTCAGACACATTTTCTCGGTAGGGTACTGAACAGGATCATAAATCACTGGTAAAATAATGCATTTGTTCAGTCTCAATATTTTCTTTATGCTCATTCATCCTCGGTTAGAATGGAATCAAAAGATATCGTCAATTGTTTACAGTGATGGAATGAACCCAAATTCATTTTTTTTTTGTGAGTTGTCTGCATGCAAGGTTATAAAAAGGTTTTTGGTTTCTCCGCTAGTTTTGTTTATTCTCACCCCAAAAATGTCAGTCTTTAATCAGCCCCACAAAAGCTTTATATAAAGGTGGAATATGAGATGTGACCACTATATTTTGGAATAAAAACAAGTCATTATTGCTTGACTGTGGGAAAACTCATGTTTAAATAATTTTGTCAGAGATGTTTACTTTTGCACACTGGAAACGGATGCTTTATGATTTTCCGGATTCGCAGCCCTGAGAACCATTTTCCCGGACCCATTCTCAACCCTACACATGTGAAACATTTTGTCTACGATAAAGTTCTGTGTGAGCGAGGAACTGCCCAGGGGTTGTGGCAGATGAGTGGCTAAAGATCAAGACTACATGTAAGCATGTTGTGTGATTGCTGGACTTTGATAATTCACAACCCCAGTAGGAAAGGTCTTTGCTCAGTGCATGTAAGGTCATTGCTACGAAGCACTGTGCAGATCCGAGGTTTGGTAAACTCCAAACCTGCTCTCTGAGGCAACGAGAATGTACCAACGGTGCTTCAGGGTTCATGGCAGCCACTCGAAAATGTGGCAGATGTACTTGCGCTCATGGGATGAGTTAGTGCCACTGTCACGGCTGTTTCCAGTGTGTCTGGCGGTGCACAAACACTGCTGTGGTTTAAAACATTTTAAATCATTTTCTGAAATCCAGGCCACGAACATAATGAAACCGAAAGGGGAAGCAGGTATCACAGTGGTTGCAACTGCCGACTGTGAACCCAAAGGACCCAGCCCCAGTTCCCACCTCCTGCTAGAACCCACTGAGTAAGATATCTACCCTACCTTCTGTATAAATGCCTAATCGTTGTAAGTACCTTTGAAAAAAAACACATTAACCAGAAGAATAAATGTAAAGGGATCGCTTTAAAAACATATACTAATAAGTTTTGTATACATATGCTATTAACTTCTGTTACTTTGAGCAAGATTTTTGGTTTCATTCATAAATGTAAGGGAAATGTACAGTAAATGTTATTTTTAGCTAGTTCACCATTAAATGAAATTGCACCCTGATAGACAAACTATTGTTCATGCCCTTTGAGGTCCTTCTTGCTTTTCTAATATGCAAGTGTAACACTGCATCAGTAAACTCACTTGGGCTTTAACTTTTGAGATGAGAAGCAGGCTGTCATCCCAAGATATTTATTGTATTCAACATTACCTTTGACAGGTGTTTGAGAAAGGTCAGTCATCTGAACCCCCCATCACGTTTCCATGACACCCACCCCTTTTTCCATCCCTACCCCCTCACTCCCTGAGATCAAGATACATAATTCATAGCTAATCTTTAACGATGATGGTATACACAGATATACGTATACAGATAAATGCACAAATGCGCACGCACACACACACACACACACACACACACACACACACACACACACACACACACACTAAAGACTTTTCACTGCTTCCCTGTGGACTGGGTTTAAGTCCTCTAGCAGGTCAGAAACAAAACCTTCTGCTGTTTTCCTAGAAAGTGGTGTGGGCATAAATGCCATATGGGCATCTAATCTTCAAAGGGGAGCACTTCCCACACCAAGAGCCTGCTCACAGACGGAGGCCCCGTATTAACCTTTCCCCAGCTGTGAGCGGGGGGGACGGGGTACTGTCACACTGGGTCCTCAGTAACTCAATGAACACCAGCAGCCAGGGGAGGTAAGAAAAACACACGCTCGGCCCACAGACAGGAAATCTTAACACAGCATACAGATTTATGTCTGCAGAAAAAGATTCACAAACAAACGCTCTAATCTTCTACCTTAGTTGTACATTTACTCTGTCTGCAGTTTAGTGTAGTGGTCAAAACCGTCACTTTGCAGTCAATGTCAAAGATGAATTCCCACTCCTACAATAGAACCCTTGAGTATAGTACTTATTTTAAGTCTATTTGTATTAAAATAGTGATAATTAAAAATTTAATGAAATGTGCAAATTACAGAAATACTCCCAATATTTGTCACAAGCTGCCTATATCACACAACATTGTAAGAACATGTGTCCTACAGTAATTACCCTACAACTGAAGAATGCCAGGCTTTTAGACCTCCAGCAGTGCCCTCTGGCATTGTTAGTAATGCTCCTTTCAATTTCATCAGTATTTTTACAGTTTCATGGTGTCTATTATTTGTATTTTAAGGTACAATAATATTTATGCAGGTTAAACACATACATTTCTAATTTAATCTTCAATTTTAAGAAGGATCATCCTCTATTTAATCCATGCAGCTTCTACTGACAAAGATGTCTTCAGGGGTTAAGCTTTGAAATTCCAAATGAATTTGGTTTGTGTTATAAAAAAACAGCTTCACAGACTGCATATTCAACCTCATTTCATGATAGATTGACTCATGCATAATTTTTTGCATAACTTGTATGGTCATTGCACCTTTCTCAAAAAGCACAAGACCAGTTCCTTAATGACCTGCTGCCAATAAACAGATGCACTCTAATCTTAAGACTTCTCACCCTCACTCTTCAGACTGAACCCCTGACATTAAAGAGATATGAATGATAAATAATCACAACGTTGGTCTCACTCTGAAGGGCTCAACACATATCAGCTGCAGTGGCCTCTCAAGGGGCTGTTAGTTGCGGTGTAAATTGAATTTGTGCATGCTTGATGAGGAGCAAATAGATTGATGGAATGGGCACCCAAGGTGGGAGGACTTGTTCAGTGAGCTAAATCAATCTTCCTCTGTTTATGTGTACTAAATGCTCATTTTCGTTGTACTTTCATTTGCATTATCCATTCTGTTTAGACAGGGAAGGGGGCTTTTCTGGGATCGGTCTGCATGCATGCACGTGGATATCTGTGTGTGGGTGTGTGTGTCTGTGTGTGTGTGTGTGTGAGACGCGTATGTGTAAGGAGTGAAACGCAGCAGGGCCGATGACACAGAAGGTGCAACAGAGATACAATTTCACAGCTTCTGCTCACTAGATTCAGGGAGAGTCAAGCAAATGGAACAGACATTTCAGCCTCTGTCACGCAAGACAAAAATGCTATTTGCTGAGCCCCACAGGCACTCGTGCATGCTCTACCCGCAGATATTTTACATTCTACATCGGAGCCATATCCCTTCAACCGCACATTTCCATACATAAATAATTTGCATGATGTACCACCCAAAGTCCTGTTAATGATATTGCTGATAAAGAAGCCAAAAAGGGAAAAACGAAAAACAAAGTAACATTTATTTAAAAATTAAACAGCCATCACTGCCACCTCAGCATCAGTTCTTACTTTGGTGACAGCTGGAAAAAGAATGTTAAAAATTACACAGTTTTTTGTTATATTGATCATTATTTATGGAAGAACAATTAGATTACTAATGTAATGCAATGTGACAAATATTGTGTTGACAGTTGTGATAAAGGTTTAATTTAAGGGAATCTAAACACTCAGTATTTGACTAGGAATAATATAAGTAAAATGACTGAATACCTGAGTAATTTATTGACTGCACTGGCTGTACTGCTAGGTTCCACTGTAGACCTGCACTGAACAAAGTTACTGATGGATGGATGGATGGATGGATGGATGGATGGATGGATGGATGGATGGATGAATAATGACTGCACTGCCATCTTGTGTTCAGTATGAAAATTTTTCCATTGGATTAACACCTTCAATCTGGTGAAACATGGTACACACCAGGCAGGAATTTCACCACAATTCTTCAAATTTGCAGAAAAAACATGGTTCATAATATTCATAGTACTATTTACTTTTTGTGTGCAGAAATTTTTCTCATGAGGAAAAATCTTCCATTGTTTCAGTTTTACGCTATTCACTACAGTGCAGTTTGACTTCTGTAGTTGCAGCTTTGTGTGGGTGACCCACAACATTTTTCCATTGGCTCTTCGCCTTCCATATACTCGAGTTACACATTTTTGAAGATACAAACACATTTTACATTTAAGTGTATTTATTCAAACTGATTTTTTTACTTTTTTCTAAAATAGAATAAGAATAATAAGTTTCTTACTGATGCAGCAAACATGGCCTCTACTTCCACGCTCACACATTACTAATTCCAGTAAAGCACTCTCACACAATAATAGTGTGAGATTGCAGTGATTCAGTTCACTTATAGAATGTTTTGAGCTTCTCTGTTGTGCCATAGGGTTTGATGATCAGTCACAACATGATGAATTCTGCCCATGATCACAGAATGAATTGGGACCAAATAGGGAGGATGTGCAACTTCAACGTGACTATGTGCCCTTGTGCCAGTGAATTATTTGTTCCCCCAAGAAATGTTGCCACCTTGTGTTCAAGAAAAATATATACTTCAATACTCCGCTCACTGTGGCAACACTTAGGTCAACACAGAAGGTCCCCACTCTGCTAATATTGCTAATAAGAAACAAAGAGGGACATTTTATATTAAAAAAACATATATAAATATACAGCAGAACAATTTTTCCCATAAGAAAGAACAGAAGCATTGTTAATGTGGCCCAACGTGTCATGACGAAAAACTGAAAATCATGGACACCGATTCAGGTTTTAATTTTCTATTTCTACTAGTGAAGCCATAGATTTTGATTGGTCAACTTATAAAGGCACTTTGGTTGAATAACCAGAGGAAATATAAACAGTCTGATTGTACTGTATATACTTGTCATTTGTAAGTATCACGTGAATGACCCAAACTAAACCAAGAATGAACTGATGCACAAAGTGCAAGAAACAGTTCGTCGACATTTCATATCTAGCTTAACTTTCTTATCTAACCATTAATGCATTTGATTGAGTTCCATCTTTATTCTACCTTATTTCACTAATGCAATCATAAGTTATAGTTACTATATTTTTGTAATTTTTAGGATACTATATGGGCATTATTATAGCACTGTTAATAAAATATAGTAGTAGCAGGAAACAACAAATACTATGTCTGTACAAACCAGTACTGTACTGTAAAAGATTTGTACTGTGGAGCATTTTCTTTGAAAACACCTTACTATAATTACTGAAATCAACTTTGAATTTCAAATATAAAAACACGTGTTAAAACTTGTGAAATTGTGGATCTAGAGATTTACTGGTAGAGATATAGTTTCCTACAGTGAGAGAATGTCACAAATAAGGACCATAAGCAATGCATGTGCAAAGCAGGGTGTCAAATAGTGGGGACCATCTGTACCAGGATCAAGAATCTCTGTACCCTTGGCCTCAACAGCTTGAATCACCTCATTTCCTACACTATGTTCTGCATGTTAGTCTCTATTCCCAAAGAGAACAAAGATCTGAAGAAGACTTAACTGTCAAAAAGTCCCAAGACTGAACACTTCTTGAAGAAAAGCCAAGACAGCAGCCCCAAGAGAAACACTGAAATCTTCAAACTAATTATTATTCCCCAAGCACCAACTGCTCCTGAAGCACTACATAATGCTGCATTTCACTATATTTTAATGCGGATAATTACAAAAAAGTAAGAAACTATAGCGTAAGTGTTTTGGGAAAATCAAACTAAGAAGTCAAACTGGGAAAAGTGGAAAGAGGCTAAATTTACATGATGATTTTCTCCAAAGCAACTTACAATGTTAAGATTACAGTTATCACAAGCTTACAATTATTTACCCCTTTATACAGCTGGAGGTGGGGATCAAACAGCTCTAACCACTACACTACCAGCTGTCCCTGTGAACCAATACAAGCATTGTGAAGAGGTATAATCTAATGATATCACTGCTTACATACATGAACAATCACAGCACTTTGCCACAATATTTTAAATATGTGAGATAACTACAACACTTTGAGCTCAACTATATCACTTCAGCTACTTGTTACTTCAGATCACTTAGGTTTTTCACATTTCCTTATTTTTTTTACTCTATTTGCCTTTGGTATTTCCACCTGACAACCAATGCTCAAATATACACTGAATTTTGAATGAAGAGCAATGGAATATGAGAAAATTCCCACAAACATGAAAAATAACAGCCACAAATAGAGCCAAAAAAATTCCCTTCCTGCTTGGCTGATTTTTTAAGGTGGGATATAAAACCTGCACTATGATACTGGGCCAAATATGAACTATTTTTGAAAAAAGTTGTTCTTACCTGAGTAATGGCGATCATCTTGAAATGAGAGCAGGAGAAAGAAAACACAGTAGAAAGAATACATAGTCAGCATTTACTGAAAATTTTAATGCTATTTTGAGTTATTGCCATTTTTATCAGTATGTTGTATGACTTGAAAAGTACCGTTTGCAGTCAAAATATGAAAATATTCCACTCCACACCAGACATTGTTATAAAAAGACACACAATATATTATTCATGAGGGGGGTGCAGTGGCGCAGTGGGTTGGACCACAGTCCTGCTCTCCAGTGGGTCTGGGGTTCGAGTCCTGCTTGGGGTGCCTTGTGATGGACTGGTGTCCCGTCCTGGGTGTGTCCCCTCCCCCTCCGGCCTTACGCCCTGTGTTACCGGGTAGGCTCCGGTTCCCTGCGACCCCGTATGGGACAAGCAGTTCTGAAAATGTGTGTGTGTGTGTATATTATTCATTATAAAACAAAATGTTCCTCTCAATAATTACTAACACTCCTTATTATGTTCTATACTCTTTATAACGCTGAAATTATTCAGAACAAGTATCTTGACTTTACATTTAAAATGTCATTTTTTGATCATTTACAGAAAGTGAAACAGAATCACAGAAACCAACACATACACGACGCACAGACAAATGGACACACTGTAGACGGCCCCTTGAACACTGCACACTCACAGTGACAGACAGGTTTGGGTGAGTCCCATTTTCCCAGTTTGGTGCACAGTGTGGAGTTGCGGCCCACCAGTCGGAAGCCTGTCAGGCAGTTGTACTGCAACACTGTCCCCTCCACTGGTGGCCCTGGGGGTAACACTGTCACCTGCCCATTTTCTAAGGATGTCCACACGCGTGGGCACATGAGCACTGTGTGGGCAATGAGGGGAGACAATTAGTGCCACACATTGACACTGATAAACACACACACACCAAGTTCCTGCTAAAACCTTCATTTAAGGATATTTACTTCCACTCATCCCACAAGTCAGAGCTTTAAGGCCTGTCTGAGAGCATTCTGATGTGAAGGCTCTTTTTCATGTCTACCAGTCCAAATGTTCTTACTCAAAAGCCAGATGCAAGCGGAAAAGAAGAGATATGATGGGTAACAAAACATGAAGAGTGAGAGGAAAACAAAGGCAGTGCAGTACTCACAGCATCTGCTGCGCAGTGTGAGGTCTGTCCAGGTGCCATTGGGAAGACACTTCCTGACTTTGGGCCCCACAATCACCCGATTCCCCCGGCAGATGTACTCAATCTCATAGTCCACTGGTAGAATCTGCACACTGCGGATCTTCAAAGAGAAAGGAAGAATGTCTCTAGCTCCCATCTAGCATCTGTCCATATGCACGTCTTTCTGCCTATTTATCTAAAGCGTATCTTCGTGTTAAGATGGATGTTTGTGTACAGACATAGATATTTGTGTTAAAGTTTATTTGGGTTTTTGAGAAATAAATGTGTGTTTATCTCTCCCAAACAAGTTAAGTAAACATAGATATTATTAACAATATATTATTTGAATGTAACGAAGCTAAGATGGCCTTATTTTATATTAACAGGGCAAAGCAGCTTGATAGTTCTAAATCAGACCCCACTGTCTGCATTCATGAATTTACAATGAGCTTGTGTGTCTCCTTGTAATAATTGCTCTGGTTTTAATTACTTGCATCAATATCATAAGGGGCTGAATATCATCAGTGGTTAATTAGCAGCAAAGAAATCCATATATGAGCATTTCGCCATCTCAACTAATTGTGTCTTGTGTATATGCATAGATTCTCTCATGCCAGCCAGTGTGTCGTACACATTAAACTGATTTTCTTTTTCAGAAGCCTCATCAGACTTTCCTCTGCTGCCTAATAAAGAATCAAAATCAAATTAGTCAATTGCATGTGATGATAAAGAATGCAATGACATTTAAAGCAAGGGGGAGAGAGGCTCTTTATGGGAAAAAAGGAAAGCTGAACTGTACCTGCTCCTGCGTTAACCCGCGGTACCGGATTCCTCCATCTCTCGGTGGGCGAATGATTGCACAGCCTGGGGAGGAAAACGAACCAAGCACTTCACCGGTGTAACTGCTTCTTTTGTATTTTAGCCAGGAGAGAGCGCTGTTCTCAAAAGACAAACTTTAAAGCAGTGCTCTCGCAATGACAAGAACACAGGGCTGTAGAAGCCTTGAGTGAGAATCTAAGCCTGGCCCAGGAGGATCTCTCTTTCTAATTAGAACCCAGAGACTGGACAGGAAATGCTGGATCTGTAGCACCATGACATCAATCATTAGATTCTTTCCAATGGATGTACTGTAGTTTGAATGCACTGCATATTCACAGCTTATCAGTATTTACACTGCATGCCTGCATAAATCAGTATTTACACTGCATGCCTGCATAAACACAATATGTCTGTATGCACTGCAGATCTCAATATGCAAAACATACCAGCAGAATCAGTGCATAACTCTATACAGACTACATACCTCTCTCTCTCTCTCTCTCTCTCTCTCTCTCTCTCATATACAGTATATGCATGGTTCAAATCAGTTGGCTACTGTATCTACATTCACCCTGTATGTACAGCATTCTGATCTATACACTGCTTATATATATATATTTATACATCAGTATATATGAACCGGACGTCAGTCCATGACATGGCAATCACACACATTCATTCACTTGCACGTACCAAACATTAAGGTCAGTTTAGTCACCAGTTCACCTGAAACATGTGTCTTTGGACTATGGGAGATAACCAGAGCACCCAGATATACACACCTTTCTATATGCTGAGCAGAACAATGCATGCTCTGCAAACCTGTAAATCCCCACTCCTCTAAGAGACAACGGACCCTAGACTCACTGCCTGAACAAAGGTGGCAAGCTCAAAAATGAAAGTAATCAAAAAATGTGTTGATGGTTCAGTCAAAGGGGGGTGCAGTGGCACAGTGGGTTGGACCACAGTCCTGCTGTCCGGTGGGTCTGGGGTTCGAGTCCCACTTGGGGTGCCTTGCGACGGACTGGCGTCCTGTCCTGGGTGTGTCCCCTCCCCCTCCGGCCTTACGCCCTGTGTTACCGGGTTGGCTCCAGTTCCCCGTGACCCCGTATGGGACAAGCGGTTCTGAAAATGTGTGTGTGTGTGTGTGTGTGTGTGTGTGTGTGTGTGTGTGTGTGTGTGTGTGTGTGTGTGTGTGTGTGTGGTTCAGTCAAAATGACTGACAAAGCTGTTTGATACTAAACATGTAAAACTGAGAAAAATGTGTAAATACAGAGCTGAGACAGAGGGTGGACATAAAAACACGCAGAGATTCAGATGCAAATTACCTCCAGATGTTGTGTTATGTGTAGCCACAGTGATGGTAGGGAGAACAGTAAAGATAAAAAGAAGCAGATATTGGGCCATTCCTCTACCTGCAGAGAGTGAAAGAATGGGAGAAAGCATGATAAATAATAGTCTCAGGCTGAAGGACAATACACAACATCTTCAAATCTGTGAGCTACAGTGGCTTCCACAATGCAGCTTCTGTCAGTGCCACATCCTTCATTTTAAGACTGCTATTACTTAATTTTTTTCAGTTCAGTCCATCTATCAAACTGTGACCGGCAAAGCAAATACAGCCATGTAACTGTTAAATAGATGTCTGCAAAAATTCCTAAATATGAATGTTATAATTGTATAAAATTAATAAAGATGTAAAAGACACGAAACCTGCAGCAAAAGGAAAAGGGATGAGTTGAGAAAGGTGCTCTTTTCCTGTCAGTAATAAAATGAGGGCATGATGGCATTACCCTACAATTAATGTTATACGAAGGATATGATACATTCCCAAAATCTACACACTGACATACAAAAAAAAGTACAGATTTACAGTGAAGCTGAGGAGAAAAGGTTAATGCAGTGCAGAGGAAAGCAGGACAGGATGAGCATGACCAGCAGCAGGCTGAAAGAACAAAAGGCCTCAGAAAAATATTTAGAATACTAGTTTAGACACTACTTTTTGAGAGAATGAAACCAAAAAAAGATTGTACGTGGCAGAGGTATAACCCATTGGTTACATGGCACAGTTCTGTACACAAGCCAATTCCATCTAAATGAAAATGAGGAGTAGTTGAAGACTAATCACACATCTGCATATGACCTTTGACTACTCTTGAAAACAGCCCGTAAATCTAAATGTATGTATCAAGGGGAATAAATCTATTGTACATACGCTTTCTTTCAATATACTTGCAGCAAAAGACATATTTTGACAATTGATAATTGTGTAATATTTAGTTAGATTTTTTCTCAGGATCACTGATTTTGTACAAATAGAAAAATATCACATTTAATCAGACTTAATTTTGCAAAAATTAAGCGGACAAGGGAGTCTGATCTCACTTCACTTTCATGAAACTGTAAAAAGTCACAACTTATTAAATACATCAGAACAACAACCTTTATGAAGAGATGTTTTTCAACACAATTTTATCTTTTCACACAAAAACAATTCTTAACAAGGCAAAATACATCTCTTTGTATGACTTTATTCAAATTCAGCATGAGTTCAGTTCTGAGACTATCAAAAAAGTTATAAAAAACAGTTACATGATCATTAGTACATTTATTGTATTTCTGGTTTATTTAGAAAATTTAATTTGAGGGACCAAAGTTTCCAACACAGCACAAGTTGAAGGGCCCCACATGACATTAACAATGATGGACATGGGAGCACAAGGGCCGAAAGTACCTGGAATTGAAGCTCACATAGTCTGCATTCAGCTTCCCTTCTCTAGCCTTTTCACTCTTGCCTTTAACATACATACCTTCCTTGCTCCCACACTTTTGTATCTGAACGCAAACTTTTACACACACATGCACACACTTTCGTAAACATGACAGAAGATTGTTCCTCTCTCTTCAGATAGAAACTGTAGGCCAAGAGAGTCCAAATACTGGATACACACACCTGTCTTCCTTTGAATTTCCTCCATATATTTGAATGACACTTTGTCAATGTTTTCTTTTCTTCACAAAATAAAAAAAATTCTAGAGATGCTGGAATAAAATGTACTGATTGGTTAATTTGTTTATTGATTTAACTATTTACTGCAGAACTGATTATTCAGATGTAAATTAACTACTCTTGTGTACATGCTCATCAATCAACCGGCACAGTCCCTCCACTGGGCGTCAGCGTGTTAATTCTGTTTATAGAAAGCAATCAGTTTGGTGAAGTATGCATCGACACAGCCACTCTTTCCTTCTTTCAGGTATGCTGACAGACATAAGTCTATTACCACTAGATTTGCTTGATACAGAAATCTGAAGAACCGAGTTGACACAAAAATGAATAAAAAACACACACAGTGGCTGAATCCACTTGTCCTAACTGGGGTCGCAGTGAGCCGGACCCTAACCTAGCAACGCAGGGCATGAGGGCATGAGGGGACACACCCAGGCCAGGATGCCAGTTTGTCACAAGGCACCCAAAGTGGGACTCAAACCCCAGACCTGGCAGACAGCAGGAGCCAGCCAAACCCACTGCGTCACCGCGCCACCGCGCCAGCATGCAACTGCACCCCCACGAGGAAAAAAACAGTGTTTTGTTATTTTGTTCCATGATTTCGTTAATGAGATTCAGTACTGATTTTCAATAATGATGTTCACTAATAATGCTAATGAACAATGTTAAAAATTGTACAAATGAAGTTCCTGGCTAAGCCTCCACAGGGGTTCTTCATGCCCAGCCACTCACTGGGGAAGTGCTGCTTCTCCTCCTGGAAAAGGAACATGATGTTTTACTAAATGTTTATCTAATTCCTACATGTCACACAATCTGAGCAAATGTAGCTCTTCCAAGCCTGTTCCAAAATGCAATCCCTCAAAAGCCTCTGAGCTACACTAGGCTTCAAGAGTTACAATGAGTGTGGTTTTGAGAGTACTTCGGTGACCTAGAATGACAGGTGATTATATCTGCTGTTAGAATGTCACTGGTGAGTACCAGAGAAGAAACCTGACAGGGACTAAGTACTATCCCAGCACAAGCCTCTTTAGAAATATGACTCTTCTGCTTTCACAAAGTACTGCTTAAGAACCGCCAAGGTCGAAGCAAGGTCAAATCCACTACATTTACATTTATTCATTTAGCAGATGCTTTTATACAAAGAGATGTACATCTCATAAAAAAAAAACAATGTGTGAATTGTCCTCCAGTCCTACAGTCCTCCAGAGTACAGTGCCACTGCATCTAAACATAAACATTTCAAATTCCAAATTGGATAACATCATTATTTTTGGCACCCCATAAAAATTTAAATCCACTTTAAAAGTCATGATTTTAAAGACAGATATGATGTTTTAGATGACATAGACCACAATACTGTTACACTACTGCACTTCAATACAAAAATATCCCTGCTTTCCTGTATTTCATCACTAAACCTAAAAGGAGTTACAGTATTTCTCCTCTGTAAGCCCTTTGTTCAAAATACAAACTTCCTGTTGTAATATGATCTCATCCTTGTTTTGTGACAGATTGAATGAAAACTGAACTGTTCCAAACAGAGATGAAAATAAGCTTACAACTGTGAAAAATGTCCGGAGTTAGTGCAGGTGTTTGTATTCTGGTTTTTATTCCAACTCACTGTCTTTGCTCAACTCATCCAATAAGTATTTCATATTATTTGTACTATTTATATCAACCTGTATGCCTACAAATACAACAATGAAATGTATATTTCTAGGATGTGCTGCAAAATAGTTGTAGTCTTTGTATGTAATCATTTTTTTTAATGAAAAGTATCAACATGATGGGCCTAATTGCCTAATTATGAGAGGAGGTGGAAATGAGCACCTATATACAGTCAGCTTGCTGGGAATTGAGTGAGAACACACATGGGTCAGAAACAAATGGAACACTTGGAAGGTTCATTATTAAACGAGAGACGTGAGGGAGTCACACACCAGGGTGCTGAAATACATACTGAGGCAGACTGTGGTACAGCCTGGTAGAGATCAAAGGGATGGCAAAGCCAGTGAGAGAGAAAGAGACAGGCACATGCTGAGATGCACTGTGAAACAGCCTGATGAAGATCACAAGAGAGGTAGACCCAGAGAGAGACAGGCACACACTGAGATACACTGTGGTACAGCCTGGTAGAAATCAAAATTAAGTCAGACCCAGAAAGAGAGACAGGCACAGACTGAGATACACTGTGGTACAGCCTGGTAGAAATCAAAATCAAGTCAGACCCAGAAAGAGAGACAGGCAGTGGTACTGCTTGGTAGAGATCAAAGAGGAGTCGGACCCAAAGAGAGAGAGACAGCTACACTCTGTGATACACAGTGGTACTGGCTGGTTGAAATCAGCTACGAGACGGGCACATGATGAGACGACCTAAAACACTGGAAGGAAGGAAGGAAGGAAGGAAGGAAGGAAGGAAGGAAGGAAGGAAGGAAGAAAGAAAGAAAGAATTATGCTTATACTCTATTATCAAAAATACATTTGGTTACTAAGATGCAATGTTATGAGTGTGAAGGAAAAACCAATGACATGAGCATAAATTTCATGTGGCCAGTATTTCTATAAGATGCACATGCCATTCCCAACTTCGCCTAAAGACAACACAGAAGTCTCATGCTTTGTACAGATGACCTGATTCTGCGGTCACCCATGAAACAAGTGCGGCAGAACTGCTGGGCGCCACTGAGGCAGTACCATCAGATGTGGACATGGGAGAGAAAGCTTAAAAAGACTAAAAAAGTGAACTTGCCCTGAAAAAGAAGGAAAAACAGATTACCAGTGTTCTGCCACAGCACTTTGGAAAACCAATATTACTGAGTCCATCTGCAACTTTAGCAGGGAACTGCATGAATTAAAGACAGCACAGAAGATTCAGCATTAAACTGAAACATAATTAAGAAATGAATCAAAAGTCTCCATCAAAAGGGACAGTGAAGACAGAAAATAAAACAAACCTCAGAGGACATACACCTCATTCCTGGGAACTTATAAAAAGAAAAGCATGAATGTGATTGCGCCAGTGCTGCAGATGCCAAAAGATGTTAGTACGTTTGTCAGCCACAGAAGGAAAGCAGTAAGATATGTCAGTCAGGGAACATTTAAAGCAAACCACCCATCTGTCTTGCCTTGCTGTCAGCAATCCTACATTTGTGTATAAGATGGTCTCTCCAGTCTGCATCCAATAAGTCTCAGTTAGTTAAAGCTCCTTTGTAAGGGCAGCCTATGAACAGATACCTTAGAAACCACAACCTATCACACAATAATACCAACATACTGCAAAGTCGTGTCAGAAAGATCATGTGTAGCATCGCCATTGTAATCTCACCTTTAATGAATTGCTTCACCTTACAGTTAGCAAGTTGTTTTCTCCAGGCTAACTGTTAACAATCTATAGTTTTCACTCAGTATACATACATATATATCATAACCCTATTTCAGGATGAAATGCATTCTCCTGTGTGGAGTTACCATGTTCCTGTCTCACTGAACATCCAAAGAAGTTGATTTTGTCAATAATCACACAGGGACAAAAAGTGTCAGCACAGTGGAACATTTAATTATTTCCCTCATTTGGAGTTCGTTAACTCACTGTGCATCCCGTGGGCATATTCTTCCTGGTGATTAAACACCTCACATCTCCACAGAAACACCAATTAAGTCTCACTTGTGCCCATGGATACATGCACAGGCCCAGAAAGCAATGGGGCACTCCTTGGTGAGAATAAAGTCCCCTATAAACAGCAGACAAACCCACACAGCATCGCCACATGTCTCTCACTCATCTCTCCTCCAGTGTCTGTCTCACTCACTACTACCCAGCAGCACATGGCTCTCTGCTTCAACGCCATCTGGTCTATTTGATTCTTTGCTGTCAGCAAGCAGTCTTGTTTTCAGAACCACGGACAGCAGAAATGAAGGGCACTGCATCCAAGACAGTGGTGCTGTACAATGAGAAGCACATGTAGCCACAGCAGGAGGGGGGGAAAAGTAGTAAAATTAAGTTCCAGGTCAAAAGCAATGGTGCAAATCATATTATTAGGCATCTGTGGTGACAGAGCAGGCAGCTGCTGAGCTACCAGACACTTGAAAGTTGAGCCACAAGGCTCTCAGTGAAGGTACAATCCATAAAACACAAGTGAGAAAAGTTCTGTGGAACCTGTGCAAGACATCATTCATCCAGTATAATAGAGCTACTGTACAGTATACATCACAGCAATGTGGACTTGCCAAACTTCCCGTATTTTCATGTGGCAAGGAAAGTAAAAAGAGAAAGAGAACGAACAGTAGATATATTTCAGGGAGACTGAGAGATCCTGAAAATGATGGGGGCCGTAGCACTTCCTCAAAAGCAGGAAGAAAATTAAATGTTGTTAATGGATAACTACAAAGTCGTTTTTTAACGTTCATTTACTTCTCAGATGCTTACAGGTGCCAGGGCAGAACTGCAATGAATAAATCAGTATAAAACATGACATTAAAACACTAACATGCACTGGCTGTCACACATTTAATAAGCCAAACACTGAAAATAAAACAACTGAAAGACCACTTACACAGGCTCTTCAGATAGTTCATCTTCAGCACTTGGTTTTACAGTTTCTTCAATAAAATTAATTGTTTTGCTTTTGAACGAGGATTTTCTTGTGTGTGTGCATACTACAGAGCTACTGAAAATCATGTGACAATTAAAACATTAACTTGCAAGAAAACAGAGCACAGAGTGCACGTTCAGGCAAAAAAGAAAAGCAAAATGTTCTCTTGGACGGAAGAATCATGAAGGTAAGAACGGTATATATATATGTTGCTATATTTCTAGCTAGCCTGCTGCTGTGAGCTACATAGAAATTCAACAGCTGAACCCTTGACTGACAAGAGCTGAATGAATATACTTTTGAATAAAATATATGATATGTAACATTTTTCTGTTCACCAAATGCGCTAGGCGCGAACCAAAACTAGTCAGATAATATCTATCATTTAAATATCTGTCGCTACATCTGTCTGTGCCTCATTTCTTCCCGTTCTTGTATTGCTCGGTTTTCAAGCTGCGGCTAAAGCCCGTTCGGTCACAAATAAATATGTTTCCTGAGAGATGAAAACGACGAACGAGACGAATTTTGAGTTCGGGAGGACCGTGTGTGAAGCTGGATGCTGAGGCTGAGGGAAGGCTCACTCCACACGAACGCTTCTCTCTCGGTCAAGCAGTGCCGCGTTATTTTACCTCAGAAACGAGTCGGCCGAAAACGGCGTTTCTGACGACATTTATCAAGTAAAAAGTGGCATTTTTCCTCAGCCAATAAATGTTCGTGTTTAATTTAAAAAAAAAAAAAAATCAGAGGGCTTCCATTTCTAAACCTGACGGGTTTATAAATCAGAGTAAAGACAAGACGACGAAGCACGGGTCGGCGGTCCCTTCTTCCCCTCTGTCTCTCACCCCCTCGCGCGCTCCCTCAATCTCTCTCGCTCTCTCTCACTCACCCGCGCGCTGGCTCGCCTTCTCTCCCTTCCAACGTCACGGCGCGAGACGTCAGGCCGGCAGTCGCGCTTCGGTCTGCGGCAGCTCGCGCGCGCGCCGTAGCGTGCGCACGCGCCGCGTGCCATAATGAGAGGGATGCTGCAGCTCTAATTGGACGAGGGGAAGACAGATGATGCGCGCGCGCCCCAGAAAAATAATGCAGAGCGCATCTAGCCGCCCCCCCCACCCCGTGCTGAGTTGATGTATATCAGTGGGCAGGCAGGCCCTGCTTCCCTGGCGCCTTGATGTTTCGTGTAGGATGATGATGATAATGATGATGATGATGACAACGATGGTGAAGATCAGTACATGTTTGCCTCCATGTCTCCGGCTCAGACGTGATGTGCTACAGGTTAATATGTTCTGGACTCTAATAAGAGAATGTGTCACTGGTGCCGCGCCGTCTCCGGCTATCGGTCAGGTTTCCAAGAATGCCGAAGCTGAAATGCTCCCGCTGTCCTCCAAGAAGAGTCCCCTCCCCGTAAGGCAGAGTGCAAGTGGGCGAACATTTTCAAAACTGTATCTCTCAGAAATTATTGTTACTCTGTGTTTGGCTGGTGACTTTGTGAAAGTTTACACATAATCGCAGTCACACAGTAGGGTCAATTCAACGTAAATACCATGATCAAGGGTTACGGCAGCTGGGGTGGGATCTAAACCAACAGCCTTCAGGTTAGAAGGTAGCTGGTCTAACTGCTTCGTTACCGACTGTCTGGGAATAATAGTTCTACTTTAATAGTAGCGCTGCTGTCTCACAGCGCCTGGGTGGTGCGAGAGGATGTGGGTTTGTCTGGAGTCTGTCTGGAGTTTGCATATTCTCAGGGTGCTCTGGTTTCCTCCCACAGTCCAAAGACATGCTATTCAGGTTCACCCATAGTGGGTAAGTGACAGAGAAAGAGAGAGAGAGAGAGAGTGTGTGTGTGTGTTCCACTGATGTATGGGTGAGTGACCCAGTGTATCTAGCAGTGTAAGTCACCGCAGTGAATAAGGTGTGTGGGTTCATAACACTACACAGAGTTCATTGGAAGTCACTTTGGAGAAAAGCGTCTGCTCAGTATGTAAATGTAAAACAGGTATTATTTCATTTTCTCCCGAGCAACTTACAATAATATGTTACTAGGCTACTTTATTCATTTTTACAGCAGCATAATTGTTACAGCGTGAATTGAGGATAAGCTCCGTACGCAGGGGTACTACAGCACAGGCAAGGATTTGAACCCAGGCCCTTCAGCTGGAAGGAAATTGCTCCAAGCACTACACCACCTGCTGCTCTGCCAATGTAACACACAAGCACGTGTCACGTCATCTTCTCACACGCGTGCATTTTCCCGCTAGCATGTCGGAAGCAACAGCTGAACACGACTGCGGAGATGATCTCAACGTTCCTCTTTTAACTATTACAGTCTGTGATTTTTCTCACGCTGACCGAGCAGAACAGAACATCAAACAGGAGGACATGAACAGGTTTGACATCTTCCCCCTACATCAATTAGAGGAGTTTAGCCACACCCTCTTCTGGGGATTGGCAGGGCCCTGCCTCTGACTCCGCCTCTGTCATTGACTCCGCCCACTTTCCACCAGCTCTCAACAGACCCTTTGCACCACTTGTTTGTGTGTGTGTGTGTGTGTGTGTGTGTGTGTGTGTGTGCCACACAGGATAAGAACTGCAGAATTAAATTCCTCCCAGCTCCATCCAGGCCCTGCACAACAGCTGCACGTGCAAAAATTCACAAAAATCCGGGCCGTAACACAACACGTCGGGCCTCCCAGATGCTACCCACAGGCATTCAGAAAAAGCTGCTCCCAGGGGATGGAGACGATGCAACGCTTCAGTTCTTCTCCCTTCCTTCCTTCCCCACTGTTGCTCGTTCAAATCGAACCGCATCTTAAAAATACAAAGCGATCTCCAATGCTTATATGCATACTCGTATGTGTAATTTACATCTTTCTTTGAGATCAATTGACTGATCCGAATCAATTGTTACCTCTCTGCCTTTGATCCACAATACGAATAGCTGGTATGCAATCTGGATTAATTCCCATCCCTGTCAGTGTGTGTTTTAGGGGTGAATCTCATTTACGATAATAATGATTTTATCCTTGGAGCGAAACCCTGGAGAGACAATAAGTCACCTGGTCCGCCACCATCGGGAGAGGTAGGAAATGCTGAAAAAAAAAAGCGGTTCAAGGGCAGGAACACACTCTTTTCCTCCTACTCGAAAATACAGCAGGGAGGAAGAAAGAGGGATGTGTGATGTGTGAATGTAAGCCTTGCAGACCAACGGTACGAGACATCTGAAAGCATCTCCCTGGACAGCCCATCAGGAAGTCGAACTTGTTAGAGACATGCTCGCCCCCCCACCTCACAGCTGCAAACAGGCACTTAAAAGATGTGGATGTGGGGGAAAAAACAAAAAAAAAAAGAATTATAAGGTCGGTACGCAGCAGTGTGACCTCAACCTTTTGGTTTTACTTGGAAAATGTCAAAAAAAAGCACAGAAACGCAGAACGACGACCCGCTTCGACTCTGATTAAACTCTTAATGGTTCTCCTTTGGATGTCTAAAATAGGAATGCACACATATATGAAGGAAAAGAAAAAAAACTTTTTTTTTTCTTGCTCAGTCTAAAAAGGCGCTGAAAATAAATTTTTAAAATCCCTGCGCTGTTTTCAATCCGCAACAGCCATGATCGGCTGCCCTCGCTCCGTTGCGTCCAGGACCCCTTGTCTGTCGTCATCTTCCTCAACATATCTTATCCCCCTTCCTCTGTCCTGCAGAATTAAAGCCCATCTCCGCTCCCCCCTCCCGAGTGCCACGTCTCCACCCTTTTTCCACCCACCCGCCATCAGTCAATTATCATGTTTTCCCATTTTCCTCTCTCTCCTTTCCTCTCCTCCTCCTCCTCCTCTTCCCTCCGTCTCCCCCAGCGACCAGCTCTAAGTGCATTCTTCTCTATATTTATATCACTGCTGAATAATTAAAGCCCAGAGACAGAGGACAATCTTTCCTTTTCTGAATCTCTGCTCATTAGCCATTGATGCCTGTGATATTCTGGCTGCCTGCACCCCCCCATCCCCCATCCCCATCCCCTATCCTATTCCGCATCCCCAGCCGTCAGACATTGCACCGTCACATTTTTTGGCCATTACTCCCACTCCTGTCATCCTCTTCCTATCACATCACCTCCCCCACCCCCACGAGCAGGTTTTCCTCTTTTCTCTTCGGACGCCTCTTTCCAGCCTCGATCTGCTCGACTTTGCCAGGTTCGCAGCTCTGAGATGTGAAGTAAGGGAGGCAGAGGAACACACACGTGCAGGAAACACTGCAATGTATGGCTTCTTCCCTCGAACCCTGGGGGCAAAGAGGCCTCTGTTCCACCCAGCATCCTGAGCCATGCAGTCACCATGTACAGTGCTGCTCAAAAGCATGCGAACCCCTTGTGTCCTTTAGTTTTACCAAAAAATGATTATTGAATAAGGGGGGCGCAGCGGGTTGGACCGGGTCCTGCTCTCCGGTGGGTCTGGGGTTCGAGTCCCGCTTGAGGTGCCTTGCGATGGACTGGCATCCCGTCCTGGGTGTGTCCCCTCCCTCTCCAGCCTTACGCCCTGTGTTGCCGGGTTAGGCTCCGGCTCAGGCTCCGGCTCCCCGCGACCCCGAATGGGACAAGCGGTTCAGACAATGTGATTGTTGAATGAGGTGCAGTGTTTCTCATGTGACACAATAGGCGTGTAAGGACTAATTCCATATGTTGCCTTAAAGGAAATCGTGCGTGTCGCAGAAACACGGCAGTAGTTCAGGTGCAAAAATAAGTGAATCCCAGTAGTACTGGTTCTAAACCAAGTAAGTAAGTAGAATCAGGTGTGTAAGTCACACACACACACACACACACACACACACACACACACACACACACACACACACATTGTCTGAAACCGCTTGTCCCAAGCGGGATCACGGGGAGCCAGAGCCTAACCCGGCAACGCAGGGCGTAAGGCTGGAGGGGGAGGGGACACACCCAGGACGGGACCCCAGTCTGTTGCAAGGCACCCGAAGCGGGACTCGAACCCCTGACCCACCGGAGAGCAGGACCCGGTCAAGCCCGCTGCGCCACTGCGCCCCCCCCAGGTAAGTAAATCATAGTCATTTATTCAGTTTATAAGTTAAGATTTATATATTCTAGCTTTATTCTAATATTTCACACAAGAATAATGAACATGCCTATAGGATTCCCACACTTTCAAGCAGCGCTGTGTGTCATATCGGGCCGCAGTGCTGCAGCCGTAGGTATGGGAGCAGCGGCAGGGTGGGCAGGGTGGTTAAGGCGCTCGATAAGTTGCCACCGACGACCACAGAAAACAAACACAGAAAGCACCGGAGCCAGTTGCTGCTTGTTCTACATGCCAAAAAAAGAATAACCATTTGAAAACTATTTTTAATACAAGGCAACACCGCTCTCAACTGCATACATCTTTCCATGACAGCAGGGAGGTCACATGAAAGGAAGGTAACACCATGGAAGGAGAAGAAGCAAAAAGGAATGGAAGGAACAACTTAGACATGGCTGGAAAATAAAGAGAGCAGAGGGAGGGAAGGAAGGAAGGGAGTGTAAGAACCGGGCTGAACGGCACGCGCAGCAGGAACGCGGGACTATTCGGCATGGAGACGATAACCTTTTCATAGAGACAATAACCTCTCATTGATCAGCTTATATTTATTATGAGAAGAGGGGAGAGCTCTATAGTGCCGACAGCTGGGTCCTCGGCAGAGGAGTATTCGTTCGGTTGCTCTTCAATCATCCGCTGTCCCATTGCTATTGATCTGCAGCGGGGCCACGAGGGGGCGGGACGCAGCACGATCGATCGCGTTAAGTAGAAAATCTGCCAACGAGCTTTGCTGAGGATGCTGAAATGGAACTGGCGTTGATGTCCATGCGGATCCGGTTACGAGTTCGGCTCACAACGAAGGCCACTTGCGAGGCACTCGAGGGGTAAAATTAGGGTTATAAGTGCCATAGAGCTGAAGTGGACCTATGCTGAGCATGTGGGGAGGGAATGGAAATGGTTTGCCCTTGTCTTCCTCTGTGGGTGCGTGGACCGTGGTGAAAGGCCCCCATGAATACGACAACATGCAAAATGTAAACACGCTGAGCTGCATTCTAACCCGAATCCAAACCCGCAGCCCAGGAACTCAATCACTGCGCTGCTTGGAATCTGTTGGGGGGGGGGGTTCCTAGTCCAGGTTATCAAGAAAGTACATCTACCAGTGCAAATGATTTTAAGTCTGGCATAATTATAGAATCACATCTCCTTCACTGATTTTTACCACACTGGAGATTTTACTGCGATTCAGAAAAGGGTTGCTTTTTAATTAGCGACGCAACATTTAAGGCTCGTTTCAGCAAACTCGTCACCAGCTGTTCTGACAGGAGGACGACCCGTGAAATGGCATTATTTGCACACTTCTTCATTCTCACTATGTCTTGTCCGAGTTGAAACTTTCTCCAGAATAGGATTTATCCGCAGGTTTTTTTTTTTTTAAACCACCGATCTGTAGCGTCCACTTGCCAAAGCTACAGGGAAGGGAGAAATCAGACCCAAATCCATGGCATAGTTGTGCACAAATCCCACACTTCGCAAATCACTCCGGATCTCATCGTAATCACAATTATATTGAAAAATTCAAAGAAAAAAAACTAAAAAAAAAAAAAAAACAGAAGAGCCATCTGCTAACACACTCTTTCAGTGAGCAGTTGTCCTGTTTGTAGGTACCAAACCCACCAGAAATACTGATTGTATTTAAAAGACAAGCAGGTGCTGACAGTGGAGGCAAATTCATCTTTTACTCAGAGATCCATTAAAACCTTCCTGCTGACCTCTGGTAACAGGGAGCACAGATAAAATGGTCTGCTGGTAAATGGAGAGCGCTTAGTTGGAAATGACAGCAGGAAATAAATTCAAAGAGTGAGGAAGAGTCCAGCGCGCACACAAAGATCTGAAATAAAAGTTTTATTTAAGATTGCATAAATTACCATTTACATCATTAATAACGTTATCGATCACATTTTCTGAATTAATACACGGTGACTTCATTTTCAACAGACATCACTTGAAACCGATGAGGAAAAGAGTGAACGAAACAAGAGTTTGAAGGAGTGCTGGATCGCGTTTGCCTCTAAGGCTTCAACCCTACGACGTGGAACGCTGCGGTGGTGACATTTGCCAACATGCTGGTCGAGAACCTTAGATTACGGAGGGGAAAAGCGTGGGGCACTCAGGAAGCAGCACAGAGCACTTGGAATATAAAAAAAACTAAATGGAAGGGATGTTTGAAAACAGGAACGGAAATGAAAAAGAGTGAACATACAGTAAGGAGGATTAAGGGATAAAACACAAATATGGGACAGACAGTACAAGTAGAAGGAGAAAAGATATATACTACCCAGTATAAGTTACACTTTCAGAAATTTCCAGTGTGTCTGAACACCGATATCAAGAGCACAAGGATAAGAGTCTCCGCTGAACATGAAAATGTATGTACAAAATTACAAATAGCACTGCGCCTCCAGCTTTGGCTCTTGGAAAGCTACCCTCTGATCTTTGTGCGGTGCTCTGAGCTCCTGATGGCCACAATCCAGCCAATTAAAACACCAATTTTTGCCTCTCAGGAAAGGGAAACAAGTTGGACCGTATCAACAGAACAACTAATTGGCTGTGGAAGAAACGGAGACACCTCAAGGACTCTCAGGACCAGGGTTAAGACGCACGCTCCTCCAAATTCAAAAACTTTGTTCATTTTCACCACACTTTTTCGTACGGCTTCAGGGGCACCTGGGAGAGACGCCGTGCCGATTACAAGTACCTCCTTGAACATGACACTAATTTGAAGTCCTCCAAGAAAATAAATAGCAAAACAAAAAAATTACCAAGTGTTTGAATATCAAACCACGTAAAACTGCTGCTTTTCACAGGCATTTTGTCAATAAAAATTCAAATTCATATTAATTCATCTTCTTTGTTTTCAGAGAACAACCTTGCCCTTGAAACAGGATGTGACTGAAATCCAGAAGGGGAGCGCTCAAGTCTTCATGCCCGAGGAGTGAACGTTCGGTGGATTCCTGCCTTGCGGACGGCCCGCCACTTTTAACTCAAGAACTTCCGCTCTCTCCGGCTCTACCGTACTCTTAAGCTGTAACGCTGAACTATGCAGTGGGGAAAACAAGAGCAAAAAACTGTCAACCGTAAACACTTAAATGGCATCATACATGGGTGAGAGGCAAGTGAAGATTTCAGAATCAAAACTATCATACATCATGCTGTGTAAACATTTTGTCAAAGAACTGCACCAACGTGTAAACTCAATGTTACAAATTGTCAGATGAAGTCATAAGGTTAAATGATCAAAATGCTCTTTTTTAAAGATTATTTTAAAGATTTTTTGTGTTGATTTTAAAAGGTAAAACTTCACACCTCAAGATCTTATCTATTCTCTTCAGGCATAAAGGCACTTAGGATTTGTGTTTGACATTTAAGGTTGATGAATGTCAGGAGTATTTACTGTTTCCGGGAGGGTGAAAAGGAATTGATTCCCTAATGTCATGGTGAACTACGATGAGAAATGTTTGTGATGTGTTTGCGGTCAGAGCTTGATAAAAATACCTTACAGAGAGCAACTTCGGAAGAATTCTTGTCAAAGTGTAAAAGATTAAACCCCAGAAAGACCAAAGAATGCAGATCGCCCAGCTTATGTTTTATGACACTCCGTAGGGGTATCAATTGGCCTACGGCTCATTTTCCACCTAGAAAATTATGCAGAAACCTGCGGCATTTCTGCAACAAGGACACAACAAACACACCTTTTGTTTTCACTAACTAGAACTTACCACTGTAGTTCTTTTACTCTATAACGTCAAAAATGTCATGTAAGGTGGCAATCCCGTTCTTAAGACCAGCCTGCTGTGAATATTTATGCCAAATGCAAATATTAATAAGAACATACACAACACAGTATTTCCAAGTTTAAATAATACAATAAAGAACAGAAAAGTGTAGCTGCTCAACATTCACCCATATATAAGTACTTTAACGGAAAAACAGCCAGAGCTACTGAATTTGCAACTATACCGATAGATCAATATTATCATTCAGTATCTAGTTTTAGTGTGTGTGGGCTTTACCACTCAAGAGTTCTGAAAGAGGTGGCAGTTTAATCTATTATATCTACAGCTGTCAATGATGAGTGCGCCTGCAGTGTATTAAGTCTCCTTTACAAGTGTTAGAAATTAACGCAATGTCAGTCTGTATCAATGTTTCTTCATTTTTCTTCCTCTTATGTTTTTCTCCACTGAGTCAGAATCATTTTGTTTCTGTCTGATCAGCTCCTCCTTTTCGGCAAGGATTCTTGCATTACCCCCCCAATCCCGCACAGTGCTTTCACAAGCTTACGCTCCTGTGGTGCTGCTTAAGGAAGCTGCGCTGTTTCTCCTTTCCTGCCCCCTCCCCCTCCACTGCCCCCTCCCTTTCCCATCCCACCCGTCCCTGCCTCAGCGCATTGAATGTCTCATTCCTGGCCCTCTCCTTCTCTGCCTCTTCCCCCAACAGGCTGACCACATCGCTCAGGTCCCCCAGGTGCTCCACAGAGTCGCACTTCTCCAGGTCTGACGCGATGGTGCGCAGGCTGACCACGGACAGCGAATCGGACCCAGCCCTCTCCGCCTCCTCGGCCCGCTCTCGCAGCCCCCAGCCAATCTCCCTGTGCTTCTCCACCCACTGCCTGGTCTTCTCGCAGTCCACCCAGTCGTTCTCCTTCGCCGCTCCTCCTGAAGCCCCAACCTCCGACTCTGCCCCCACAGGAGAGCTTCTTCCCCCGAACGCTTTAGGCTTCTTGTATGCAGCTCGTTTCCGCCCCCTTTGGGCATGGATCTGCTCGCTGATTTGCTCCAGATTGCGAAGGGCTACTGAATAGCGAGTCTTCACCTTGGACACACGTTCCTCTAGCTGCACTACTTTGGACTTGTGCTCCTATAGAAATGTCACAGAACATCACACAGCAGAAATAATTTATTTACTGAAATAAAGCTTTCATCCCAATGACTTACATAGTTTGCAGTTAATTAACAGAGGCGGAAGCTCATAGAATTCATTCAGGTTAAATATCATGACTAATGTAAAACAGTAGGATTTGAACTAGCAATCTTTCATTGACAATTTTGGTGCCTTCAGTACCGTATCACCTGTTGACTACAAGTTTTCTCATTACAGAAGAAAATGTGTATAAAAAGCAGAGGGGAGTAGTCAAATGGCTCTCTGGATGTTTGTAGATGTACCTCCAGGATATAGTTGAACTGGGCCTTGAGTTCAAAGTAGGGTTTGGACTTGATGATGACCCTCTTGAGTTCCTTCTGGAGTGTTTGAACGCGTGCCTCTGCCTCCTGGCACAGCTGTGTGACGCGCTGGTGCTCCCTCTCGCTGCGGAGCCGCTCCTCCTCTGCCTCATTCACCTGGAAACCACATGGCCACCCTACATCAGGCAGGACAACCCCACGCCAACCAGAACAAGTTGACATGGAGGGCCTTCCCAGGACAATTAGTATTTATGCGTTACCCACCAGAGGCAACCCATGGCAATACATTACAACTCACCGCTTGTTAATACAGTATCACCTTCAAGCTATTCCCAAACACATTCCACTTCTTCAGTCTCAGTACAACATGACAACCAGCTTAAACACTCATAACTCAAACAGCTCAAAAGTTCAAATCTTGTAGTACAGCTCACACGCTGGCATCTCCCCACTTGTTAGCAAATTTACAAGTTGGATTAAAAGGAACTAATTTGAGACTGACATGGCTCTACATGGCATACCGGTCCAAAGACATGCTGCTCACCCATAGTGTGTAAGTGGCAGAGAGAGTGTGTTCCACTGATGTATGGATGAGTGACCCAGTGTAAGTAGTGTACCTAGGAGTGTAAGTCTTCCAGATGCTCTGGTTTCCTCCCACACTCCCAAGACATGCTGTTCAGGTTCACCCATAGTGTATGAATGAGAGTGTGTGTGTGTTCCACTAATGTATGGATTAGTGACCCAGTGTAAGTAGTGTACCTAGCAGTGTGAAGTCACCTTGCTGAATAAGGTGTGTGGGCTGATAACATTACATAGTATCCAATGGAAGTTGCATTGGAGAAAAGCGTGTGCTAAATAAATAAATGTAAAACCTGTTAGGGGTATACTGTTTAAATGTTAAATCACCCACACAAACAAATCACGGTAGATCATTACACCTACACTTTCTACAACTACTCCCAAGCCATGGAGTGTACCACAAAGTAAAAGCTGCCTACATAGAGCTTGGTGACCTATTGACCTCCTACTGTGCTCAGCTTAAGTGCTTATTGAAGAAAGTAAATAGACTAGCAAAAAAGAGAGCACTACTATAAATGGCACTGTCTTGTGAAAGTCTTAGCTGAGAAAAATGTGAGTTAAAGAAAGATACGATATCAAATGCAAGATTCCTAAAGATTCCTATCTGTTTAATACCACCATAGAAAAAGCTACAGGTTTCTAAAAGCCACCAAACACAACAAGTACTTAATTACTCTCAAGGACAAGATTGTTCCTGAAATAAAAATGTTCCACTCTCTGGCTGTTGCCTTAATTTCTCAGCTAGAAAAACAAAATTGGAGATACAAATTGAATCTAGCAACAAATATCAATCCAGAGGGACTATAAATTCTCTTATCACCGAAACTTTACTACAGGTTTCTCCTACCTTAGCGGTGGCGTGATTGAGCATCTCCTGCCAGGTGGGGTCCAGGGTGTTCCTGTCGGCAAGAAGCCCTTGTTCTGCCACGTACACCATCTCCCTAGCTGCTGAGTGCATAGAAACTGCCCTCTCGTAGCTCAGCGCCGCCTTCTGTGTCTCCTGCTGAGCCTGTTGAGACAGCAAGCAATCACGACACATGAAGGGACTCAAAAAGAGTGCAGCTAGACACCGGGTACAATATATAGTATATAGAGAATTGTCCTTCCAGCCTTTAACTGTCAGCAAAAATGGCAGCTAACTGATATTTAATGAGACAAGAAAACCAATCTCAAAAAACCTTGAGTAATATTACATATCAGAGCTTATTTAGAGTCAATATGACATGTTTTTAGCACAAACACATGTTTAGCTACACTATCTATAACTAGGAAAAAACCAAAATGTAGGTAATTTAAGTGGAAAACTCTATGTTTCAGGACACCAGCCTCAAGTAACACTCCAGCTGGTAATATCAAATTGTCAGTTTCATCTGTTGACTAAGTCTTCAGGGACCAACTGCATCTTAAGTACAGGGATGCTCCTAGTGTGAAAACAAAGAGCTAGACTTCCCCTTTTCAGCACTAGTGTTTTATCATGTGCTTTAATAAGATAAGGTTTTCTTTACTGATAATTCTTTTGTTAAAGGAAATGGGAAGTGACACCACTTTCTATGGTGTCTGAGAACACATGGCATTTATACCGTCAGGATAAACAAATAAATGTGGCTGGTGTCAGTAGGAATCAACAATGTACCGCATCATCATCTTAGTGTGGAAGAAAATCCTAACATAAGTCACTTTATGAGAAGGCCTTGGCTTAAAGTGAGAAATAGAAACAATATGGTAAAACAAACTGGAACAAGAAAGTCATTAATGCCTCACTAGGCCCAGGGATGGCTGTGCCAAGACTGATGACTGCTTTAGCCTGCATGAGTACATCAGAGCCTCCAGTGCTCACTGTCTCCTTTCACAGCAGTCAAGCATGGCTAAGGAACTTTCATCACAGTGCCATCCATGCATTGGGCATCGACAGCTACCAAATGCCAACGCTGTCGACTCAAAGAAGGGCGGCTTTAATCCTTTGCGATCTTCAAACCCCAAGCCAGGACTGGGCGTTCTCACAACTCTGCCCTACCTCTTTGGCCAGCCGGCGAGCCTCATAGTAGGGCCTGGCCTTCTCGATGCACAAGCCCAACTGGGAGCCCTGGGCATTGAGCTTCCTGGCTGAGTCTGAGAGGATCCTTCTGTAGCTCGACCGCGCGTCCTGAGCAAAAACAATAGTAAGCGAGGAATCATTTCTGTATCTCTATCATTTAAGCTTACAATTATTTACTCATTTATACAGCTGTGTAATTTTACTGGAGCAATTTAGGAAAAGCACCTTGCTCAACAGTACTACAGCAGGAGATGGGGATCAAACCTGCAACTTTCTTGGGTCCAAAGGCAGTAGCTCTAACCACTACGCTACCAGATGTCCCTGACTTCTGCTGGCTGTGACCGAAGGGCCGTGAACTAGTTACTCACATCCAGCTGCAGTTCCAGCTGGTTGATCTCAGCACTGGCCTGATTCAGGTGCTCCAGCTCCTCCTGCAAGACAAAAGACAGAGATGCACAACGAGCACAGCTCAACACATCCAGCTAATGTCCAAAAAACAAGTTACCATTGAGATTAGTATGATAAAGCACACATAAAACAGGCCTGTAAATTTAAAGTCACAAAAGAAATGCACAACACGTGGATTAGTCTTACTCTCTTTATATCAAACACACCAGGACTGAATTAAAAATGGTTTTATTTTTCACTCAATATATAGTCAATTTTGCAGCAAATCCAGGACATTAAGCGTATGTGTATGTATGCATGGATGGATGGATGGATGGATCTATGCACACACCTACCTGAATTCTTGGGTCTAGCTCTTCTTCATATGTGCTGTCATCTGCATCATCATCCTCATCGACATTTTCTTCTTCCGTTTTGTCATCCAGTTTTGCATTTTTCTCATACTGCCCCCCCACCTTGTCCCCGATGTCCCTCATCATGATGACGTCCCTCTCCCCACCGTCCCCAACCCGAGCTTTCTGCCCCTCAGCCTCCCCCTTCGACTCTCCCCCCGGCGTCTCCTCCCGCCACTCGCCGGCTTCAGGGCCTCCGGATCCTGCCGGACTTTCACGCAAGCTCCCCGGCTCCATTCCGGGCCTCGACATTCAACAAGCAACTGAATGAATAAAGTCCACCGGCGGGAGTGACAACATGCATATATTTATTCAGTCTTTCAGAAGGGAAAAATATATGCCTGAAGTCTTCTTCCTATTTTACCGTAATATTACATGTAGTCAGTTACCTAACAACAGATTCTAAATACTAGCTATCTAGTTTATTTAGATGAACCTGAGCCTGTAGTCAGCTAGCTGGACTCGAGTTAGCTAGATAGCTACCTACCATTCTTGTTTTATTGGCTCCCATTTCTAATGACTGGTAAGGTTGAATTAATGTTTGTCCTTTGTAAAGGTACGTCTGACGACTCACGATGAAGATTAAGATAATCCTAACAATGTTTCGGGTTTTATGCTAATATCATATACGTTCTGCCATATTCTCCGGCGCTCACACCTCTCATCCTCCAACTAATACCCTAACGTAAATAGAAAACGCGTTTTCCTCGCGGCCGCCGTAGCTTAATCACGTCATCAGGAAGCGCTGCTTTTGGTACTTATTCCCAGCCAAATAAACCGACTTTAACTATTAACTTTTTAACTTAACTGCAGCGATAGATCAGTCTGCAGTACTGATACCACGGCATCACATTTTATTGAAATTGTCACTTCTGCTTCGTTTAATTATTATTGTTTGCACATATTAGTAAAAATGAATCACAACTGCATGAAATTATTATTTATATAATAATCATCAATAATTATTATTTGGAATAAGTCATGGTGCAAAAAAACAAACATCGCAAAGACATTTTAATCGTTCTAATCATTGTTTTTTTGTATTTCATTTCATTTTTTATTAACATAATCAATAATGGTACAAATGATAGCAACAAAGAGTATAACAGTATAAAGATATATTAAAAAGAAAAAAACAAATGTAGCCAGAGGAATACAGATTACAGTTTAGATAAAAATGCTCAACAATTTACAGAGTGTAATAGTTTTAGTTGCTTTTATTAGTGGAGTCTTGGATAGTAGTAATGTACTGTTTGATTTCATTTGAGAGTGCTATAGGTCAGATTTCTTGCTAGAGAGTTCTAATCAAGGAAACCAAAGAGCACATTTTCCCACTAGAGTGACAATGGTTTGCGATGCTGAACATTTACATGAATGAAATTTTGCAATTTTTGCCAAAGTGTTACACTTACGAGCACTGCAGGACTACGTGCAGAACAGTTTATGATTGCTCTTTGCAAAATAAGACAGGTTGTGCCAATGTTTTTTTGAATTTTTGATGATAAAAACTTGCTGGGTAAATTGTCTGGATCAGCTTAAATGATACCTCTTTAACCTTATTTATGAATACAGATACATCTGTGGTAACAACCATATTTTCCTCCCTGCACACAGGCCTGTTACACATATGGAATTCCAGAATGAGATGACATAGGGTACGGAAGTGGCTTTGTTATTGTTTACCGAGGCTACAGAGACATAATACTTGTCAATCAATGACTATTTTGGGTTGAGTGATGGCAGTTCAACTGAGAAAGAACTGCGGAGATTCTTGAGGAGCATACGAGTACCAGAAGGACTAGCCTTCACGATAGTCAAAAATTCTCTTAGTGATATTGTTTTGATACTCTTCACTGTACACAATACAAAAATGTATTTTGGATTAATCTGAGAATTTTTTTTAACATATAATCAATATAGTTGTAATACATACTTAATACATAAATTAACATGAAGGATTTGTTTATCAATTCCACTTAAATTTCTTATAGTTTGAATTAATTTTTAACTTTTCTCCATAATTATAATCTTACTTAAATCAGTATGAGTCCTGAAGACTGATTTTCACTTGAGTTTCACCATTTGCTGTTTCTAGTGTGGTATATCATTTTCATAGTTTTCACTTTTTTCCATTGTAAAAGTGTGTGATTTGATGACAAGCTTGAATTTTTACAATGTGGGAGACCATATAGTCTAAAATGCAAAGTATTTTTAGAAAATATAAAGAGGGTATATCCTATTACTCATAAATTCATTAAATACTGTAAAAGCATGCTATTCATTAAAAAATTTATTTCAAAATACCTTATCTCACGTGCTTATGATGACAAAACAGTGCCAGCCCTCAACATTGCACAGAAATTAGACTGCATATTTATGTTCCAGACTTTTGAATGCATTCTCATTAAGTCCAACAAAAAGTGGTATAACTCAAGCTCTGGTTTCTTTCAGAGCTCTCCATCTTTTCCAGTGCCTCAGCTCACAACCAGCAGCTGGCCTTCAGCACATGTCACAGCTGGGGTCATCTGCTCCCAGCACTATGTGTGACTTTTCTGCCTTTTCCAGAACCTTTTCACTTCACTGTGTCCGTGGGGTGTCACAACCATCACCCTGTGTGGGGCGTTCTGCCACACAAGCACCCCTAATTCCTGCACAAGGGAGAGAGGTTCTTCCAGTCAAAAAAGCCCAGCTGAACTCAGTAAAGTGTTCTCAGTTTCCACAAGCGAAAAGGTCAACGGCAAAAACATGAGAGACACAGGAACTGACCTGAGCTCTGTCTCTCAGCACTTCAAAATCAGCCTGGGACAGGAACTGGTTATATAGCACTCCTGGTAAGTAAAAACAAGAAAACAGAAGTAGTACACAAGACAATCATATCTGTTACATACAAACAACCTGGCTATGGCAGACAGACAAACGTAGCTGCAGGACTTTGTGTGTGAATAAACCAAACTGCGATCTCACTGCACTGGGCCGACGAACTACAGCACCACAAATTTCACTCTAAATCAGCATTACACATACTCGGTCACTTTTATATCTTCTGGACGACAACAAAAAAAAAATATTGCCAATAAATGATGACAAACACATTCAGAGAATTTCATACAACAACACAGAACAAACACTGCCATGCAGATCACAAGTATGCAAATGAAAGTATTGGATGGGTAATTTCTGACCCCTAATCTCCATAAATGGACCCTTCAATATCTACAGAAGAGGATGTGTTTACACACTGAGACACATACTCACCTTCTGTGAATGACAGCCTGTCTCGTTCCAGCTCCCAAAGTCGAATCTGGTCAGTGATTGTGGGGGGGAGCACAGGGGTCTAACAAAAAAACAAAACATGGGAGGGGGTGAATTTGCTCACACTAGGAAACATATCAATCCATCACAATCCACCTGATCACATCATGTCATCAGCAGTGTGATTAAACCATAGGTCATATACCTGTTTGAGCATGACAGGGTGTGCTCTTGTCCTCAGAAAGTGGATAATCTGAAAGCCGCACAAGACATGCCTTATTTCAATACAAACTTGCATCAGTTACTTAAACCGTTAAAAATTATGTTTTCTAGTTTAACCAAACTGAGTATAATCAACACATTAAGCTATATTTTCTTTAAAGATTTAAAGTTCCACAAATGTTCTCAACAGACCAGGGGTCAGCTCTGTTACTGGAGGCATAAATCGAGTAGGTTTTACATTAAGCATTCCAACAGACATCAGAAAAATCATGCAAAAGGATGACGTGTGTCTGTCTATCCTGACTCAGTGTGTCTACAGCATTCTGTTTACCTGGTGAGCAGTGATGCCATTGGCTATGGCCTGCTGGACTGACTCCCTAGTCACCTGAGCCACCACCACATTGGGGAAGCGGTATAGCATCTCACTGAACAAGGCCACCAGAGCAATCTGCAGTTCTGAGTCTGGGGGGGAGGAGGAGGAGGCAGGGAGGGTGATGATCTACTGCCCTGAGAGAGGGTAGTACATTTTGGTTAAACAAATGACAGGAGAACAGTAACAAGCACATACTTGTATAGGCATACAGGCGATAATTTGTTTCCACTATAATGAAGCCAGAGTCACCGGTCCCAGGAGTGACAGGCATGGAGGCAGAGGAGCTGTTGGCCGTGACGCCCGCAGCCAGGGTGATGGCCAGCCTTGTGGGGTAATATCTCCTGGACTTCCTCTGAGAGATGGAGACACTGAGAAAATCAGCTTCTTCAACCACTTTAACTTCTCTTAATATCTAGATCCCAGTAGTTTTGTCATTCACTGACAGCAAATAATGTAAAAACATCTGATTTCAACACTTCATTAAAGACACCTCAAAGCTGTTATTCCCCCTGGTCTTTCTTACATGGTCCTCTAGGAACTGAACATGCTGTTTAGATCAACTTGTACAGGCTTGCTGTTTGCACTGGAACCAACAAGTCAATGCACTCAGCTTTCTTTGTGAACCACTGAGCAGATGGCACTGTCCATTCAGCTCCCTTGTCTCTCACCTTCCTCTGGAAGACGAGCCCAAACTCACGCAGATGCTGCAGGAAGGTCAGCAGAGATTCACTCATTCCCTCCACTGAGTAGTCCTAGAGTACAAGGGCAGACAGGGCAGACTGCCAGGTTACCCCCGCAGGGACTCAAACATGGTCAAAGACAGTTTTACAAACCCTTACAAGGACACACTTGCTTTCAAACAGACAGGTTTGCTCACCCATCAGTAATTTGATGCAACAGGCTGTCTGGCTAAACTGGATGACTGACAGACAGCTTTAAATGAACTACATGACACTGCACTTCGAGATGTGCTGGGCAGAGAAATGCTTTTACCACTACAGAAAAGCTCATAGAGATCATTTCAAAAATACATGCACAAAAAAATGCAAGATACGGCTGTGTGTAAAATAATGACTTTAGCTTTAGAGTCCCGAGGGCTTTTTGCAATAGTCACATCAGAGCAACAAAATGGCCATACTTGTAAATCACAGCTAGAATCAATACACATCTTTTTCAAATACCTCAATTGATTATGATAGATCAAGTGCTTAACAGAACTTTACTAATATTTCGTTAAAATGAGTGTAAGAAATATAAAAGTCAACAAAAAACTTATAAATGCAAATGCTATATTTGAAAACCACCTTGGAAAAATTAATCCATTTATTTCAATACTATTGTGGCAAAGCAGTACTCTCAGTGCCAGAAACTAATTATGGAACAATCAATATTCATTACAACAGCAGAAATTTTTATTTACCCTTCCAAGTGTTGAAAAACTGAGCTGGAACAAAAAGGACAGAATTTCCACCAGGTCCATCCCTCTGGACTGAGAGAGAAATGCAAATTAAAACAATGCAAACCCTTTTGAACACTTTCTGTTACCATGTGCTACAATTTGCAGATATGGAGATCTGCAATTAATAAAAAATTATATACTATGACAACATGGTAATTATTTGTATGTTGTGAACATCCTGTGACTTAACAATATATGCATGCCACCTTGCTTTCACCAATCAGAAACATTCAATAAATGGGTTCCTCATGGACAGAGGAGGGTAGAATGAGACAGCGAGTCCTCAGAGAGAGGTGCGAAAACACAAGTACAGGGGTTAAATTTCTTATTTAGGACACACCTGGGCAGTGTTGAGGTACTGGAGAATGAAGTACCAGAGCTGCGAAGCCGTATCGAGGAGAAGAAACTGAAACCCGGCCGAGGTAATGCATGGGGCTTCTCCTGCCTCACTAGGGGGAATGAGAAGAGAAATGACAGACACAGGGGGAACACAGAAAAGACATTTTTAGCACACAAACAACTCAGATCAGCACTATCCATCGAAATGAAAAAGACTTAAGAAAAACAGGTAGATTTTAATATTGATGCTAACAATATACGCAGGATGAGGGATGCTTTCTAGTGTCATGTTCTTTATCCTGATTATTTTTAAAGTCTTTAATATTAACCGAATATATGAAATATCCTTGTGGTATTATTAGAGTGAGTGGTTCTAGGATCAGGTCTTGGAACCACTAGGGATTCTGAAAGCAGAAGCAGCGGTATGTTGAAACACAGATCAGAGTGTATGAGCACTAAGTAAATTGCAGGCCCTCCTACCTTCTCATGAGACCAGCCTGCGTGAGCAGCTGAGCCAGGTCCTGGCTCACAGCTGCACTAGGTGAGCCCACCATGAAGTGCAGGATCACCTCCCAGCGCTCCATGGCATAGCGGTCTAAGCTCTCCACGTCTCGCGCATGCCGGTCTGGCCCCAGAATGCTGCCTTCGTCCGCCCATGCTTTCCCACTAAGGGGGAAGAGAGAGGGGAACCCAGGTCATCCTGCCTCATTTAACATCTCCAGTCTGAAAACGTGCTGAACTTCACTCTTTAAATGTGTGCAGAAATGTGCCAAGACATTTTCACTGTACTAACCATGTTTACTCAGAAATGCACAGCTTAGAGAATAAAAATTGATGTGAAAATGTGTTGTGAAGAAGATACTGAAGTTTTGTTTTCTTAAGTGCACAGGCCATGACCTGGTTGCTCCTGTAAACAGCATATGAGACAACACTTTCTGTCTCTGAGGTAAATAACTAATGCAGTGTAGGTAACAGAAACCTGAGGTATTCACTTCCTATCCTCGCAGAACTCACCCCCCCAGAACAGCGATTCTCAGGTTGTCTTTGAAGATGGGGTTCAGCACGATCCCTTGCAGCCCCCCTTGGAGCTGCTGGCTATGCCAAAGGCGAAGCCCCCTGAGCACAGACACACAATGGTCGTGCTCCCTGCGGGGAAGTGGTAGCGGGTTAGTTAACGCACCGGAGAGGTGTGAACCCGCTACTTTTCATACAACATGCAGCACAGTTACGCACTTCTGACCGTCCTTCTTCACCCACAGGGACGTGGCAGCCTCAGGGAGTGCTTGATCCAGGAAGAGCATTCGCATCACATAGTTCTTCGCCAGTACAGGGAGCTCCCTGCAGTAAAGGAGACAGCAAAGGCACGCAAGGACTGACAGCACTGTCATAAATTCAATTCCTGTCAAACACACAATACTATTTATCCATTTAGCTTGTGCTTTTCTCCAAAGCAACTTACAATGGGAGGCTTGTCTGATAAGCTTATTTCAGAAATGTATCCATTTATACAACTGGGTCATTTTTACCATATCTATTCAGAGTAAATACAGTCATATCCCAAGATATTTTAACTTTACGAAAAATTTTGTTTACATTTATTTATTTAGCAGATGCTTTTCTCCAAAGTGACTTCCAATTGAAACTATGTAGCATTACCAGCCCACACACCTTATTCACCAAGGTGACTTACACTGCTAGATACACTACTTAGAACGGGTCACTCATCCATACATCAGTGGAACACACTCTCTCTGTCACTGACACACTATGGGGGAACCTGAACAGCATATCTTTGGACTGTGGGAGGTAACCAGAACACCTGGAGGAAACCCACGCAGACACGGGGAGAACATAGGTGCTGTGAGACAGCAGCGTTACTCACTGTGCCACCATTTAACACCCATTTCAGATACTGAGCCTTTTTTTTGTTTTTCATTTTGATGGTAACTGCATTCCACGTACCAAGAGCCAACTTCTGTCGCGAGGGGCCGCGACACCATGCACCGCACCACCCCACCCCCCCTCCCGCTGCCTGGTACACATTGCACCCGACCGCCATGATGGACCTTGCAGCTGGTGGGCCCACATGGCCTCCCCACGATGCCTTTTTGGGCTGAGCCCGGCCGGGTTACGCGGGCTGCCCGGCCACCAGGCGCTCACCTAGGAACACTACCCCCAGGCCTGGCTCCAGGGGTAGGTCCCGGTGACCCTATTCCGGGTAGGGTAAACGTTTTCCTGTTTCCATTTTTCATAGGGGTTTTTCGGATTGTGTTAGTCTGGATCTTCACTCTAGACCTGTTTGCCGTGGGAGACCCTACCAGGAGCATACTGCTCCCGACCACATAGTTCTGGGGATCCCTAGATCACACAAGCCCTTTCACCACACCAAGGCCCCGATCCAGGGAGAATTTGCCCCAGGTGGAGGAGTTCAAGTATCTTGGGGTCTTGTTCACGAGTGAGGGGAGAAGGGAGCATGAGATCGGTCGCAAACTGGGAGCAGTGGCAGCAGTAATGCAGTCGCTGTACCGGACTGTACTGGCGAAGGGGGAGCTGAGCCATAAGGCGAAGCTCTCCATTTACCGGTCGATCTACGTCCCTACCCTCACCTATGGTCATGAACTTTGGGTAATGACCGAAAGAATAAGATCGCGGATACAAGTGGCCAAAATGAGTTTTCTCCGCAAGGTGTTGGGACTCTCTCTCCGTGAAGGGTGAGGGGTTCGGACATCCAGGAGGAACTCAGAGTAGAGCCGCTACTCCTCCACATTGAGAGGAGCCGGCTGAAGTGGTTCGGGCATCTAATAAGGATGCCCCCTGGGCGCCTCCCTTTGGAGGTATACCAGGCACGGCCAACTGGGACGAGGCCCAGGTGTCGGCCCAGGACCCGCCGGAGGGATTATATCTCACAGTTGGCCCGGGAACGGCTGGAGATCCCCCACACTGAGCTGGAGGAAGTTGCGGGGGACTGGGGCGGCTGGGCCTCTCTGCTCTTTCTGCTGCCAACGCGACCCGAACAGGAGAAGGGGGATGGAAGATGGATAGATGGATGGATGGATGGTTGGTAACTGTGCTTTCAGTGTACGATAATTGCCTATGCAATGAGTTTCTCAGGAAGGTGTTACCTTCATAAGAATAAGTAAGAGTGTATGTTGAAAAACATTCTCACTTATCTAAAAAGGGTGCTGCAATGGTATTCAACTCTGGGTCCTTTCAGTGCAAGGTGGTGCCTCTAACCACTATACCACCTGCTGCCCCATTTAAAAATACAAAGCTGGCATCATTCAAGGACCTTATTTCTATTCTCTAATAAAATTATTTACATGTACAGTTTGTTTAAAGGGTGTATTGACAGTCAAACAGATTAATAATATGAATCATCAGTTACCAGCCAGCTCAAATTTATTAACGTGACAGGAAAAAATTTATTATAAGACTCGCTTATAGGTTTTTCTTTTCCACACTTCATTAAGATCTAATTAACTGAAAAAAAGAGGAAATATAGATCTCCATGTAATTATATACTAATGAAGATATTGCACAGGATGCTACAATTGGTCTTTTCCATCAGTCGCTGGGACTTCAACATTTTACTCCCATGAAGGTGATACTGAGGAAGAGGGGAGGGGGAGGTGTGTGTGTGTGTGTGTGTGTGCGTGCGTGCGTAATTTCACCTGAACACAGCGAGGCATGTGGCTGGATGGTTGTAAAGCCGATCCAGGATGTCTGGACTCAGCTCTCTCAGGTACTCATGGAGGTTCTTACACTGCAGCTGCACGCGGAGCTTCATACCTGCAATGAGAGAGAGAGAGAGAGAGAGAGAGAGAGAGACACACACTTATGTGCAAATCATGTTGACAAATGTGTGCCAAGGCAGAGACATATATGCCAATGTGTATAAACGTAAATGTGAAGAAATGTTTGGAAAAGTGGACAAATAATATGCGCAAAAATGCCGCACATCTCGGCTGGCGCAAGTCAGTCAAGTGCGTCACAAATATTAACAAATAAGAAATATGTGTACAATTTTTACTACCCACAAAAATGTTACAATTTTTGCATAAAACTAAATATACTGTATAAACATTTTTGGTCTTGTGAAACTGTATTTCCACAAGAAAACTAAAATATTTTTCATCTTGCTGCTGTGTAACTGTTTTTCGAATCCTCCACTCACTCACTCACTCAGTTCGTCACTAACAGGAACCGGCAACTTGATACCTTTTCAAACTCTTTAAAGTACAGGATTGCGAGTCCTTTTTACCTCAACTGCTGGTGTTTTGCAGTAAACAGAAGAATTTTCTGGACAAAGTAGCAACTTTCACCAAATTCATCCTCATTCAGGTTTTCTGCTGTGCAGAAGCCATGTTGGAAGATCACATGACCAAAACCGCGCTTTGTCATTGGCTGAAATCAGACGCTTCGGGTTGCCAGAGTTTCAGGTAATAAATCCCCATTTGGGGGATTTTGACAAACCAATGGGTGTGAATGTGGAGTGAATATTATGAAGCCTATAAACACGCAAAAATCAATGACGGGATAAAAAAAAAAAGACTCTGCAATGTAGCACCAAACAGCCAACAACCTTTTTTTTTTGCAAAATATTAATATACACATGTGCTTTCTGAATCATTACCTTTACTCATTTGTTGACCCATTTCTCCAAAGCAACTTAGTGTTACTCTGCTTATAATTATTAACCCACTTATACAGTTGGCTGATCATTCTTAGTGGCACAATTGAGGGAAACAACAGCTAGAGGTGGCATCTGCAGCTGAGACGAAACGCAGAAGCTCTAACCACTATGGCACTTTCTTCTACGTTTGAAAACTAAACCGTAGAGAGAACTGGTAAAGGCTGTCTTGATGCTGAGAAATAGTACTTCTGAGGTGTAACACAAACTCTATAGGGGATCAAAACAGTGAATGCTCATGAAAACTAAGCTGGGAAATCATGGACATTATGCTGTAGTTCCACAAAAATATTTTATTGTAAATAAAAAATTAACATGAAAAATGTAAAAATATTTGGCTAACATTTACTCTTCCATTATCATTTCAAGTCTTACATTATTCAACCTCTATTACACAATCAGAAATATAGACACATTATACTGACAAACAACTCTCTCCATTACTCAGTGTCTGTTTACATTGCTGTACATTCTTGCTTATTAGCCAAAGAAATCTGAGCCAGTGTTTAGCTGGCAAAGAAGCCCGAACTTCAAAGAGTAAAGCCGTATGGATGGACATTCTCCCAGAATGGCAGTTTTAATATTAAAATATTCAGTCCATCCAGATACAGCAGAGTGAGAACAACTGCAGTCATCCGACATGCTCTTAAGAATCCTCTTTCTCTTGGAACCTGCAATTAACACCAAAGGGTGAGGAGCAGAACATACACTGAGCAAGTACTTATCTGTAAACATTGTACTGAAATACATGAATTTATAATAAACTTTATGATGATCATCTAAAATGTTTGGTGGTATATATGATTAAGTGCATTTCTGTACATTACCTGCAATGTATGCATGTATAGAAGACCGTCTGCCCTTCATCCGCAGACCTCATCTGTCTAGTATGATACACCATCCCCTCTTTGTTACAGCGGGAGCATCGCCTGTCGATCTGCAAAGGAAATATTCAAAAGCCCAAAAAGTTGATGAAGCAGCTTATCTGTGTAACTGGAACGTCTCAAAGTTCGGCATTAGACATAAGCAGTAAGCATCAGCATCCCTGATCATCCCTGCATTGCTCTTTGATCTGAGAGGACGGATTAGTTCGTGGTAAAGTGTCATACTTAAGTATTTTGCTAGTGGGCTAAGTGAACGTAGGGGACTCACCACTGGTCCCTTGAGTTCAGCCTCCTCCTCCTCTTCCTTTGGAAAAGAAGAGGCTTCCAAAGGGTTAAACACCACTGATGATGTGACCGCTTTGTCTGCGAATTCTGACAAAAAGAGCGGCGTGAGATTTTTAACACCCCTTTCTGTGGCTGGGGAGGGGCACTGGGTTTGTGAGCGTGACCCTGCGGCGCCGATGTCTCACCGTGGATGGACACCGTGAAGCGGCACCGGGGGCATGTGACCGTCTCCTCCAGGCCGGGCAGGGGCAGCACGCAGCCGCATTCAGGGCAGAAGCTGTGATCTCCGCTGAAGGTAGACATCTCTTCCAACAAAACGCACACAGGTGTATCAAACACACTCCAAACAAAGAAGGTCAAAGAATCTCACCAGTCAAATTAAACACATGTTTTTAAACACATAACAAATCTGTGGCTTACATGGACAATATACACTTCAGAAAATCAGTTGATAAATGTACAAGATGTAGAAGCAATAAAGGTTAGATATCACTTAAGTTCTAGTGATTTAACTACTTTACAAACATTACTACTTAAATTTAAAAACAATTCATGTTTTGTTTGTATCCCTTCCTTCTCCATTCATCATGTCATCACTAAAAATGCAGTAAGAGCACATCACCGTTCATCTGTTTAGCTCTTAAATTCACATACAGAAGTGTTTGTATGTTTTCCAGTGAGCTAGAATGCAGTTTTAAGAGCAGATTTCTAGTTTAGTTCACAAACCGTAACGACCGACCTCTCTAACACGTTTCTACTCCCTGCTCTCCAACGATGGCCACAGTTAAAACGCATATGGTGTCCTCTACTCGCCCTCACTTAATTATCACGTACATTCAGACATGGGATTGACAAGCTTACCCAATGCAAATATTTTACGTTATTATTTGATCGTATTGTTTTTACTTTTAAATATCGTAAATAATTACGAATAATTATAATTTCCAGACAATTTGAGAAATTGCTGTCAGGCGAAGTCAACGAACAGCATTTCGGGCCTTTATACAAAAGCTTAATGGCGCTTGTTGATGACGTCTGTTCGAATGAGTCGACTCTTCGTATTGGAGTGAAAGTGCAAGGTAAAGCGGTCGACTTGATGCATTAAACTGTTTAAATACATTTATTATAGGGTCTGGCAGGGAATGAACACCACATTTTTTGATAAAAACAGGAGGGTAGCAAATATCAGCTAAATTCCTATATTTCCTTGTGGCCTTTGTTTGTAGACTGAAGTGTGTCATGTTACGAGCTAGCATGTCATGCTAACTGTTGTGACTGAGAGCGTAATGCAATGGAGAGGGAAATTACACAAAGGGTTATTTGTGCAGCTAAGCCTTGCCCATACGGTTTTATTAACCAAATGATAAAGCAATGGAGACGTGCAGTATTTTATTGGCGGGTTTCTTCTTGCTAGCCATCTCTGTCTCGTGTTAGCTTAGCTGAATGCTTAGCTAGCTTGCGCTGTCTTTTTCCCGCCACGATGCCATGGCATGCAACTTCGTTTAAAATTAAATTCGAGATTTTTTGACAGATATGGAGTAAGAAAGAGTTACTGGAGATGCAGTTAATGATGATCAATCAATTTGCATCTCCATAACGGGTTAAAATTGTGCTGTGATTCTCATGTGTATATAATAAATACGCCGGTAAGTTAGTTCTGTTCACATACAGTGTTGTTGTATTAATGGTGTCAGTTAAAGTTACTTTTTCATCATCATATAATGGAGCTAATGTCAATTATTTTAGTCATCTGACAATGACGGAGAACGATGTGGAGAACGAACTTCTGGACTACGAGGACGATGAAGTGGATGGAGGTGGAGGAGTTGGAGATGGGGGCCTTGGAGGAGGCGCTGGAGACAGTCTGTCCCTTCGGAAGGAAGGGGTGAAGGGCTCGTATGTGTCCATCCACTCATCAGGGTTCAGGGATTTCCTGCTGAAGCCTGAGCTGCTGAGAGCCATTGTGGACTGTGGGTTTGAACATCCCTCTGAAGGTGAGGAAAGGGAACCACTTTTCCTTAAGAGCACTGATACCTGAGTAGTCCACATGCTGGGCTTTAAATAACACTTGAGGAACAACTGTTCTCCTTATTCTGGAAGCAGTAAAAGTAGGTCCTGGGATACATGCTAACCCTGCTGTGTTTTCTCTAATCCTCTCCTAGTTCAGCATGAGTGCATTCCCCAAGCCATACTCGGCATGGATGTTCTGTGCCAGGCTAAATCTGGCATGGGAAAAACTGCAGTGTTTGTGTTGGCCACCTTGCAGCAACTGGAGCCTGTTACTGGACAGGTAATATTTTGGTTTATGTGTAACAAGCAGTGAGGTTCTGTTGGTATCAGGGAGCTGATCTGTTGATGATCTTGTTGGCCATAACCAGATGATATGGTATGCCAGTGGAGAGAGATAAGGAGGGGAGATACATGGGAATGCAAACACAACTTGTGCAGTAGCATTCTGTGTCAGCTGGAAAGGTTTGTTAGAGGAGGCCAGAAGGCCAGATACTAGTCCAGGTGGGATATCACCATGGCCTTCACCAGAAGCTTTACTGAGTGTCAGATAAGGATGGATCCTGTGGATGTTATGCAGATGTTTGTAGGACCGTGTTAGAGCATCGTATTGATAGAAGCTGAGACATGAGTAGATTTTTAGAAGAGCTGGGTATCGTCAGCATAGCAGTGATGCCAGAATCCAAGAGAACCAATGACAGAGCTGAGGAAAGAGGTAGGGAGCCCAGCTCCCAGCCCTGCGGAACACCACTTGAAAGACGCTGTTGGGAAGACAGGGAGCCACGGCAGACCACCTGATAGTGTACATGACATGTAGGACTCAAAGTTTTGACAGAAAAGAGAGAGGAGAGACAGACCTATAATTCGGGACTGAGTTTGGGTCTAGGGAGGGTTTCTTTAACCTTGGTGAGATGAGAGTAGTGGGTTTAACTTCCTGTGTGTGTCTGTTTTTAACTAATTTTTTCTCTCTCAGGTCTCAGTGTTGGTGATGTGTCACACTCGAGAACTGGCCTTTCAGATCAGTAAGGAGTATGAGCGCTTCTCAAAGTACATGCCTACTGTTAAGGTATTGGGTCCTCCCTCTCATCTGCTTGGGTTCTGCTCTCACCATTGGAGGCTGCTTGCTCACCTGTTCTTTCACTCCTGTCATCTCTCTGTTCAGGTGGGAGTGTTTTTTGGGGGTTTGTCGATCAAAAAGGACGAGGAGGTGCTGAAGAGGGAGAGTCCGCATGTGGTGGTGGGAACCCCAGGCCGCATCCTGGCCCTGTCCCGCAATAAGAGCCTCAACCTGCGTCACATCAAGCACTTCATCCTGGATGAGTGTGACAAGATGCTGGAGCAGCTGGGTAAGGGTTATAACTCTGTCTCTGGCTGTTAGACTGTATTTCATTAATATTCTGTGAAGATGGCCTCTGGAAGAGTAAAATTACTTTCTTACACGGTTCCTGTGTAAGACACATGACTGTATTGAAAGAGTCTTGTTTAATAACTTGTTTTATTACAGTATTTTTTTTTTTCTGCCTTAACTGTCCCTAATCTTGCTCTCCTTATTTCCTCCTTCTTTACTCTCTGGCAGACATGCGCAGAGATGTCCAGGAGATATTCCGCATGACACCCCATGAGAAGCAAGTCATGATGTTCAGTGCCACCCTGAGCAAAGAGATCCGCCCTGTCTGCCGAAAGTTCATGCAAGATGTAATTACCTCTCTCGTCCGTCTCCCTCCGCTCCTCCCTCTACCCTCCCTGTCCAGCCACGCCTCTGCACCCCAGAACCTCAGTGGAGGGTTGGAGGAGTCTCGGAGCATCCTTGAGAGCAAAAGCCACAATACGGGAGGGAGGGGTTCCGTTGTACAACCTGATGTTTCGTCGCGAAGAGCCAAAGTCAGTACGAGAACGCACATAACCTCCTCGGCTAAAAATACTCTCCAGGCACTACGACATTATACAACACTCTGTGAGTTGATATTTGGGCCTTGCAGTCCGTTATACAGGCTGACAGCGCATGATTCTTTGAAGATTTTTTGTCTTGTGGACAAATGAATTGTTTGTTTATGCATGCTGACACATGCATACCAGCAGACTCTGTGAGGTAATGTCAGAGGAAATGATATGAAAGGCTGAAGTTATGAGTTTGCATCTCAGTGCCTCAGACCTCATGTGTACATTATTCCTGTCCCCCTGAGTGAGTTTTTACATCAGCTGTCTGCTTTGAAATAACAGAAGGCACCAGACATTTTTGGATGCATGCATATTGAGCTGTGTAGGCATAAGCACACACAAATATATGGCTGTGATCTACACAATTACCGTAGTTCAGTTAAAGCTAATGGTTCAGCTGGCTGCCGAAGCTGTGCACGAGGCGGTCAAAAAGTTCATCCAGCTGCGTTGTTTAACTTTCCTCTCGATTTATTGACCCTGCAGTACAAAGTGACTGGTCTTCAAGGACACAACGGCAAAACCTCTCCCGTATCTAAATCAGTTGGCCGTTTATTTCTGGTAGTTTCTCCCCCGACTGAGGTTTGAAATGGCTCCGTCGCCATGCGCTAAAATTGTAAAAGAAATCTTTTTGTTGCCTGTAAAAGAGTAGCCTTTTAGCTTCATATTTAGGTTCCGTTTTGTGAACACTGAGACTGAAATTTGGGAAGAAATGTGGAAATAAGTCTGCGGGCCCATGTATCAACCACAGATTAAGAAAATCATTGAAAAGTACATGCAAATAAAAATGCAGAACGGGATGCGTAAGAACGCAGAGGGACAAAAATATTTTAAGGCTTTTTTTTTTTAAAAATTAAAAAAAAAAAAAAAAAAAATTCCCAGACCCACAGTAATGCTATGCACACCATGTTACTTGTTCAGTAAGTCACTGAGGATCTCTTTCATGGCAGAAGGTTGTGAGTTAATTTCCCAGAAAAGTTGTATGAAGTCATAAGACCAACGAAACACGGAAACCATCACCTTTGGATATGGTTGTCTTCATCCCCGTCTTGGTCCAGCGTCAGCTCTGCAGCTGGACCAGCATCGCTTTCCGTTTAGCAACGTCGCACTGAAGAGAGGAACCACCCGGAAACGGAACAACACAGCCACTGTGCCACGAAAGTCGCAACACGGCCTGTTTCTGGAATCTTCTAGATGAGATGCGCGGGTCTGAGACAAGCAGGAAGTGAGGGATGGTAGGGAGGGCTGAGCTGCGGAAGACTGGAGCGGGAGGGTTGAGATAAACAAAAAGCTGAGGCTGCAGGAGACTCGCGGGTGCAGATAGAACAAAAGAATCCGGATTCATAGAAAACGCTCCAAACCAAGTCGACATGAAAATGCTGAAAGTCCTACACAATGCCAGCGAGAGAAGTGCTTTAACTGTTTAAAAAAAGACCTAATAAGAGGTGTAATTAGGACATGTCCCTTTCCCTTAATTACTTTGCCAGCAAAGGAACTTTTTTTATGAGTCATCCCATTTGAACTAGCTGTCAAATCCAGTGTCCATCTGACAAGTGAAATGTGTTGCATTCATTCAGTTTACACACATTGCCATTTATTTAAACACAGAGGACTGCTCTCTCTCTCTCTTACTCACACACACACACACACACTGTACACTCGCGGCAGTCACATCTAGGTCAGAAACACCTCACCGTGGACAGGAAATCAAAGAAGTTCTGCGGTGGACTGGACAGATGGACAGTCTGATTGGATAGGACTGACTGGACAGACCTAGACTAGAGTGACTTCCAGACTGGCACGTGATGTTTGGAGTGTAGGCACTGGATGACTGAGGAACTTGACGTGACAAGGACTGAAATGTGTTCAGATTCAGACAACTGGACAGACCAGAACAGAGGACAAATGGCAAATAAACTGAGGACTTTGGGACTGATGGTCTTACGTGGTGAGACGGTCAATGAGTCCCTTTTTGAACTTTGCTAACATTGCTCATATAAGGTAAGTACAGGGTTCCTTGTTTAGCGGTGTGTTGGAGCTTTTACTGAGGAAAGATCCTGTTTCAGGCAGAAACAAACTCTGCTGAACCGGGGTTCAAAGGAGTACAAGATTTCTGTTTTTAGGCCTCGCTTTTCAGAGGCAGCTGTCGTTCTTTGGAAAAAAATAGCTTAAATTTACCATTATGTGTTAAAGGAAAAATAGTCTAGTCAGGTTTTACAAATGGGGATTCTAACTTTTTTTGGTAATGATTCTGGTCTGGATCTCAGGTTAATAAGTTGAGAATGTGATGAACAGGCTGCTGGAACCGTCTGGTTTAACCCCCACGGTCTTGGCAAAAAATGCTTTTCGGATGCGTTTCTCTAATTTCTACAAAGTTGTCCAAGCCCTACCCACAACCATGCTGTATTATTTGACAGCGTTAGAACGCCCTCTGTAAGGACGTTAGGAGTTGGCATTGTGGCATGTATAGTTTGGGAGGGGCTCTCAAAAACGTTTGTCCTCTAGAGTGGACAAAATTGTATGCTTGGGTCTCAGGACGTTGAGACAGGAAATGGGGGCACAGGTTCCCACTCGTGGACTGGGGCTTCACTTTGAGCTGGTCAGTCATTGTAGTTGAAGATCTTAATGATAACCTATAATGTTTTATGTCGTATTTATAATGTACAGCATAGGACTGTTTTCCTTTAACACAATTTTCAATTAAAATTCTTCATTCATACCAAACTTATGAAAGGGTCTCATGGTTGTGTAACTAATTTGTCCTGTTGGGGTCTTTGACGGACACCCATAAGTGTCATAGTTAATCAGTGACGGCACAGTTTGGCGGTGAAACTGGTCACACATTGCTAAATAAGGAAGAACCAGGAACAGAGGTGGAGTCCTGTCTGTGTGTGTGTGACTGTGTTTGTGTAAATTCATTGTGGAAAATAAGTAATTGATGGTAACTCCCAATCAACTTAAAGCCAGCTGTCCTAATGTTTGCGGTTTGTAAATACTGATGAAAACTAGATGTTGTTCTTCATCTTCACACTCTAGATATGTCAAATTCTCCTTGTGGTTTTTGTCTTGAGTGGTGTATCGTGTCAGTATAAGTGTGCGTAAGAGATGGTGTGTATTTACGCGTTGTCTTGTGTGTGGTCTGTGCGTGTTGTTGTTGTTCCATGTTGTGTGTTCTCTGTGGGACGGGAGGGGGAGGGTGTACATCTAACCCCCATCCCTCTCTCCCCACCTTTCTCTTTTCTCTCACCCCTGACCTCCCGCCGCCGTGTACTCGTATCCCTCACGTTTTCCTCGCCTCCTTCCAACCCTCCACCGCAAAACGCTCCTCTCGCTCATCCCTCTTCCCCGCACCCTCCCTCACACACACATGCTCTACGTGCCTGGCCATTTTCCCCTAAACCCCTCCCCCCTGCTCACCCCAGCCAATGGAAATCTTTGTGGATGATGAGACCAAGCTGACCCTGCATGGCCTGCAGCAGTACTACGTCAAGCTAAAGGACAATGAGAAGAACAGGAAGCTCTTTGATCTGTTGGATGTTCTCGAGTTCAACCAGGTACGGTCCGCGTCCAGGAGCCACTTTTCCACCTGCCGGTCACTCCAGTTCCAGTACAGCCAACATAGTGGGTTTTTACCAGTAGGTCATCAAAAGCACTGCAAGTATGAGAGTGGCACTGCTTGCTGTTCGGGCTACGGAGTTCCTTTTTTTTTTTTTTCCATCGTTATCAACCAACTGGCCAAGGCAGGCTTGTGATCTGAAGCGTAGGACATGAGGCAGGGAACACACAATTTAGAGTCACCAGTCCACCCGAAGCTCATGTTTGGACTGCGGGAGGAAACGGGAGCACCTAGAGGAGACCAACACAAACATGGGGAGAACATGAGAACTCCACACAGGCTGAGGCAAGAACTTCAGGCATTAGCACGACCTGCTGTGTTGCCGTGCAGCCCTTGGAAAGAAAAGTGATGTAGGAGAAAAATCATTTTCCAAGCGTGACTTCGATAACCTGTTCCGCCAGCTATCGTCTTAGTACAGTACCACTCAACTTCCACTGTTAATTACCAGTTGTGCGAGATGGCATTTTCACTTTCGTAAGCAAATCGTTGGTGTGTGCGTGGTGTCACCGGCCAGGTGGTGATCTTCGTGAAGTCGGTGCAGCGCTGCGTCGCCCTGGCCCAGCTGCTGGTGGAGCAGAACTTTCCCGCCATCGCCATCCATCGCGGCATGCCGCAGGAGGAGAGGTTCGTGCGGCACTTTGTTTGTTTGTGTTTGTGCGCCGCTTTCACTCATTTGTATGGTGCTTTGTCAGTCATTTGTGTGGCTCTTTTGTCATTTGTTTGTGTACTGAGCTGCGTGTTTGTGTGGCGCTCTGGTGCGTTTATTTGCGCGGCTGTCTGAGCGCGTCTTTGTTTCCGTGTTCACTGGGCATTTCATAAAGTGTGCTTTGTGCCCGTAAGACGTCAAGTCTTGTTTCATCTTGGCTTCATGTTGTGTTTTCTCTAAGCGCACACTTGCACGGTAGGTTTGTGACTGTCATCTAATGTGGGTCCCGTGGGTGGGTCTTCATTGGTTCAGTGGTGTATGGAGGGAGATGTTTAGGTTGACCTTTGCTCACCCTCTCCAGGCTTGCCCGCTACCAGCAGTTCAAGGACTTCCAGCGGCGGATCCTGGTGGCCACCAATCTGTTCGGTCGAGGGATGGACATCGAAAGAGTAAACATCGCCTTCAACTACGACATGCCAGAGGACTCTGACACCTACTTACACAGGGTAACATGTTGAGAAACTGCTCCTCCTTGAGTTTCAAGTCTGTTGCCACCAAGTGTAGGATGAAATCAAAGTGCATAAAAAAAAAAAATTGAAAGTTACATTCTAAAGGAAAGGCAAAGCAGAGAAATGTACACGCCTGTGACAGCTGACAAGTAATGTTAGACTGTTTAGATCATTTACTTGCCTGGATGCCAAGAATTGGAAGTGCTATGACTGTTCCTCATTGGAGCGGAGAGAGTCGCCGTTTCCTCCAGCGCAATCTGACCACGCGCACGCATCCGTTGCCAGGTGGCCAGGGCCGGCAGGTTTGGGACGAAGGGGCTGGCTATCACGTTCGTGTCCGACGAGAGCGATGCCCGAACCCTCAACGACGTGCAGGACCGCTTCGAGGTCAACATCAGCGAGCTCCCGGAGGAAATCGACATCTCCTCTTACAGTGAGTGTCCGTCCTGGCTGGAAGCCGAGAGGGCCTGGGAATCCATGCCCTTCCTCTTGGGGTCCTTTGAAAAGGCCATCGGGACACGTTTCCACAGGACCACAAGACACGGCCGTCGATCCTCCAGAGCAAGTCAGAAATGGAAAAATGAAAGTGTGAGAAACTGTAAAAATGGTAACGGTAAAAATGATTCCCTGTGTAAGGAAGACGACTGGCTGGAACTTCTCAGAAGGGGTGTTAAGGACTAACTGAGGCCTTGGGTGACATGAGGCACAGGATGAGTCCGATCTTTCTATGGGCCACAGCGCGAAGGTTAACAGTTGAAGGCACCTTTGAAATTGCCGCTCGTGTTGTCAGACTGATAGGTCTTAAGTGTTCTTTTCTAATTAGATTGATAGGTTTTGGAGGAAAAGCTTCCGAACAGTTGATCTGTCTTTTGTGATTAAGAAACATTTTTATTTCACAGCAGCTTAGTGAGATCCCCACAAATGATTAGAGGAGCCAAAGGCAGAAAACGGTTAAGGATTTAATGTTATATTGTGACGGCTCCTCCGAACAGTGTCAGAGGAAATGTGTCAGCAGCCTGCTTGTCGAGCTCATTTCTTGCCCCATGACACAAATAAATGTGAGGAATGTTGTTATTAATGCAGTCGGTTGAAATCAAACGGCGTGAGCGATGCGTCAGATCCAATCCTTCGCTGTTATCCGAGCGTCTCGTTAAGTTCACATCACGGGAGGGAGTTTGCGCTAGGAAGGCAGCCGCTGGCTGAACTCATTGCTGCGTGCATCATCACACAGCTGCGCAGTATGTAGGGCAGACAACAGTTAAGGTGTTTCCTTGTTCTTCGGTAATGGTGTCGTGCGTTTATGTGTGCGAGAGCCAAAAATGAAGCAAACCAAGGAGGTGGGTCCAAAATGTATGAAGGTGTGGACTGTATTTTTACTTTTTTTGAAAGTGTAGTTAGCTAGTCTCGGAGATCACGATTTTTAACTACAAAGGGGACGCTTGATCGAAATGGAAGCTTCACACCCCGCTCTTACTGTGTTGCTGATCTGTCACTTACCCCTTGTGTTTCCAATTTGCTTGTGGTACTTTTGCCTCCTCTTGACAGTTCAGATGAAGTGTGTTGGGCACCATGTGGGGAGAGGTACTATGTAAAAGGTGCAGGTGAACTTTTACTGCGCGTGTGTATAACTTAAAAAATCACAGTAGGAATGTAGCTCTGAAGTCAATAGGCAATATTTATGCAGTGCATATATTCAGCTCAGTTTTTTTCTAGCACCCTCTGTGCTAAGAGGGTGGCATGAAGGTGGTATCTGCTCCTAGAATGTAAGGGTCTCACCTCTGAGTGCAGGTTCATGTGCTGTGGTGTACTCATGACCACTGTCTCTCTCTCTCTCTCTCTCTCTCTCCCCCCACAGTCGAACAAACCCGATAAAGAAGCAGAGGAGCCGTCAGCATCTCCATGCAATGAGTAATTTGAGTGACACACTAAGAAGTGCACATCTTTGTTTATGTAAATCGCCTTTCTGAATGAATCAAGTTTAAGCTGAGGTCACGGCCCCCCACTGATAGAAACGAGTGCAAGTGTCACGCAGACAGTGGTAGTATTGGGGCCCTCTTGCTTTTGCCATCATCACCTTTGTTTTGTGTATTCCATTTCTACTTCGAGTTCTTTGTATGAACCTAATAGGCAGCTTTTTCAGTACTTGACATATTTCCCGATTTTTCCCAATGCCCTTTTAGAGCTGTGACTTTGTTAGTTACCTGTGGTAGTTCTTTAACCTTGACATGAAGATAGAAGTGCGTGACGAGAAAAGTGGTGCGGTGGAAAGAGATGCATATTAAAAAGGAAATGGACAGTAGTTCTAGCTGTGTTCTGCATTTGAGAAATAAAACATCTAGACGGCACACGTTTTGGGTTTGGTATTAACAGCTCTCGGCCATTCTGATTACTATCAATTACATGCCTATCACAGTGTACTAGTGTAATGGCAGACTTGTACCTTGCCTGCAAAGGACAGGAAGTTGACATGCTGATTTTAAATGTATATGAAATAGCTCAGTGAAGGGGTTCAAAGTTACCGCTGACCCAAAGGGCATGAAGCAGCTTTAACTGTTTTAAGGGTGAAAACATTACTGTTTACCTTATCCATCCAACTGTTTGCACTGGGGAGGCTTGCAGCAACTCAGAGCCTATGCTGCAAGCATCGGGTGTGAAGTAGGGACCAGAGGTGGAATAAGTAAAATCATAGCCTCTTCCCTCAGGTGTCCAAGTTTCCCCAGAAGAAAAGTCACATTTCATTCCATAGAAGATACCTTTCAGTTTAGACATACTTAAAGCTAAACTGCTACACATGAATTTTAAGGCAAAGGGTTTAAAATGCTCAGTGCAGAAAGTATGCTTGAAACTAAGTTTTTTTTTTTTTTTTTTAGCAGATTATACACCACAACACTCCAGTAATTAATCCCCTAAGCTGTTAACGGAAAATGGATCAACTGCGTTCTAACTGGTGCTTTCGGATGACGCCTGTAGCCAAGTGCCAGACGGGTTTCAAACGCCCGTTAGATGTGACAGAGGCTGGAGGCTCGTTGACCAAGCAGGAAGGCCAAAGTGAGCAGCACGCGGCATCAACAGGAAGATGAGGGGAAGAGAGTGCGTCAAAGGAAACTTGATTAATGAAGGTTCGAAAAGGGAGGATGGGAGGAAACGGGTAGAGACCAAATGAAGCCTATTAAAAGTGCAGAAATACAGACATATTAAAATATTCAGTTTATTCTCAATGTATTAAAGTTATAAACATATCAGGCAGTGGCTTATCACATCACTATTAGAATAAAACCAAAAGAAAATTTCTCCTAAAGAATAGAAATAAATTTGTATTACATACTACTATGCTTCACCCAGTCAAACACCACCATGAATTGCAACAAGAGACATAAAATAATCATTGGTTTTTGAACAAACCAAACTTTAAATTCTTTGAGTGTCATGGAACTATACTGGTACTCATCTGCAGTAGTGCACAGTACAGAACGCCATTATGTGGAGGTGGGGGGGTGTTATACCGATGTCCTATGTCATTTGTGATTCTGGGTTATATTTCAGTATGGGCTTTGAAAGTTTGTTTATAAAGTCTGGTAAAGTAAATTCAGGAAGTATGACAATAGTTTTATGGTTTTAATTAAATCAAATTGAACAGCAATTATCCAGAATGCTAGATTTCATTGTCAGTAATGAGAATACACATGTAGGACCCCCTCTCTGCCCCCACAAAAATACTTGATTGCAAGAGACAGAGAACAAAAAAAAAAAAAAAGTACACCAAGGGAAAAGAATGAAGAGCACAGTGAGTCACAGGAGGAATCACCTTTCGCCCCAATGATATACCAGGCATGAGGTGGGCAACACAACAGAATGTTGGCAAAGTCTCCAACCTGCTTCTGTTCTCAAACACACACACAACCTATATCGCATTCCAGCACGTTTCCACAAGCGAAGGGAGCTCAGCTGGACATTCAGGAGAATGTCACTCCTTTGTCAATACCACCGAAATGTGATTAAGACTGAGCGTGCGCGCACATCTCCTGGCAGCAGGACCCGTTGGGCATAACACTTCACCGCAACAGCAAAGACAAGCAGAGCCCATTCAAACCCATGTCCTACATAGTTTCAGCAGCTCCTTCCATTTAGAGTATCCAGAAAAGTTGTGTGCGATCACACCAATGTCACCATTTAAGACACCCCAAACACTTTGCCGTTACAATTTGCCATCGATGCAAAATTACATCCAATATCCGTTACACGTTTCCAGTGTGAGCTTCTGTGATTTACGAGCTGAAAGAGCTCATCTGACCCCAAGAAATTTTGCACAGACAGCAGCACACTTCTTTCCCAGAGTTCCCCACATCGCAGAGCTTCAACACGGCAAACTGGGTCAATGGGAAATTCTAGTGTCACTTTTCGGCACATAGATAGCAAACAGCTAATGGTGAAAGTGAAAGGTGCTCTGGGGCAAAAAAGCATTTCCCTCACACGACTTCATGTGCAGAATGTGTCGGTAGCGTACACATGACGGCACTGGATCCACACGTGAGCGCCCCCCCCCCCCCAAACCACAGTGTGATTTCACAGAGAGTGGAACAGCACTGGATGCCATTTGGGACAGACACAGCGACTATCCCATCCAGTCGTTATCAATAACGTCCCAACCAGCATCAAGCAGAGCAACAACTTCAGAATTCTATCAATTAATATTTTACTTCTTTCATCATATAATGTATTCAGCTGCCTTAAACTTCATTCCACATGAGGAAAAATTATCCTGTTGCTCATATGCATAATCAAAACATAAATATTTATGGGCCACAGTTTATCTGCGTCTCTGTGGTTGGGGGTTGGTGTGACGCAAGGTTCTTTTTCATAACAGACCCAGTTTGAGAAACATCTTCCAGATGGAGGAAAACCCTTCTGCTGGCTCAAGCGAGACGTAACGAGACAAAACCCCGACACGATACGCGCTGCCCACCAACACGATGACGTTGTGGCACAAAGTGATTTTACTGACAGTCATCGGTTGCACGTGCTCTGCGTCTCAGTCAGTTCTCAGACACCCATGTAGTGACGCATCCTCTGCCACGCAGGACAACACTTTAAAAAAAATTTAAAAAAAAAAAAAAAGGTGTACAAATTGTTTAATTACACTCCTTTCTAATGAGAGAAGCTCAAGATGACAGAGTGAGAGATGGCACAGATGCAGTTTTCCTCTTCCTGGCCTCCCTGTCGTGCCCAGTATACCTCATCCTACTCCCTTCCCGGCCCCCTGGCTCCTCGTTCAAAAGGCCCCCCGGTTTCCTAATCTCAGAATTAATACCCGTCCCCCATTTCTTCTGTTACTGTTTCTTTGGTTTGAGAGGGTCTTCCTCTCTTCCTTAGCAGTCATCTTTACATTCCCAACCCCCCACCCCGCCCCGCCCTCCAACCTCAACTCCAGCTGGTGTCGTAGCGGCTCCAACCAGGAGGGGGCGCCAAGTAGACCCTGCGGCCCTTGGACAGGAAGCTGACGACGCCCCTGTACCCCGCCCTCGGGACCCCAGACTTGAAGTCATCCATCACCCCAAGGTTGCGAGCCAAGACCTTAAAACTGTCCCGGCTGGAGTACTGCACCCTGAAGGGCCCCCCTCCTTTCAAAGTGCCCCCTTGTTGCAGTTCCTCGATTTTGACGAGAGGGGCGCCGTACACGTCCTTCTCAAACTTCTCATCGTACGTCTCACGGACCAAGTAAGACAGATCCAGTTTGGTAAAAGGCACAAATTCAGTGTTAAGTTTAATGTAACGCAGGTACTGGTCAAAAAACTGACCCATGCTGACACCTTTGCGCCCGAACGTTATGGTTCTGGATATTTCCGGTCGGATGCAGGAGCGGTCCTTGCGCTGATCCGGCTGGCGCATCCAGTCATCCCAGAATGCGGCCGGCCACTTGGGCTCCAGCTCCTCCCACAGTTCCTTGAGGAGCATCCAGCCCAGGCCGGGGAAGAAGTCTGTCCTGTACAGGAGCGCCGCCTGGCCCGGGTCCACCAGGCCGTCGCGCCCATTATCGTTCCAGGCCGACACGCACCACAGAGTCGGGTCCGAGCGCAGGATGGGGTACAGGGCCCGGAAGTACTCGTAGAAATCTGGCGCGACCTGGAGGGACACAGCAGTAGATCTGCATTCAGACAGCGGAAACGCGAGCCGATCAACACTCCCGCACTGGGACACCACGGGAAATTGAGAACATGTCCGAAGCTCTCGAGTGATTTCGCACAAACATTAGCAGCCCCATCCAAGATAATTAAAAGTATTCTATAAAATGTTAGAGTATTCCGTACTCTATAGAAGCATAATCCCAAAAGAAAGGCCTGCCAAAAGAAGTGCGATTTTCTACATAAAAATATTACACTTTTTTTCCCCTACTCTAAAAAGGTCCTTTTTCAGGGCTGTATTCAAGTGAAAAAGCATTCAGAGCAAACAACAAACCAACAAACAATCTGCATAATTTGAGGTTGTGCACGGTCAGGTCTGTAAGTTGGCGCCAACGGAAAGTTTCACAAGCATGAAATTAAGTACGTAAAATATAATCTTCTCGCGTTTTTCCTTCATCTCCTACCCAGGCTGACCAATTTCGTCCGTGGCCGAGGTTCGGATGAGAAGTTGCCCCGCGCAGCAGCGCCTTTTCCGCTTTACCACGTTCATGACAGTTTCTCTCTCTCATTTCACTCAAACACCAGAGGGTGAAAATGGCCATCTGGTAATTCTCCCCGTGCAGATTTGCTCCGGCTGCCTCTCAGGAATCTGCAAATCCCGGTTGCGGTCCTGTTCTGCGTCACGCAGACACCGTGCTATGGTGTGCCCATTACACAAATGAGCGAATGGGGGGGGGGGGGCAAACAACATTCACAGCTGTCAAGTCAATTGGACACGCCATTTGTAATTCCAGACGGGACCCTGACTCCGGCACCCGGGCCGATATTAATCGTACAGTTTTAACTCGACAATAATTAAATAATCGCAATAGTTCCCGTTTCCTCAATTAAAGTTGCGCCAAAAACATTTGTCCAGAAAACGCACACGACAAAGGTCTAGCGAACCAAGAAGAGATTCAAAAAGTAATTAACCAGGCAGCCCTTTTCACTCCTGATGTTTTTTAAAATGTGAACCCGATTGGCTTTGCGACGACTCCTTTAGTCACCTTAGATTTCAGTCAAGATTAATTACTCTTTTTTCAGAGTGCAAAGTGTTCCTGAAGTCTCTAAGGAGTTTAATTAGTCAAGTGAGACCAATATTGTGATCCTGCCTAATAAGAGCACTAATGTGAACATCAGGAAGGATCCAGGAGTCTTAGCGGTACTGCACTATGCCGTTTCTTTTATTCAAGAACACAAAGCGACAATGCCGCACGCCACAGCCCTGCGATGCCAACGCAGAAACGCGGCGATCCGGTGCACTCACCTCGAGGTCGTCCTCGACGATCACAACTGTGGAGTAGGAGAGCGTGTTGAAGACCTGGTTGAGTGCCCAGCGATAGTGCCTGGCGATCTTGTAGTAACCCTGGAACTTCCTGTGTTCGGGTCGCACGGCGATATCGGACAGGTCCGGCTGCTTGAGGTGGGTTACTTGACTGCCGTAAGAGCCGATCACGTGAGCCGTGTCCGCGTTGCCGCAGTCCTGGCTGACGATGATGGGGTGAAGCTCTTCGGAGGGCCGGTACTGTATCAGTTTATCCAGACTTCTTTTTACAGTCACTCTGTCGCAGGCGATGACCAGGATGGGTATGACTACTGGGGCCACCGTGGCAGGAAGTTTGTTCGCGTTTGTCAGTTCCTTCTTAGCGTTTGAGTCGGGGGCGGCCGAAACGACCGCGTTCCCCATACGTTTCCCACCGCTTTTGTCCGTGTCAGGAGCTGGTTGCTGGTGCTGCACCGGCTCTCCCTTTCCGCCTTGTGCGGCAACCACCTCTTTCTTCCCGAACTCCTTCCTTCGCTCCCACAGAGACCTGTGGCTCTGTATCTGCTGCAGGAGCTGCTTTTGGGTCTCCAGTTCCGACTCCACTTCCTCGGCCAGTCGAATCACTTCCCCGGCCAGGTCGGCTCCTCTGGCCCTGCCCCCCGCCGCTCCCCATTCTTCTCTGCCCCCAGGTTCAGCTCCGCCTCCTTCCCCCAGTCGACCAATGGGTGGACGTCCCCAAAGAAAGAGGAGGAGCAAAGCATTCCAGGCAACAAACAGGAAAGCTCCACACAGGATGAGGGAACCTTTCTTGCGAACCATGGCCCAATAAGAACAGAAAAGGTGCTGAACTATTGGGGGGGTGGAACCAAGTACAGGAGGAAAAATGAGGCTGTCGACTGACAAATGACAATGGACACAGAGGCAGTGTGAGCCAATCGCAGGTGACAGCAACAGCACTGAAGGTGCGTCGTTACTACAAGGAAAGATCTAAAAGCAAGCAGGTTTTACTAAATGGCTCACAGGCTATGATCTATGAATCAGACTGAGCAATGGGGGGGGGGGGGGAATCTTAACCTAATGAGCAAAGATTTTCCAAAAAAGAAAAAAAAAATCTGTAGCAAATGAATTTTGTGGAGAGGGAGACAAAAAAAAAGGAAAGACCAGCAGGATGGGGTGGGAGGCGGGGAAAGACAAGAAGGTACAGCTGGGGTAATATCAGGGTGGGGGGCCAGAATCCACTACTTTAGCCTTCGGCCATCACCCTGAAAGAGAGAGAGAAAGAGTAGAAGATGGGAGTGAGTAGAGTACACCAGTTTACTCAGATTCAATATCCAGAAAACCATGTGCCCTGAGGGGAAGTGGTCACTCCTCCAGCTGAACACAACCCAGGAGCTTGGGCCCACAGTCTGCCGAACGTTAGCGGGTCTACTCATCTGCATACAGCGCTCCGTGTCTTTCAGTCATTTTGCGTTCCCTTGGGAGGCATGTTCCCCGCAATGATCATTCTGAGAAAAACATACTGGAGGCGTACCTTCTTTTTGTGCAAACACATTCGGTTTGCGCGACCTTTTCGACGGCATGCTGAGCGACCTTAGATCAGGAACCCTCGTACATTTCTCGCTGAATAATAAGAACACATTAGTGGCAAAGCATATCATCTTTAAATGATCAAATTACTTCAGCTGTCAGTCACCTGTTCAATTCCTATTCACATGTACCAGCCTGGTTGCTTTTAAAACTCAGTATTAAGCTCTCCTGTGAAGGTCACATTTAATAAATGTCAAAAAAAAAAAAAAAAATGTGTTGCGTTCAACGGTGGCATCAGAATGCCAGGACTCCAACATAACCATCTGCGGTAGCATTCAGAGTCTTTATTCAGCTCTACCTAGTTCTACACGTTTTTTTTTTTTGGGTGATTTGAAACACACACACACACACACACACACACACATTTCTGAATGAGCAAACTGGTGGCGTCAACACTTGGCCACTGCTGTGAGCGTCAAAGTAAATGAAAACAATATTAGTGGAGGTTTGGGGGGGGGAGTTATGAGCATTAACAATAACGTGATTATGCAATGAGTGAAGGTAAAGGGATTTAGATAAGGTGATTTGAAGTCACCTTTCCAGTGGACAGGACAAACACTCTCAGTCTATTTATAACTCACATGCCATCCTGCCACAATTGAATCTGCTGGATATGTTTTATTCACTTATTCAAAGTTGATCACTTCTATGCAGGAACAGAAATATAAATACGTATCGTTTTGCAATAACTGTTCTAATCAAGTCGATGTACATGCATTACGTTGCAAAACTGCTGTGTAGAAGCTGGAGGGGGGGGGGGGGGGCATTTATCGCAGAAACTATCGGTGTTGTGCATAAATGTCCTTTAGCATCCTTTTGATTTTTATTCCCCTAGTATTATGCACACAAATATGTGTGTGTGTGTGTGTCATTTATAAGAAAAAAAGTGAAAGGTTTATGTTTAAAAAAAAAAAAAAAAAAAAAAAAAAAAAAAAGTTTGATTTTAAAGAACAATTTTGAAATACACCTTATCATAGAACAAAAGTGTTTCTTAGGCGGGGTAAACTATTCAACTGGTGACTATTCATAACATACAAATGAACAATCTCAAGATGACAAGCCTATCCTAAAATAAAAGGGAGACAAGTTACTTTTCAACACAACCTTCAAACAGAATTTTAAAGTGTCCACCGTAAAGCTCACGTCGTTACGGACCGTGGGGCTGCAGACACGCACACGGACCCCGCTTCCAACAAAAGGTACACAGACACTGCGTTAGATCACTTGCGGCACCTCTTCGGAGTTTCGCTGCGCTGTAAATACTCAGTGCGTTGGCTCAACTTCACACATTTGGCACAAATATTTTTGTGCGGCCTCAGATTTGCCAACTTCCAAGCTGCGCTCTTTACAGCAAACGCTCACGAGAGCCCAGTTTTCCACGGAACACACAATACGGTACACTAAGGCTAGACAAAAGTCCGTACAAATCATCTGCTGCTTCGCATGCCTTTCAGGAGAAACTTATGCATGCACGCAAAACGTTTCCAAGTGTGCAAAGGGTGTGTAACGCACACAGGGTGTTTCTGCGATACGAACTGCGGGACATAAGAGCAACCCAATCCCTGAAACAAAATCTTGGGTTACTCAACGAGGTCTATTTGTACAAATACTCTGGTACCTGGGTTGGCCTTTGCCCAACGTCCCGCACCCCTCTGAAAACTTCTCGGACGCTTTGCATGCCTTTAGCTTCCATGACATCTCACCGTCGCCTAACGGCGTACGAAAGGTTGGTCGCTCATCCCCCGTTTAGCCGGACGGGCCGAGTTCTGGCAGTTACTCGCCACATCTGCGGCAGCCTTTGCCCAACTGACATGTGCCGCATTCAGCAGAAACGCTCTGAACCCCGTTGATCCACACGACGAGGTTGGTGTGGGCGCTGCGGTTCGCTGGGGCTGTTTCAGGGTAAGGGACTGGAAACGGCAATTGCAGCTGACAGCTCACCAAAACTAAACCGAGTAGAAAAAGACACACTAACAATACACCATTTATACGGGAAAAGACAGGAAGGAAAAAATTAAACAGGAAAAGAGCCGTCATCCAAGAGATTTCCATATATACACAGATGCCAAAAACCATGACAACATAATCCCGATGAGGACCGTACCGTACCGCCGCCGAGTCCCCAAACTAACATCATACCTCGTGTGTGAAAATGAGGTCTAGCTCATTAGCTCGCTACAAACTCTGAATGTTTTCCCCACAGCGCTTATGTTTTCAATCTGATTATGAACAGCCCCCTTATTACATAAGAAAATTACAACATAATGCAAACGCAATCTGACTATTAATTCATTCCTTCGCACTTTTCTCTGGAGCGACTCACAGAGTTAAGCTACTTACGCTGATTTTCCACTTTATACATCTGGGTAATTTTTACTGGTGCAATATAGGGCAAGTACCCCGATCAGGGGTGTAACGGCAAGAGCGAGCACTCGAAGCATGAGGCTACGGCTCTAACCACTACGCCGCCTGCGTCTCACTCAGCATTATTTGCACCGCCTTCAATTTCACTGCAAAAGCAACATAAATAATAAAAGCCTAGTGATTTGCTATGTGTTTCCCCATCATACTAGTATAACTTATGGGAAATAAAGATGTCTTGTAACTTGTAGCTGTGCTCTAACGTCATTTACCCACATCTCCAAACTTGTTTTTACAGGGTTTCGAACACAAGGGAGAAGTGTACACTTCGCGAGCCAAGCGGGCCTGTTGGATTGCGCTCGGAGCGGTGCGCGGACCCACTTTTAATGGAACACAGAGCACATCTGTACGGCTGCGCGCACAGCGTGAAGCTCTCATTAAAAACACATGGCTTTAAACAAGGAGATACACAGTGGATGCATTTAAGGGTAAAAGGAACTACGGGAGAGGGGAAGTGGAGCATTCGGGGGGGAGATCATGGTAAAACATGAGTTGGTGTAAAAGCAGGATGAACAAGTTCTGGCAAAGAGGGAGGAAAGTAGCACTGGAGACTATCAACCAATGAGTGAAACACACACACAAAGTCTGTGGAGAAGTGAAAAAAAGTTAGTTACAAGTTTGTAAAAGCGTTGTTTTTATTTATACCTGATGCGAGATTAGCGAAGGCGCAGCCCTGCGGCCCAGATCGCGCCGAGGAAGAGAGAGAGAGAGAAGCTGGCAACGCTCTCCGTCAGGAAACGTGTGACTATCTGGTAGGTTCGCGTACAGGAAACCAAAGGTCACGGCGTTTCTCGCTGCAGGAGAGCCGCCTTCTGCCTTTATTTCCCTTTCTTTGTCTACGCCGAGTGCGGGAAAACTTTCCAGACACCGATGACCGTGCTCTTTGCACCCCCAGCGCAGTGCCACAGGTAAAATTATCTGAAAGAAACACTGCGAGAAGTTGCTCTGCTCGCTGCGGAAACCACATCGCCGCACAGTTCCAGCAGGTTGTGTAAGTGATCTGTCGACAAGCGTGAACAAGACACACACACACACACACACACACACACACACACACACACACACACACACACACTCTCGAAGGAGGGTGCTGGAGTCCTCAGGCTGCCATCTCCTCCATTCCGGTGAGCTGCTCTACCTGGATCGGGGTTCAGGGCGCTTCGTTGAGGGTTACGCTCGTCATGTGGATGTGTGTTTAAACCCCCCCAAAAAAAGCCTCGTCAGCAGGTTCAGTTGTGTGCTTTATGAACTCACGTAAACAAGCCACACACAAGGATCAGGACTGCAGACACACACCAGAGCGGGGTGTCGCTCCCTGAACACAGATCAGATGCTGGCTGTGTGTGGCAGTAAAGTTAAAAGACTGACTTTGAGTTTATTAGAGAAACAGGATCATCACGACGGTTAATTCGGAGTTAAGGGCTAACTAACTACTAGCTAAACCCCTCTCTCTCTCTCTCTCTCTCCCTCCCCCCCACAAACGCGCGCACACACACGGCACGGCTCGGCTCGCTGTCTCTCACCTTTCTTTCCTCATGGCCTCTGCTCAGCCGTCCGGCTCTCTCTGGTGCCCCTCAGCGGTCTCCTCTTCCTCCTCTTCCTCCGTCTCCTCACCAGTTGTGCTCCCCCATGATCGCCTCCCCGCCGCGGGCTCCCACCACTTCTTCCCCTCTCTCCGCGCTCGCTACGGGCGATCCGCCATTGCCGCGGTCCGCTTTAAAGCACATGCGGGCGCATCGCAGGGAGCGCCTGGCGAGTGCGCGAGCGCGCGCGTGTGTGTGTGTGTCTTCCGCTGCTCCTCGTGCGCGCGGACGCCTGCCTGTTTTCCTCGAGCTTCCCCAGCGATTTTATTTATGTGACACGGAGCGCGGCGATAGACACTCCACTTCCGGATTGACTCATTAAAACAAGCCCCGCCCCCTCAGTCCTCCTCCTCTCCCCCCCCACACCCCCTCCTCGCTTTTCCCTAGCAACACAGGCACCTTGGCAACGGTCGCGAGGCGGCGGCGACGGCGGAAGCGCGGCCGGGAGGTTTCAGTAGTGAAAAATAACAGGTGATAAAAGGCCAAAAAATAACTGTCAGCTGTGCCCTGGCCTCTCCCCCTGGCCCAGAAGCATTCTGCTGGGTAGTGTTTCCTCCACGCCCTCCGCAGGTATTTCCACGGCCCTCCTGTCCCTCACGCTGCCGGAAACCGGTTGTGGGAGTGAAAACACATAAAAAACTCGAGTCGCTCGTGCCGTTTTTCAGGCCCAGACCGCCGCCCGTCGAACCCTGGAACTGGTTTCCCCCGAAGCCACAGACCGCCGAACACCGGCCTCCATTCCCAGGCTTCGTGTCGCTTCGCTTCACCTCTTGCCTTGTTTTAACAGCCTGCTGCACGAGCGAACGGGGCTGAAGAGAAAGACGTGATGTTGTACGACGCTGGCGCGAGCGTGGCCGCCCAAAGCGCGGGAAAGGCCGAGCGGACTGGGCCATGTGTCGGCGCGTGCGGTGGTGCGGTGCGTCGCGTCGCGTCGCGTCACACAAGAGAACGTGAGGCGCGATTTGTAAAAACAGCCGCCGTCTGAGGCGCGTCGGGACAACGGGCAAGTTTAAGAGTTTTGTAGCCATAAAACGGGTTTTAAAAGCAAAGGGAGTAGTAGAGTCAGGCGATGGAAGAGGGTCCACAAAGCGATATGCAGCGTCGTGGGAACATTCCTATTCTCTATCGACGAAGAAACTACCGAGTTTGTACGGCCCACCTGTCTGTGCAAATTTCTTCTTCTTCCTTCTTTTAAACAGTACTGTCTGGGGTCACGATCGTGCAGCTCCGCGGCTACATGCTTATACTGTGCGTCATAAATCACGTGTCCTGTGGCGGCAGAACGAGTAAAGTACTACAGTACCACGGTACTACAGTAGTTACTGCAGCGCTGGCTTTCTGCCTCAGCCCTTAAGTTTTCTGTTCTCACTGTTTTACTCCGTTTTAATCTTTCTAATCATTCTCTAACAGTATTTTACTCAACATTTATGAAACTTGGTGGGGGAAGCCTTTGGTTTGCCATGTTTTAAAAAAAAAAAAAAAAAAAAAAAAAAAATTCTCAAATGTGTCATAGGATTTAGAAGATGGAAAAACTGGAATCGTTATTATCCCCCCTGGATAAGGGATCCTTACGAAATAAATAATGCATAAAATTACCCCAACGCACTCAGTGTGTAAATAATTTATTAATGACCGATTTGATGTCCATATATTTAAAATAAGTGGAACTGCTGCATATAGTTTAGATCTACGCATCACAAGTTGAAAACTCGAGCGGTCCGAGAGAACGCTGGCTTCTCCTCGAGCCCCGAAGCAGCGTGAAAAGTCCTTCCTTCCTTTCCTTCAGCTGTCTTGTTCCCTTAACCTGTGTAACATCTGCTGCTGGTCGTCAATGTCCTTCAGCTCCTCTTCCAAGGCAGTGATCTGGAAAATTAATGAACAGAAGGAACGGAGGAAGAAGCAAGAGATGAAGAGCACTGGTGACACAGGTGGGGTGGGGTGTTCAAGGGGGTCCCCGATATTTCAAAATACAGCCCTGCTGATTTAACACATTTTCATATACTTTAATGTTTTTGTCATAGGCTACCATGCCCTCCCATCATATTAATCCTAGCACTACACATCTTTAAAGAAAACAACAGTCTGGGGACAAATGTGACTTTCAAAGAGATGTGAACCCAAGAAAAGGCCCATTATGTTTTGATTTGACATTTGTTCCTCCAGTTTTCATCAAGACCACAGCTCACCCTGTTCTCGGTTTCCTGTCTCACCCTCTGCGGCACCCGCTCTGCATAGTGCGGCATTCGGGTTCGAGACTGTAATTGCTCCAGCTTGGACAAGAGCTTCTGTCGGCGCTGGGAGAGCTGAGCACTCTGTTTGTCTGTGCCCACATTCCCCTGGAGGAAATAGATTTCCATTTTTATACATAAACCAAGAGAGGTTTTAATAGTGTCTGTGTGTGTCCTCACTTTATAAAAACAATGGGAACGAAAAGCCTGTTTGTAACTGGGTTTGTTCAAAAATACAAATTTATGTAGAAATGCAGATCACTTTCACACCGCAAGAGACAACTGAATACTGATGGGATCGTGAAGAAAATGCAATTATAAATAAACTGGAAAATGTTCATACCTTTGAAAATTTGTAACTCAGATATTTGTAAGAGGAGGAGGTAGGGTACACACATTCGCTTACAGTTCGTTAACTGCAGTAATACCACTATACTAATATCAGGGTGTTACCTGAACAGACAGATGTACTTTACAGGTGTGGTCAACCACTCCCACAGCACCAGTGTAGGGGAGAGGGGGAGCTTGGAGAGCAGAGGGTGTAGTGCCACACCCTTCGGGGCAGTGGAGGTGAAGCCTGGAGATTCGGCTAAGGATTTGAACTGCAGAGCTGTACTGGAGCAAGACTTCAGCTTGGTTCGGCGCGCACACAACCCACACTGGAGCAGCGAGAAGACACGTGCCCTCGTTATATGATGGGATACATTGCAATAAACACTCCATTGTGTTATGCTCAATCATGTAGGCCAAATGGACCAATAGACAGACTGCTGTTGACACAGGACTTACTGTCAGGTTTGGCTTTGGTCATGCAACACTGAGATCGCAGGGTTCTGGCCACTCTGATAACATCCTGTACAAAGGGAAAATCGGCCTCTTCCTGAGGAAAGTACCAGTGTGTCTGAGTTTGAAGGAGGGATCAAGTGATGGGGAGGGGGGAGAAAGGACAAAAATGTTGAATGATGACCAAAGGCACAGGTTAACACGCATCTTCCTCTTCAACGATGGACAATGACTCCCCTTCACCCACCAACTGGCTGGACCGTGGATATGGTTGCAGGCACAGGCTAGTCACCACGGCACTCTTCCCTCCAGCATGAGGCTGCAGTCTTTGCCACAGCTCCTCTGTCAGGAAGGGCATGAAGGGGGCGAGGAGGGAAAGCGTGATGGTCAAGCAGTGGAACAACACACTACGCGCCGTAACCCTCTGCTCTGCCGTCTCCGCCCCCTGTTGCCCCAGCAGTGGTTTAATACATTCCTGTGGAGGGATTCATAGAGACAATGGTTGTTTGCAGCAGAACAACAGACCAGTCACAGGCCAAGTGGTAAACAGTAAATGAGAGGAAGGTCAGGGCCTCATCTGCTAAAGGGCTGCCAAATACATTTTGCTCACCAGATACACGTCGCACAAGTTGTGCACCCAGAAAGAGTACAGTGCAGACGTGACGGACAGGAGGTCGTAGTTCTCAAACCCACGCTCACACTGTTGTACGGTGCTATACATTCGAGAGCAGAGCCAGCGGTCGACGCTGCTGACGGGGACAGTCTGGTGAGGAGGCGGACAGGAACAATAGAGACACAGTTACAGATATGGGTAGAGAGGGGGACTGCAGACTGACATCTAACCAGAAATGTTTCTCAAAATCTATTGTGAAAGGAGTCGAATGTTGGCGGCTGAGCGCTTTGTGTTGTTTTCCCCAGACGTGCCTGGATGGCTGGACCTAAAAACACCGTCAAGTGTATCGTGTTACTCTGCTCCTCCCTTCATTGTGTCTTTGTACATCTAGCCCCCCTGCCTGTAACACTCGACCTCCCGTAAAGGTGGAAATGGCACCTGACCTTGTTTGAAACAAAAAACGGTTAAAGGAAACAGGACAGATTTCACGGTTGTTGTCTGAAAAACGAGAATCGTGGCCTCTTCCCGTAACATAAATACCCTCAACTTGACATATATCATGCACTCTCGGGCCTGAAAAAACAGGCCACGCATCATTTAGAATGGAAGTCAGGCAGAAGGTCTGGATGAATGAGACATGAGGCAGTTTGGCATCGTGAGCTAACTGCAGACGTGTGTGTGTATGGGGGGGGGGGGGGGGGGGGCTCTAGGTCCTGAATATGATCTATTGCAGCTCCTGGGTCTTTCAGAAATGCTCTGTCTTATCAGTGGACTATTTTGGAACCAGAGCAGAAGGTGTGCTGTTTGGGAGAAACCATGAGAGAAGTGGAGAGGGAGAAACCTAGAAAGAGTGGAAGGTGGGTCGGAGCGGACTGTCAGGGTGGAGCACAGCGACTCACGCTGACCAAGGGATCCAAAAGCACCTTTAGTTCGACAGCCCACTGTGGGGTCTGCGCCGGGCAGTCATACCTCCGCCAAGAGGAGGAGCTCCACGTCCCGGGGCTCCAGCACTCCCAGGGCGAACCTCACTGTCTGCCACATCTTGTTGCAGAAGTGCCTGCTGCTCAGCACCTGGGACACAGACAGGCTGATGTCCTCTCCTGAAACACACACATGCACAGGGGTCACAAAGGGACAACGGCTGCACGAAACTGGTATTCAAAACACTGGCATGTAAAACAAAAGAAAGAGGAAAGGAAGATAATATGCAAAGAGGGAACACACCCTGGAAACAAAAAAGAAAGAGAATGACTGACACACCAAGCAGTACACAGATAAACTGAAAATCCAACAGTGTGTTTCGCGACGATATCATATTTCTTAAGATTACTGTAAACGCAACTGGCATTTTTGCTTTGTCCCCAAATGTGCAAGTGAACTTAGCAGAACAACGAATCCCTTTCGGGAAACGACGCGCACGGGCGGTCGCTCACCCTGGGCCTTGTATGAGCACAGAGCGAACCGGAGAGCGTCGGTGCCACACTCGGGGATACCACTGGGGAAGTCTCTCCTCTGGGGGACAGAGAGAGGACACAGTGAGCAAGCTCGCAGGGGACCGCTGATGCCAGCCTTACCTCTAGGGTGTTGCCTCACCTGCGCTTCCATGGCAACGGCAGTTTCTCTGGGGTCCAAGTTTCCTTCTTTGACCTTCTCTTGAAGCCGCTGGGAAAGAGCGCCAGAGGGCTGAGCAATGTCACTTCCAGTTACTGAGACTCTTCACAGTGTGTGTGCTATAAATAAGTCCATTCATCCATCTATCCACCATCAATGCAGAGTCGCAGTGGTCATGAGCCTATCCCAGAACCATAGGGTATGAGGCAGGGTACATCCTGAACAGGATGCCAGTCTGTCACAGGGGTATCACACACACATTAACTCACACACACACACACACACACACACACACACACTAAAGGCAACTCAGATTCACCAGTTCAGCCAAAACACACATCTTTGGACTGGGAGGAAACAGGAACATCATGTATGTCCTGTAAGTGACAATGCGCTCAGTCACACACACTTCAGTTCAGTTGCGCACCAGAACTTCAGACGCATTTGAATCCCGTTACCTGCAGAGAAACACCAGAAATAACATCCAAGGGGTCGATGACATTTCCCAGCGACTTGCTCATCTTCCTGCCATGCTTGTCTCTCACCAGAGAGTGCAGGAGGACCTGACAGGGAGCACGAGACAGAGCGAGACCATCTCAGAGTATCAGAGCCTGTCATCTCTTCTACAGCACACACACACTAAGGATCCACATGAATAACAGTGTGTGAAGCTGAGCAGTTTGCAAAACTGCCCAACACACATATTTTGTTTCACACCTTCTTCAGCTAGAAATCTGAGGAGCTGAACTGAATGGACCAGGACCCCGTTTGCTCTGGTTTAGCGTGGAACATGAGAGTTATATCGGATAGAATCTCGGCCGCACGTCCTGCGGAGACAAATGCTGGAAGCGGATCAGACACCAGTGACGGTCTCTGTCGGCTCTGCGACAGACAAGGCGAATGTGTAAAAACTGCTTCCCTGTGAAGGACGTGTCCCAGAGGTTTACATCTCCCACTTCACATCATATGACTGACACACCATGTTTGTCTCTGAGTCACCAGTGTTTGCAGGGATCAGAGAACAAATATTTCTACCACAGTCCTGTATGCCTTCAAAAAGTCTGGCGTATCAGCAAAGCAGGCATCTCTGCCCCATTACCTGTCTAAAAGGCAGCTGGCCAGTGAGCTCTGTGCCCAGCATGACCATCCGGGCCACCCAGAAGAAAATGAGGTCACTTCCCGTTTCCAGTAGGCTGTTGGGGTAGAACTGCTGCAGGTCTGCGGTCTGTGGGTAGGAAGTGAAGGGGTTTGAACAGGGCAAAGAAGTGATGATGCTGGTGAAACAGGCAGGTGGAGTGAAACGTACCTTCTGGGGCCAGCCCAGCATGGCAAAAGGGAAGAGCGCCGAGGAGAACCAGGTGTCCAACACATCTGGATCTGAGCAACGTAGACCGACAGTGTTCTTATCAACACACTCGATTCCACCATTTCATCCATCAAGACAAAAAAAATCACAGTGAAAAAATTACTTATTTTCCTACTAGTATAATAATTGTAATAAACTATCAATCATCATGTCTCCAACCGGGTCGTTTAATTGGTGTGCTGCCCGCTGCCCAGACTTGGGCACAACTCGAGCAATGGCAGTAATGAGCCTGTATCAGGGCAGTGTGTCTAATGCCCACGTCCCCTCCGGCTCTTCGTTTCACTCCCTGTCGGACAGTGTCGACTCACCCCGAGTGAGCGTTATCGCATCGGGTGTCACTCCAAATTTGGCTGCGGCTCGCTCGCTGGCCTCGGCCTCGCTTTTTCCCCACACCCACTGCTCCTAAGGAGACAGAAAAGTTCGCCGTCACTGACCAGCCACGCCAAGGACGCACGGAACAACCCGGGGGAAGCGATGAGTCGGACACCACGTCACCAAAAACTGGAAATGCGTGGGCTGCCTCCTCCTTAGCGGGTCCAAGGAAAAACCTTTCCTGGGCATTTCTCCCCCATTTAAATATTCACAGTCTCTAGAGGATTTCAAAGTTAGCTGAAAGCCTCAATGAGAAGTACATATTCAACATATTCAAAGACTGAAGTTAAATTAAAACCATTAATGAGTTTTCAGAGGACTAGACCTTTCTGATGTGGGAGACAGAAACGATCAAATCAAAGACCGCTTTAGTGTGTGAGGAGCCCCACCGTGTCTGCATCAGTCGAACCCGGGAAGGACACGCGGTACGCAGGAATCTGGTGACCCCACCACAGCTGTCTGGAGATGCACCAGTCACTGAAGAAAAAGAAAAATGCTCACAGCTTGTAGAGAAAGGTGAAATGCTATTGTCTGAGCTCTCACTCAAGACACAGGTAACATGTGAGGTGGGCTGCGTAGACCAGAGGTAGGTGAGGGTAGAAAGCTGGAAGAAGAGGAGATCAACTAACAAAGGTACAAGAACGATAGGGAAATAAAACTCCAAACTGCTACCATAGTCTCTCCTACACTGAGTTGGTCCACAGGAAGTAGGCCACCCCACCCCCAGCACTTGGTTGTTAAGATACCTGATGCTGGACAACCAGTTTCTCCACGTCTTGTGGTGCAAGTGAGGGATGAGCTCCAGTTCTCCATCATCGACCGCCTGAGATGGAAAGGCAGCGTTACAGCACTGGCGAAGGATGAGCGACAGGAAGACTCTTGCTTTTACCTGCACAGCTTTCTTTGCCATTTCTCCACAGCGCAAAAACCACTGCTTCTTCAGCAGAGGTTCAATTACGTCTCCAGAACGGCTGACCGGTGGAAGGAGAGGTGTACAGAAAGAGAGACACGCAGTTATAAAGCCAAAGGTGAACACTGTAAAAGAAGCCCTGCTGAGTGACTTGAGTGTAAAAGCTGCTATTAGCGTAAAGCACTAATGCCTTTCAAAAAGTGTTGCAATCTGAATACAGGCGGAAGGGCCGCTATGTGCTTTCGGATGGGACATCCATCAACGAGGCCTTTCGCTCCTACCTGCACACGGGTAGGGCCATGGGGTGCTCCATCTTCCCCTTGAACATCTGTTTCTCCACCAGGGCTTCGAGTACTCGTTCCCTGGCCTCAAAGCGCTTCACACCCTAGGGAGAGAGAGAGAGACAGAATGATTTGTTCTGCATACAAGTATAAGTCTAACTGTAACTGCATTAACATGTGATTCCACAGAATTTGTGGCATTTGGTAGCTATAGTATATAATAATAATTTCACAAATCTTGTGGGCTATACTATGTGAGACACTGGACCGCAAAGCCCGGCACTAAGCTGTAATTCACAGGTGCATCATAATGGCAGAGCAGAAACCCTTCAATTCATTAAAAAAAAATGTCGAAAGTTCACAAAATTCAATCTGTTTCTAGACCTCATTACATTCTGTCCCTCCTCCCCGGATAAGAAAAGTAATATTTTCCAGACAGGTCATCACTGTTTTGTGATATCGCCTCATCATCATTTCTAACATTTTGTGTCATAAGTAGTGAGCTCCCACAGATCAGTGTGATTTTACACTCTTTGTCTGTTAAAGCATCACTGCCTATTATAATAAAACCGTTTCTGACACAAAAATAGATGAGGAAATGACAAAATATGCTGTTATAATATCTCATCTGTATATGTTAAAATAAAAAAGTGAACGATCCACAGGTGAGACTGGCAGCTCCGTACCTCCAGCCACGGGCCGCAGGAAGAGGTCATGGTCCCGTCTTCGCCAATGACGGTGATGCGGGGAAGAGAGTGTCTTTGGGAGAGCAGGAAATCAGTCTGGTCATGAGCTGGGGTCACCTTCACAGCCCCTGAAAGGGAGAGCAAAATGTGAACAAACACAAACGGTGGGACAGAAGTGCGCCCCCCTCACTTTTCACAGCTGGTCAACGTCACCATGAAAACCAACAACCAGGAGACGGCTTCATAAACCATCAGAAACAAGCACTGCATATTTAAGTTAGAAGTGCAGAAGAGACTTTGTCCAGCTGACATCCCGCTCAGGTTAAATCTCCAGTTCACTTTATTTGGGACCAAGAAAAACCGTTTTCACCAGTCTTTCTTTTAATCCATTAGTTGTTATTACACTTTGGAGCAACTAAGATGTACTCCGTAGCTGTTATAACACAGCTCTCTCAGATGAATTAGTATGAAGAATATGAATAAAATGCTTTTCATATCAATTGGGGACTCTATATCTGCCTTTGTGTGTGTGTGTATGCAACTCCCCTGAGATGAACTGGCATCCTGTCCAAGGTGCACCCTTCCACACACTTTGTGTTTCCAGGATGTACTGTTGTTGATAAGGGACAGATATACACAGATAATAAGGGTGTCAGTACTGACGGTGCTGCTGATGCGTGTACACCGAGAGTGTATGAGGACCATACCTGTGCCCACACTCATGTCCACCACGGTGTCCGTGACGACCGGCATGAGCCTGCCGGTAAAGGGGTGTCGGCACTCTCTGCCATGGAGCGCCTGCAAATGGAGAAGCAGCAGCAGTAGGAACACCAGGGTAGGAGGGGAAAGAATGGGGAGGACAGCAGTGAATAGAGGAACAAGTGACAGACAGAAAGGAGTGAAGAATAAATGAAAAAACACATCATAATCTCACACTGCTCAGGGGGCTGTATGACTGACCAAACAAGGAAGAAGAAGTGGAGTTTAAAGCAGGATGAAGGTCTGGGCATGTATGCGAGTGCCCTTAGAAAACAGGAAAGGCCTTTCACAGGAAACTGTGTCGTCCTAAAACAATCAGCAGTATTTGCAACTCAGAAAAATCTCAACAGCAACTTCCTGGTTCTGCAGAACGCAGAGTCAGCTGCGGAGGGGGGCTGCTTGGCGAGGATGCGTGAGCACGTGTGTGTGTAAACTGGCCTGGTATCGGGGGTCATCTGGGTGCACGGCAATGGCCACGTCTCCCATCATAGTCTCGGGACGTGTGGTTGACACAGATATCTCGCCATCTGAAAGAACAAACGCTATCTGAAAATACATCACATCTTCCACCCAACTAGTTTTAAAGATATTTTAAATATATCCCACAGCTACTACATATTTTACATTAGATGCAAAAAAAAAAAAAAAAAAAAAAACAGGTGAAAGCTGGAGAAAAAAACGAAAGACTAATTTGAACTTCTGCTGCTTTGAGTGCCTGTGCCTACTTGATGTTACACTTTACAAGATTGGCAAAGAAATAAAAGAAACGTAAAGTTGGAAGGAAACGAACCAAGCCGAACCGAGGAAAGAACAAGCGGTGACAGAACAGCAGAGGTTCGCGGAAGTGGTCCACTCACCCTGTCCTTCCAAGGGGTAGGAAAAGGTAACCATGCTCCCGAACTCCACCTTCTGCTCATAGCCCGGGATGGAGAGCAGGGTCCGACCTCTCAGCTCTAGCATGTCCACCTGCAACGGACCAGCAGCATCAGTTTTTAACGGCTCGGCCGAACTCCTGGCAAAGCCGGAGCCGCACAGGCTTCCGGGAGTCAGGAGGTTTGGAGAGGGCTAATTACACGATCCATCACTCTTACACACCACCCACACATCAGTATATTTTTGTCAAACACATATGTAAGGTAGGGCTGGTGTCTCACAACTCCTGGGCTGCAGGTTTTAATATGAGTTTGAATTCAGCTCAGTGTGTGGAGTTTACATGTTCTCCCTGTGTTTCTTTGGGTTCCTCCCACAGTCAAAGACATGTTTCAGGTGAACTGCTGACTCTACACTGTCCTCTGTGTGAGAGCGAATGAGTGTGTGTGATTGTCCTGCGATGGACTGGTGTGCCCTCCAAAGCGGACCCTGCCTATTCCAGGATGGGCTCCAGACCACCGTAACCCTGCACAGCACAGGCAGTAACTGATGATACATGGATGGACACGTAAGGTATCAGCCATGCATAAGTGCAGTTATTATGAACTGAAGTTGCAGAAAAGCAAGGAATTAAAACATGAGCAACGAACTAAATCCCACACAAAAAGACCAAGGTGAGTAGAAAGTGAGTGTGGTGTGGAGTTTGCAGAATTCTGAAAATGTCTTTTCACAGAAGCTAAGTCCCCCTTCCACTGTAAAGTCATGCAGTGTGTATAGCGTGGCAAGAAAGATTACTTTGCATGTCATGAAAATGTCACATTTAAAAGGAAAAAGTCAAGTCAGCTCTCAAGCGTCCACGTCTCTGCCTAATCTGACTCCCCGTGACTCAGAACGGGTTAAACACAAAGAAAAACACTAAGTGCAGCGTGAATCCAGGGTACATCTTTCCTTTGAACGTCACTGACTGACTTTGTAATTCGTAGGAAATAACTTGCTGGAACTAAGGTAACTTTCTGGATCCAGAGCCAATTTGGACATGTTCATTTGCAGACATTCGCACAGTTTAAAACCCGTAAATCAGAGCTGCAGGAAGAGAGCGGATGTGCGACGTTGTCCGCCTTTTGTCAACCTGCGATTCTTGAGACAAGTAAAAGAATTCAGATGAGGCATCGCAGTGAGGAGCGAGTTTTGCGGTACAAGCAGGGAAACTTGAGACGGGGTGGTGTATTCTCAGAATAACTCATCTCGACATTCCTGTGGGTAGTTTCAAAGAACGTTCTGCTTATGACACGAATCTATGGCACGGAACCTGCGCTACACTGGCGACTGCGAGACAAGGGATGCTCCGAGATCGGTAATCCTGTGTCTTTCGCTGTAGACCTGACATCTGCATGCGTGCGGGGCGCAGGCGGTTGGGTTGCAGTCTAGCACACGGTCGTGAGACTGCAGCAGCGCCACCCGGTGAAAAGCCTGGCCTTGCCTCGATGTCGGAGATGGCGGAGCCCAGCGCGCAGCTCCAGTTCACCAGTCCCTCGGAGCGGTACACCAGGCCGGAGTCGCACAGGCGGACAAAGGCCTCTGTGACAGCACTGCTGAAGTCCTAGGGGAGGAGTCACAAGAAAGGGGCAGGTCACAGATGGACCACCCACATCACCCTGTCCTTACATACCAACCATCCTCTATTGAGGAATTTGCAGGGCAAATGACTCACAGTATACACACATTGGAAAGAACATAAAGTATTTAAAGCAGATGAGCTCCCTATTTATGCATATGCAAATCATTACACTTTCAAGGAAAAATCTATAAAGCCACACGGTTTCAACACCCAGCATCATTCCCTGCTTTCAGTGTAACCTTTACTGTACGACATGGTGGTTTAAGCATGGAAAGGTGAACTGAGCATGGTTGGATTTCGTCCCCGAGTCTGAACAAATTAATCTTAACCTCAGTTTGAATGAGGTTATGAATGCAGTAATTTTATAATATAATGGCAACTTGGAGGCCAGTCCCATCCCAGTGGAGTCAGAGATGAAGTGACAGCATGGTGGGGCTGCCTGGGGTGATTGAGGACTCTGGGCACTCTGCCCCAGGCTGCCCTGCTGCCAAGTGCCAGTGTGTTTATCTAAGGTGTGGAACAGACCTGGCACTTGCCTATCACACGACAGCAGACATGGATGTCCTTCCGGATAAGAGCACCCGTTAAACTGCCAAAACATAAGGAGTCACCTCGTGTTACAGTGGACATGAACACGCCAACACACCGTAGAGTGTTATTGCCGCTCAGTGGACATGAACGACGTGTTTTACACAGTTAAAAAGCAGCAGCGTAAACATTCGAGGTCGTTGGCCGCGAGCACACAGCCTCCAGCGAAGCCCTTGGTTTCGCATTTCTATTAAAAGGCTGGCGACTCCTGACTTTCCGCCAGTAAATGAATTAGTGGAATGTACTTTAAAGCGGTGCTGGGAATTCCACAGCGGTAGCAGGGAACCTGCGCTCACAAAAAGGACCCAGCGGTGCAATTGGATCCGAGCTCACAGCTCAGCTCTCATCAATCCTGACAACCATGTACATCATTCTGGCTCTTTCGGTCTTCGTGTGTCCGGATCCAGAACACTGCGGGATTTCACATCCTGCTCGAAGGCAGACTTTGTTCTTCTTATTCCAGCTCCAGTCCTCTGAACTGTACACACACGCTTGTCAAAAAAGTGTATCATTTGAAAAAGGTGATTGCCTGGCTGACTCAGACATACACACATATACACACAAACACGTTCATAAATTACCGGGTCCATGGTGAAGCACGCTCGACTCCAGTCCAAAGATGCTCCCAATTTCCTCAGCTGATGATATATCTCATCTCCTTTCCTGAGACACACACACACACACACACACACACACAATCGCTCAGAATAAAAAAATTGTACGATATTATACATGAAACGGCTCATGTATAATATCGTACAATTTATTTCCCCACAGGTAGCAGTGTAACTACAGCTATAATATGAATACAGAAACAGGGAAAGTACACATACATGTGTTCTCAGCTATTTAAGTCTGACTTGAGTGTTATCTGCCATTGAAGCACATGGAGTAATGATAAAGTGCTAAAGGTTCAAATGGAAATATGTAAAATGAGGCTACAGTTATTAAAAAAAAACATTAATCAAACATGGTGGTAAGTAGATTAGCTGTTGTACTGAAGTGTTTTCTTTTTTTTTTTTTTTCTATTTTACTACTATTTTTAGATTAAGGTGGCGGCTAAAAAAATACACATAACCTGTTCTAAGCTCTGCAGATTCTGGGGATGATTACAAAGGTTTGGCGCATTTATTCTTGGCAGAACAAAAAGGATGAGCGAGACATGACCAAGGGAGAGACTCACTCATTCTTCCAGTTCCACACCTCCTGGAGAAACTCCTCCCTGCTATAGTCCTGCCTGCGCCTTCCTCGCTCCCAAAGGAGCCTGCGCTCCACCACTGACTGGCGCACAAACACACACAGATAGAGAGCGGGGGAGGAAAAAAAGGTTGTTATGCGACTTCAGCTTCACTGCACGCAGACCAGTAGCATCTGTGATTTTCACTGGTAATATTATTCAGAGCTTTTAGAAGAAATTCGTCCAACAGATGTTTGTTCTAACACTCATCACCTTCATTATCTATCAAATGTTTGTCACATTCAATGATCACGTGATTAGGAAATGAGATATTCCTCTTAAAAGGGCGACTCTTTCCATACCAAACCATGCCTGTTATGAACAGATTTACCTGTGTGGCGATGCCGGCGTGGTCACAACCCGGCACCCACAGAACCTTGTGGCCCTGCATCCTTCTCCTAAAAAAAAAAAAAAAAAAAAAAAAATCACAGTACTCATTAAAGCCTTAAGTCCAAAAGATGCCAGCTCACACTTATACTGAAGGACATGTTCTTGGGAGACTAGACAGCGCACAAACATAGAAATCTCACAGCTCTGCTTTAAGAATCAAATATGCCTCCATTTTCCTAACGTGTTTGCGATAACAGCAGGTTAACCAATCATAGTGTTAAATAACTTAACTTGTCCTTAAACAGGTTTTACCATGCTTTGCCCAAGTCGGGAGTATGAGTCAGCTACAAGGCTGCGGTACACGGCACAGCCTTTTCAGACTAACATCCACCTACCCCTTGGGGGCCAACGCCGTTCGCACGGATGTCCTTAACTAAACTGGCATTTAAACAGCCCTGGCTGAAGCTCTCACTTCACTTTAATCTCAGGTTAAAGTTGTGTTACAACTCAGATTACAATTAAATACACGCAAATACATAACAGGATCAGAGAACACAAGTGAACCCTTTAAGGAGGCAGTACAGCGGCACAGCAGGTAGTAATGATGCCTCACAGCTCCAGGGATATAGGTTTGGATGCGAGTTTGAATCCAACTCAGTACGTGTGGAGTTTGCATGTTCTCTCCGTGTTTGCCCGAGTGCCCTCCCATAGGCCAAGTCCAAAGACATGCGTTTCAGGTGTTCTGAGGACTCTAAATGGTCCTTAGCGTGTGTATGTGTGAGTGAAAAGAGACTGTCCCGACAAGGACTGGTGTCTCATCAAGGATGAACCCTGCCTCACACCCAATGCTTCCAGGATAGGCTCCGGACCACCGCAACCCTGCGCTGGACAAGGAAATACTGATAACCGATACGTAAATGCACCCTTTAATTAAACACAATCTGAACAAATCAAACACTTTTTCCCCTCAATGAAGTATTTATCACAATGAAATTTTCCAAAGCCTATGACAAATAAATTTTAAAAGTTACCATCGAACCAGGGCATCCTGTATGGCAACAGTGAGAGCATGGCCGAGGTGCAGACTGCCAGTCACGTTGGGTGGAGGGATACACATGGAGAACGACTGATCGACTGCGTGCGGCAAACTGCTCTGTACAGAGAAACGTCACCGAGTGAAGAAGGGGTTAAGCAGAAGGAACGTGAACTGATCTTCAGAGACTAAATCTGAACACCATCATGAACGCAGAGTCTGTTCAACCCCCACAGCAATACTACACACAGCATTATGACATAGAAATACAATTAAGGGAGATGTAATACGGAGAGAGAATGACCGTTGTGGGTGTGCTAAAGGCTGCATTCCTGCTTACCCCAACCGAAAACTGAAATAATCCTTTAGAATTACCTTATTGCTCCAAGGAATTGCACTTTATAAGCTGCTTTTTGTTTCATTTATTCTCCCATGTTAGAAATTGTCAGGGTTGTAAGCCAGATACAACATCTACAAATTATAAGAGTGCCCTGAGCTGAAAATAAAAATTTAAGTTTGATAACTAACTGCTAAATATACTGGCTCCTAAACTTATCAACACAGCTTTGATCTGAACTCGTTTTGTTTGTAACTCCGAGGTCATTTTTTAACACCATCAAATGACAACAAATTCAAACTCAATAATATAAATATTACTCAACTTATCGGCTGGCTGTGTTTGGTAAAAACCTCAGATATAGCAATAATAAATTAAAATACTAAGTAAGACCATTTTAATATTTTATTAACTCCGCAATATATTAAAACTAATTTAAAATATGTGAAAAAATCATGTTCTCTCTGCAAACACCTACAGAATGCTGATTGCTGTCTAATTTATTCAACAAACGTGCAACATTCTTCATCTTGTTATTGATCACCGACACTCATGAACACCAGACGCTAGCTGTAAACACTACGGAAGCGAGTGGAATAAAGGTGGTCCTGCAGTCCTATTGTCTGGACTAACTTTTGTGCCATCTGTCAGCTCCGCAGGTAAACACAGGTCAGAACAGACAGAAAGTAAAAAAAAAAAGAAAAAAAAAAGATACACGAAGAAAAACATTGTTCAAAGCCGGAAATTATTGCGTAATAATTACAAAATTGTTTTTTTTTTTTTGAAAAATAACATCTGTACCCCTGAAATCACCAGTGGACCGTTCATAACCCGAGAAGCACATATAATAAACATATAATTTAGTGGTCACACCTGCAAAATTTCTAGAATACTGTCTACTTTTCATCACATTCTAGATCCAGGCTGTCAACAACGAACCTGAACTTGAGACCCTAAAGGGTGAATCATCGTACGACACGCAAATGCCGAACACACCACCCTTCTTCACTTGATCCTTACATGAAGTTCAGGACTGAAGAAGCCTTTCTTCTCCCACCACTGGTACCAGCAGGCCTCCACGTACTGGGGGCTGTAGGATGCAGGGAACGGCAGCGTGGTGTCTGAGAACAGGGGGCAGAGGTCCGGGTTCGAGAAAGAGACCACGAGGAGTGCATGAGACAGCTGGTTGTGCAGTGGTTATAGCTGCTGCCTTTGGACCCAAAAGTTGCAGGTTCAATCCCATCTCCAGCTATAGTACCCTTGAGCAAGGAATTTATCCTAACTTGCTCCAGTAAAGGTAGACAGGTGTAAGTACCTCAACATTGTAAGTCGCTTTGGAGAAAAGTGTCAGTGAAGTGAATAAATGTAAATACAATAAATTACGTAACACATCCTACCTTTCTTTTCCCCGGGCAGGGTGGCCCCAGCGTACACGATCCGTTCTGTCTCAGTCCACTTAATATTGTGTCCATCGACAACCTGGGGAGGGAGAGTTGGAGAGGGGGTTACGCCATCAGTGGCAGCGATTGCACCAAGAGTTCTGGGCGGGTGGGGGTCGCAGCCCCATGGGACTCCATTTAGTACAAAACCCTTCACATATAGAGCGATACTGAGATGCTCACGCTGTGCTGAGCGTTCAGGATGGCCTTTTCCTTCTCCTTCCTCCTCTTCTCCTGCTCCACTTGGGCCCGAGCAGCATGGCCAGAGGTGGGAGGTTGACGGGAGAGGATCCCTGGGCTACGTGAAAAGCTCCTGCGCTCCGAGGACCCCCAGGGCCTGCCGATCCGTCCTCTGCGAGCGTTGGCAGGTAGGCGGCAAGCTGGCTTCCACATTGTCTAAATAAATATATTTTAAAGGTGTTAAATATTGCATCAGATCAGGAAGTTAGAAAAGCTGTCTTTTTCATGTCACCCAAAAGGTGAATGAAACAAATGAATAAAATGCAATTGTTATCATTTATTATCATCTCCATTTGTTGGCCTTAAGTATTCTGCATATAATATCACTCGCTTATATAAAAACATTGTCTTAACCAATACATATACATTTATTAAATTTAAATTTTATAATAATCAGGCTGTTTCATCCTCCCTTGTTACAGTACAGTCCCAGTTCAAAACATATTTTACAATAAAAACCGAGACTGTCATTTTAGGACAGATATTTAGTAAAAGCAATTCATAGACGATGCTTGACTTTAAAGAAAGAAAGAAAAATATGAGTGTACCAGTTCATTTTACGGGCGTCTGTTAAAATCCTGGTCCTGATCCTGCTCACTTTGAAAAAGAGCAGGGCGCAGACATTTTCTGCCGACCTTTGAACTCTGACCCATGCTTCGCCAGTCTTCCTTCCTGAAAAATTGAAATACGTTTCAAAATTTCTATAGTAGAATTTTCTGACAATATTTTTGGAGGAATTATAAATAACTAAAGGCGTTTCATATTTTAGTCAACGCAATTTCTAAGTAATTTACTGTTTACGCCCTGTAACTGAAGGTTCCGCCGAGAGTTTCCCTGGGGAACACAAATACCGGCGCACCGATTCCGCACATGGGCTGCGATTTTATAAGGGGAAGTTTCTTTCAAATTAAATTTTATTGACAATAAAAATTAGAAAATGTATATAATGTACTGAACAAATAATTAGTCATATTAACATTACAACATTGCTAGCAGGACAGCCAAGAGAAAATAAACAAAATATAAACATATTGTAGCGCAGCTCAGAAAATATACAATACTTGTAAAGATCTGACAAAAATTTCTGTGTGCCAAGCAAGAACACGTAAACAGCTGTTTTGGAGAACCTTCACAGAATTAGCACCTGGTGCGTAGTCTATAAAGAGGAAATTTTCTACATTATATATATGAATGTTGCATCTTTCAGGGCACGTAAAGCAACATAAATCGGCAGGTAAAGAGAGACAATGTACAACTTTTGAGGTGGTTCGCTGCTTAACAAAATGCCAGATTCCCAATTCACATTTCGGGAGGAAATGTAATAAAAAGTCAGATAAAAGCAAAAAACGGCCCGTTCAGATAGAATTTAGAAAAGTCTGCACCATCCACCCAAGTGAACGCGCGCGCGCTCCCTCACCGGAAGTGGTCCGTCCAGCGGTACTTCCGGCCTGGTCCTGCGTCGCGTCAAGTGCCACCAAAACAAACTGACTGTCGCCAAGCGCTACTCCGGTCACTTTGATGGTAGCGTCCTGAACAACCCGCCGCGTTTTACCGTGCGGAGCGCAGCTGGTAGCACAGCGCGCGTCGGGAGGTGTGTTGCGCTTCGTCAGTGCAGTGAGTGCGGAGCTAAGGCTAAGCTGCTAGCCGACTCGCCGACGACGACTCGCCATGGCGGAGGCTCCGGGCACCTCGAGCGAGACGATCACGGAGACCGTGCCGGCGGACACAGCGTCGCAGCCGCAGCAGGTAGTCAAATACCGAGTGATGGGGGGAGGAGGAGCAGGAGCAGGAACCATCCCTGCATGACCCCGGGCTGAGCGAGGTGTCTTGACGACGAGACAAAATGCAGGCAGCGGCACCGCTTCCGCCTCAGACCAGCAGCATCATCACGCGTCGGCCGCTTCTTCGCTTAGTCATTTCGAGCGCCGAGTGCAGGGAGTTCAGCCGAGTTGCGTGTCTCCAACTTGTCCCCACTTGTTCCCCTGTCCTCTTCCCTTCCCATCAAACGTCTCCACCTCGGGTTCGTTCGGCCGATTTAGTGAGCTGACGGAATTTACCCGTGTCGTGATAAATTTACCCTGGTACTGCGAGCCTCGTTTCCTGCAGGCCTCGAGTGGAGTCTTTTTTTATTCTTATTTTTAAACAAAAAAGAAACAGATGAAAATGTTTCAGTGTGTCGTACTAGTGTGTAGGGGGCGGGATGCTGAGCAGGAGCTGAACACACAGTTGCTCAAACTACATTTATTATTCATCTATCTCGTGCTTTTCTGCAAAGCCACTTACAATTATTTACTCTACAGCTGGGGAGTCTTACTGGAGCAATTTACCGTAAGTACCTTGTTCGAGGGTACTGCAGCGGGAGGTGGGATTCGAACCTGCAACCTTTGGGTCTTAAGTGTACGTATTAATGGGAGACCAGCGTGCGAAAATGTCCACTGTGCCCTGGGAAGGGACAGAATGATGCCCATCGAGTGTCCGGCTTGTGCGCGCAGAGAGCCAGGTGTGTGCCGAAGAACATGCCGGAAACATCAGGATGTTTTACTGAACCTCTGTCTGCGAGAGACACGAGGAGTGACGAATGAATGAATGAATGAGGAGAGTGTGACGTAAGCTGTTGCTGTGAACAGAGGGTCCTTCCATCCGAACCTGCGTACGTACATGTTAATAAGTGATGCTTTGATATCGGTTGTTCTAAAAAAAGACTTATGATTCCCAAAGGAGTGTGATCGGGCCTAGTGAGGCAGTGCTCATGTTCTCAGCAGCCCGGTCCACGAGAGATCGCATGAATCTCGCAATGTGACTCATCCTCTCAGGAGCTCTCGGTAATCCAGCAGATAGCGTGATGGTTAAATACGGTCTGAGGGCCAGGGTTCGAATCCCGCTACTGCTTTAGGACCCTTAACTGAACTGATGTAATAAAAATGAGCCAGCTGTATAAATGGGTGAATCACTATAAGTAGCTTAGTGTTGCTTTGGAGAAAAGCATCAGCTAATTCAATAAGAAATAAATTAGCAAAAAAATGAGCTGCCGTTCAGGCTGGTGTACTGCGCTGGTATTGCACTTTGCACCAGGATACACACTAGGAATTGTGGGATTTTGGAGTTTTGCGACATTGTGGGCTGTGGCTGTGGAGCGGAAGCGCAGGGGAAGGGAAGGTCCACGTGAAGACATGCTCAGCGATCTTCTTCGTGTTGCAGGAGGGCCGCAGTCTGACCATCACGCTGAGGAAGAGGAAGACCGAGAAGAAGGTGGAGTGGTCCAGTGACACCGTGGACAATGAGCACCTGGGTCGGAGGTCCTCCAAATGTGGGTTTGAGCTCAGCCCCTTTACACGTCGTCTGCTGCTCCTGTTGAGTCGCGGCCCTTACGTTTAGCCTTCCTTAAGTGTATTTTTGTTAATTTCTTAACGTCAGTGAAATTGCAGAAAAGCAAAGACCGTCTATCTTCAGGTCTTTGGAATCATGGGAAATAAGTTTTAGGTTGTGCAGTAAAGTGTAAATATTCATTTTAAAAAAAAAAAAATCAGAATTTTTCTATAGTGTGTAGCTTCACTTTATCAAAAGTAGGTTTTTTTTTTTTTTTCTTCCCCCCCCCCGCAGGCTGCTGCGTATACGAGAAGCCCCGGAAGTTTGGAGAATCGTCTTCGGAAAGCGAGGGAGAGGACGAAGAAGGCTGTGGAAGCGCACATTGTATTCTGGGACACGGAAGGAGTAGGCATGGACAGAGTAGTAGTGGCGGCCCGGCGGCGCCCCCTACTTCTGGAGGATCAAATGCCCAATAGTAGGGTTATTGTGAGACTGAACACGATAGTGAATACGGCCTCTCGTAAAGATAATACACACAATTCTAGTTATTCCCACTCGAGTTAAATTCAACCACTACGTATTGATAGAAAAGAGTCGATTTAGGACATGAAATGCAGGAAACGATAACATGGTGCCTGACAAAAGCAGAGGAACTTTAAAGGAGCAAGGTGCTGTTGGCAACCTACTGAATGGGGTGGTAGCCATTTGTATATAACCCAGCCATTTTACCTTTTATGATCACGTTTGTTTTTAATTTATTTTCATAAAACGTAATTGTGAGAATATATTATATCTTCCAAATAGCGCACTGACTGATAGTGTATGGTCTAAGATTACAGATACGCCCCCCTTCTGGCAAATACGTTGTTAAACTAGAACGCCTTTCATTTGAAAGTGTTATTTTTGACTTGAAAAGTGTTTTTTGTGACTAGTAAATAACAGAAAACATTTATACAAATAGTAAAACTTTTAATGGGGTTGATGGGTGAAAAGAATGTATTTCAATTCTAATAGTGTAAATTTGAAAACGTGTCAAAACATTACATAACAGTTGACATACAGTAAGCTGTAGACCGACGCACTTCTTACAGTCCGCACCATGTTTATGTAGAAACCTTTAAAAATTACCTTATGTCAGGCGTTACTAAGTATTATAGATTTATTTATGATAATGCAGTGCAACAGAAGAAGTCTCTGCTACTGTTTAAACAGATCAGCACGTAAAACTCTTTCAAATGATGGGTAAAATTAATTAAAAAGGGCATTGCAGTGCTATTTTGATGTTATGCTGAGATATTTCCGCACATTTTTCAGACAGTGTTCACACATTCACTGTTATCATGCTGAAGTTTGGAAATAAAGATGTGAAATTCATGGTATATACATACTTTAATCAGACACTGCACAGGTAGCTGAAGCAGGACGATGAAAATATAATAAATGTTAAATGAGTTGAGTTAGATTCTGAGCAAAAAGAATGAGACGAGGGCAGGTAGAGTCCCTGTACAGGTGTCCTCCGATACGGAAAACATGACACGACGATGCAGGTGACTGAGCGTAAAGTTTGCCAAAAAAAAACGTTCCCGTTCCCAGTGCTTTGGCCTGAAGGCCACAAGCTCCCTTTATTCATTCCAGTTGCGTGTTGTCCTGGTCGCTGGAGATTTTTCTCTTCCCTGGTCGGCAAAATGGCCTTAATGAAACTTCTGTTTTAGTGACACGCAGAATCTGACCGTGGAAACTGGGTGACTGTTGAGTGAGAAAATGGGAAACCGCAGTGGAGACTGTTGACAAAAGAGCTGAACAGGTGATTCTTTCACCTTCCAGTGACCCTGGTTAAAACTGCAGGGAGAAGATGTGAACCGAAGATGTTCTCCACACAGACACACAAATGTTTATAAGCTGTGTGTCTAACTGGCAGCGCAAACATGAAAGTTGCCCAAGGTCGTCTGCCCAGCCAACATAAGGAGGACGGGTTCAAGCAGCAAAACCACCGCCACCTACAGTTAATGAGTAGCTTATTCATGGGGTAGTGGGTAGTGTATGTTTTAAGGCTCTTGCTTTCTAATTTCAATGAAATTGGTTTGGATCTCACTCCTGCTGCAGAACCCTTGATCACGATACTTAGAGTGGCCCTAGTAAGAATAATACCCTGCTGTATAAGTGCAGTAAATATGAGTTGCTTTGAAAAAAAGGCATCAGCTAAATAGTAACAGGAGGCTCTTTAAAAAAAAAAAAAAGCACGTTGAAGTTATACTGCCTCATTGCCTTTTCACCATGTCTTTCCTTTTCTATCATCCACTCTGAACTGTACTGAACTCTTGAAATGGAATCTGATGACTGGATATGCACCGGAAAGTACGAATTCCAAAACAGACCACCACCTTCTGTTGTTTTCATACATAAGTGCACTGCTGTTGTATTGTTCATGCACATCTCTGTACATAGTAAATGCAAAGAACTAACACCAATAAACATGTTTGGGCTGTGTGTGGGTGTATCCCTCTGTTTGGCACTGTCAGAAATCTCCACGTACCTCCTCACTGGCTCAGATACTTATGGTGGTGATCTGCACAACACTTGTGCTTTGTTTAGTAAATGGCAAACAAGGGGAATAATACAAAAATTGTGGAACGAGGGGTTGCGGAGGATCTTAGTCACGTACCTCGGTTTACGCTACATTTCTTCCATCTCTTCTAGATCACAAAGCCATTGAATGTGAGTGAAACAGGTAGAGCAGAGCTTAGAGTCCCTGCTGTCTACCCGAAGGACACGGGTTTGAATCCAGCTCCTGATGAAGCCCCATTGAGAGACACTGATCCTGAAGTGGTACTGCAAGAAATCACTCACTGTGGTATAGTTAGCAGTTCTGAGAGGAAGAGACTTTTTAATGTATAGGGCTTCAGTGATGGTTTGAAGATGTAAAAAAAAAAAAAAAATCCCACGTTAACCCTGCGTTCTGCTTTGCTGGACACGCACTACGAATGCTGAATACGCGGATTGCTCGCGGCACAGCTGAAGAATGCGGTCGTACCTGTTTGGGTTTTGCTGGTTGGACTTCGTTGATGTGTTCGTACTTGGCTAGAACACACGTGCTCAGTATGTTCGTGTTTACGACACAGTTCTGGATTTTGACTTATCATCTTAGTTTACCATCTCTTCTGTGAAGACAAGTTTACTAAGGGTGCCCAAAGCGTTAAAAAATGCTTCAGTAGTTTTGACCCTGATAAACACCTTTTCCTAATAGTTATGTCAACTTTTCTTTTTCTCAGAGTCGCACAAAGGGAACAAAAACCACTTTGTGGGGGAAACGTGGATGATCCCACAGCGTTTTTCAGCGGAAGTTGGCAGGCTCAGTGCGCAGCACTGCTGGATTAAGAATATCCAGAGCAATGAGCACGGCTAAACATAAGCTCTACTTTGCACTCACATGCTGTACAGGGATTAATCTCAAAAACTAAAGAAAGTGGAAAAAGTTTAAGAATGGCTTTTACTGTTGAATACTTTTGTCATTTAAATGTTGACCCTATGCAATTACTGTAATCACCAATATTTAGTATATTTACATTTATTCATTAAGCTGACACTTTTCTCCAAAGCCATTTACAATGTTAAGCTACCTGCAGTTATTGACCCATTTATACAGCTGGGTAATTTTACTGGATCAGTGTAGGGTAAGTACCTTCCTCAAGGGTACTGCAGCTGGGATTTGAAATTACAACCTTTGGTCCAAAGGCAACATCCTTAACCACTACACTAGCAGCTTTCCCAATTATATAAAATTACTTATATTAATAAATATATTAACTGCTTTTTCTGCTTTTCTCTTGTAAGTAATCTTATAATGCTGCAGTTTTTTTTTTTAACAGTATTCTCTATTTTTTGTCCTCTTGCTATCAGCATGTTACAGTAAATGGTCAGTGGCATTATCTGGAATTTGGGGTTGTATAAACTAAGTGTTTTGGAAATGTATCACTGACAGATATTCTTCATCACCAGACCAGTGCAGACAAGGTAAACAAACTGGACTGAGGGTGGACTCCCCCAAAGCCAGTGTGACGTGTAGATCAGGGGGTGTTGAATTACCTCTACTTCAATACACCACGTTACAGAAGGCCAACCAGACACAGAACAAAGCAAACCTGCATAATAAACATTTTCCACATCATTATAATATTCTGTTAGGTCATAATCATTCAAAAATACCTATGCAGCATCACTATCCTTACCTTTTATTATGATTTTGTATTTTGAGAAACTTGCACTTTTTTTTTTTTAATTTGCTCACATTTCACTCACTGCTGACCCTTCAGTTTGAAGAAATAGTGCAGTACATTTCTCACAAAAATGATACATCTTGACAGTCAGTCCAGCTTTTCATATAATATATTTTATGGTGTATTAGAGGAAAACATTTTATGTCCCTCAGCCAACAGGACAGCATAAATTTCCACATACTTTGACAACGGGGATCTAGACATGCAACAAACTCCCACCATAGCAAACATACAAATACATACAATGTGAACATGTGAATCCTGTTCAATTTCACACAGGTGCTCAAACAAAACTGGGAATAATATCACAACATGTGAAAAGTCAACCAAACCATGTTCATCCTAAAATGAAAGTGGTTCTCAAACGAGCACAAATGAAACTAATGGAATATTCAACAGTTTTTGAGTTAAGGAATACAAAAGGGTTCTTCTGCACATAAAGTGAGAAAGAACAAATAGATACTATATTGCAATCTATTAAATGCTAAACATGGTAGAAACTTCAATTCACACATCTGTTGACCGCAGCTGTTAACTTTGAACCTAACCACACTTTCTTAAAAGACACATAAAATTTATTTTCTCATATAGATATCCAGAAGAAATGGAAATATTATGATATCAACTATTAAAAATGGCCACAATTTGCTTTTCAGTAACTAGGTTAAGATTCATCTTTAGCACTGCAATTAATATGAAGAATGTGCCGTTTTAACTGTGATGCTAAGAGGTGATTTAAAACATGTTCAACACCCTCGAGCTCAACCATAAGCAAGGTTTTAGGCATAGTCAGCTGAATTCACCTGACTTGCATGCTTTCGTGTCGTCTGACCGCAGGCGAAACCTTTTGGCTCCAAGATGTCTACATTGACACTGCGATGCATGAAAAATTCTCATGGAAAACAAGGCATTTTCAGAAAATCCAGAAAATTGCACCGACAAGTTTTCAAGGGAAAATCTGTAGAGAAACTGGAAAGGCTTGGCATGGATAGAGCACAGAGTTATTTCCACATGGGTTTATTAGGTATGTGTTTTGTGCAATAAGATTAGCAAAATTTGTAGTGATCATCCTTCACTTTGACCCCCAGCCCTGCATGGGGTCAAAGCCTTCTGTGGCAGTGAGGGAAAGTCGTGTTGGGAGTGCTGATATGTCAGGAATCGAGTCCTTCTGCACTTACCACAACAGCTACACAATTTTTACAGTGTTACAGTTCTTCCATGCTACTGAAAGGTTTTATTGTAGTAAAACAAGCTAGGATTTGTCCATATCCTAGGAATAAATACAAAAGCATAACCTGTGTGCTTTACTCCAAAAGCTCACTTGACTATTTACTCCTTATTGTCTCAGAGGATGGTAGGTCTTCAGTTCAGCTGAATAAACCACTGGGACCTTGAAAAACAAGGAGGGAGAAAGAAGTGAAAACTCAAAGTTGTAATGAAAATAAACGGGAGATGTTTAAGACAATTTGCTGAAAAATTCAAGTTCTTTTTGCTGACTTTACCTCCCATGATCAGTAAGGTTTCTTTTATATTTTATAATGCAAGATTAGAGTAAAAGAAGCAGTCAGCCAGCAGTTTCAAATCACGTGAAACGCAAACAGCTTACCTCAACTACTTATCTCAACCATCTGCCAAAAAGTGTTTAGTCTTGTATCTAAAGAATTTAAAGACAAACTTTCACTTCTGAACAAGTTCCAGAATTACACTACATACTCTATTCTAAGTTAACAGTGTACCATCAGAAGACACACTGGGCCTTTAGACAGAGCAGTACTACGATGGTATACAATATTACTTAGCTTTAAAAATCATTATGAATTCATGTTTCTATGCTTATAGACACTGTATTTATGATTAACAGCTAAAGACTGATTTACATGCAGACCAGTGATGAAGCAAAGCAAGCAGCTCAAATGCAATGAAAGTAAAAAGAACTGGAAAGAATCATGCAAAAAAAAAATGGAGGCAAAAGAGAATGCAAATAAGCTGAAGGCTTCTTTGTCCAATGAAACAAATGAAGCTACATAATAACATGGCTGAAAGGTCATGGTGACACAGAATGAAGACTTGGCTTCTGTGCTAATGGGTATAAAGAGTGTCTGTACACAAACGTGATCCAACCACACAAATACTGCCAAATTTCACACTGATGTAATCTATATATATATATATATATATATATATATATAAAAAACTTCAATTGGTCCCTGCATCCATTTCATCAATTAGTATGGTAAAAATCAACACAGCAATGTGCCAAACTACTGTATTATTATAGGGGCATTTCTAGGCATGACAATTTCTCCCATTTACTAAATTTTCTATTTGTCAGGTGAATTAAGAGAGAGTGAGAGAGAGAGAGTGTGTCTGTGTGAGAGTGTTTGTGTGTGATTACCCTTAATGGACAGCTGTCCTATCCGTGGTGTACCTTGCCTTATGGTTATATGCTTCTAGTAAAGGCTCTAGACCACCGTGACCATGCACCGGATGAGCAGTTGATGAAAATGAAATGGAAAAAATAAAAAATTACTGCCACCACAACCTACTGGAACATGTCTTGGCACAAATCTGGTTCTGCGTGAACATCAATTCCTTGCTGCCTAAAGTCTCAAGTCACTGCAACAGCTGAAGTGACAACGCCTTCCCCTGTTCTTCTCGATGTGCATGACACAGAGGACAGATGGAGGCTCTGAGAGCAGAGGCCTGTGAGATTTCGCACAAGTCAAAAGAGACCTCTTCCTCCCACACAGTTCCCAGTGGACACGAGAGACAGGAAATCCCAATCCTCTGGGGCTGAAGTGTCCACTTACACAACCTAATGGTATGAACGAAATTGTCTGCTCACTAAACAGTAATATAAGAAGTAATGCTACAGCTAGCAATTCCTACAGGCCACAAAGTCAGAAGCCCCTTATTTTAGTCAATGTGTTGTGTACACAATGGAACGGTACTGTAAACTACAATAAAAATCTGATCAGAAAGAGACGGTGTCTGCCTTTAATTCAGCCCGATTTCACACCCCACTGAATACAACATGGCCAGTTTTCAGTAGCTGTCTGAATAAAATAGATTTCACTATGGTGCCAAATGGAACAGAGAACACAGTGGAACATTACATTTTACAGTATTTGTAAACAGACAAACATTTTAGTACAGGCAGGAAAATCAGTAAGATGGTTGTTAGTTGGCAACATGACATTTACCAAGGATTAGGACACTGGAACAAAAACTCACCACAACATATCGCAGTATTTTATCACTGCACAGTCTTTCCTTTGTCATGGCCCTCCTTCGGTAGGTCAGTCTCTCCCTGCATCTCCTGTTCCTGCCTCTTCTCCGCTTCCTCCTCTCTCTTGGCCTCACCTGCCTCCCCCAACACCACGCTTTGGTGTAAACTGACGGAGATCACAAGTACCTGCAGGATGCCGTACACTAGAGCAAACTGCGGGAGGTATTCCTGGATCAGCCACAGGAGGCCTGCCATCCCCACTGTGGATACAAAAAACATGGCCATCCCGTGAATCCACAGTTTCAGTGTACCCTGGACCCCCAGGATGTCCAGCACCACCCTGACCGGAGGGGAGACTGTCCACAGGAAGCCAACAACGAATAGGTCGAAAAGGTGTCGCAGGAAGTTGAAGCAGATCTCGTAGTGCTCCGGCAGGACCTCACCCGTCCAGGAATGCATGAAAAAACGGAACGGGGAAGCATAGTGCAAACGAGGGGTGGGAGACGGAGGAGGGGTTCCATAGTCTGACTCGCCTCCATCTTGATCACAGTCCCATTCCTTCTCCTTTTGGCCTACACACCTTTGAGCCTTTACAGCTCCGTGTTCAGCCCTTCTTGGCCAGGAAAAGTAAGATGATGGCAACATCCTCCTCCACCACCGAGGAGCGGTCTGCACAGGAGTCTCCATCTCCAACCTCCCAGCCCGAAACTCTTCCACTTCCATGGGCTGGGCTCTTTCACTCATCTCCCACTGCTGTTTGGTAAACTCCTCTTGGTCACTTTGTTTTTTCCCACCTGGCCAAAACCAGGTGGTCATGCCAGTCCAGCCAGATCCCATCTGTTCCTCATCCTTCTCGGTCTTGCCTCCCCAAGGACGATAAGACAGGGCTGGGCGAACCCAGCCCCAGAGTCGGCCCACGGCAGCCGCCATAAGACGAGACTTATTTGTTGGCTCTCTTTCTAATTGTAATCTCAAAGTGTTATTTCATAGAAATTCAGAAAAAAATGTGTTTTGTGCCTCCCCAACTTTCAAGAAGTAATGATTCTACAAAACATAAATTAGAAAAATGCCCAGAATAGACAATTCCAATATTTCAGAAGCGCACAAGGAATGGCAACATATTTTTGGCACACCGTTTTCCAGGAGTATGTTTCCGCAGATCTCAAAAGTACCAAGGATAAGCGACATCTAAGGAGCGAAGCGTTGAAAAACCGCAAAAACATCTATGGAGGAGTGTTACCGGGAGGAAGAAACCTGGTGAAAGGCGGTTCGGATATTAATGGATGTGTTCATTTGGAAAACTTGCAGGAAGAGAGAGGCTGGAACCACAGCACTGCAATAACCAGGTTACAGAAAGTGAAACGAGTGACACACAAATCCTCACTTTTAACGTGTGTCACTATGAATCAAAAAGCCAACATGTGGCAACATGTCAGTCCACTTAGGAACAGGGAAAAGAATCGAAGTAACTGGATTGGGAAAGAAGAACTTGAAGAAGCAGACTTCGGGCTCCTTGGACTCCTTCCTTGGAGGCGTTTATCTTCCTGTTTTTAGATCCCAATCCTGCGAGGAAAATCAGATTTCATGAGTCTGGAAACAAAAAAACTTGTTCTTGTCCTTTTTTTAACACACGAGTTTATGTGTGGAAATCCCGGTTTTCTGGAACTTGCGGCGCCTTCGTACAGTTAACATCCGTTTCCAAAGCAAAAATGACGAAGAAATTCAAATTATTCGCTACCTGAAACACTCACTGCGTCCTAGAATCCCGAAGCGAAGGCGCAGCTCCGCAAATCGCTCTTTCTTTCACATGAAACTTCGTCACAGTCTCTGGGCGGCGGATCTCTGCGAAACTTAATGTCTCCTGCTGTTGTGGGAGTTACTCGTGTCCTCGCGCTCCTCTCCCCTGTTCACCGGCGCGAGCTCCCCGCCGGCGCCACCCCGCGCGCCGCTGAGTCCGGTAGGCGCTCAACTGGGGAAGAGCCGCTCCGCTCCGCCGTCTCGCGCTCTCCTTCCCCTTCCGCCCACCTCCCATTTAACGGACGGAAACGCGAGGACGGAGTCACTGTGACCGCCGCACGGACTCGGAGCGACTACCGGCTACATCACACACACAGTCTGTTCAGCACGTTCACTGTAACGTAGGCAAAGTAGAAACGTTACAAAATGGCATACGCGCCGGGCGTTAAGAACTGACACGACAAAGTGACAAGGTGAAGGTAACGCGGGGGACCCCGGGAGACCCACCGCCTTGGGCGTCTCACACACCCGATCTGCTTACGTGGAAAATCATGTACGGCGTCCAGCCGCTTCCTGTGCTCTGTCTAATCCGTGTTCCAAAAAGAAATCTCCTTCCTTTTCACGTACAGCCGTGTGGTTCGAGCCAGGAGCAAAGGGGGATTCGCCCCTCTATGTTTATACGCGTCAGTTTTCTGAAGGAAACACCTGGCAACCGGAAACAGCTGAGGCGTGTGTAGGCAAGCGCGCGGCCCGAGGTACGGAGCGGCGGGAGGGACACTGTGCGCCGCTAGGGCCTGCCCGATCCGCACTGGGGCCGCGACCCGTATTAGCGCTTCACAGGCCTGGCCCTGTGACTGTTCTTTAGCGCTACAGAAGCATGTAATAGGGCAATAGGTCATTATTTTATATAAACAAACCCGAAGCTGTGAACCCTGAGCTCATCTCAGTTCCAGTTGTTCCTGACAAGAGCCAGGGCTCTAGCGCAGAAAACTTACATGCCAATCTATAATAAGCATTTTTCACATATTACCAGCATGTATTGTGAAATGAAAGTATGCAAGTCTATTCTACTTTACAACAAATAGTGAAAGGCCCCCAAGTCACCCTATAGAAGCAGGAACCATTTCTAGTGTTTCTCCACCCTTAGATGAAAAGAACAAAATTCATTAGTCACCTACATAAACTTACCCATCCTGAAATGCTACTTTTCACAGGGCAGTGCTGTGCATCATTAAAAATCCTATACATGTTATATAGCTCAATCCACCCCAACTTTCATTTTCACCTCACCAACAGCATTTCAAGCCATTAGGTATCAAGTGTAGTTAAACAGGCCTACTCTGGACTTTTATTAAAAAAAAAAAAAAAAAAAAAAAAAAAAAAAAAAAAAAAAAAAAAAAAAAAAAAAAAAAAAAAAATTCTGCCACCAGGGAAGATATGACCAAGTACCAACTGAAGTGATCTCAGACAACAGGGAGCCAGAAAAGTGAAAATTGTTTATAAAAATGCATTTTATTTCTTTTTTTTTGTAGCTACCTCCTTTTCTAAGAACAAACCATTTAAGACACTTATACAGAACCAAAAACAAGTTTGTGTAGTCCATTTACAATCATGACTGGCTAGAATGAGGCTGAAGTACTGATGACAAGACTTCATGTGTCAAGTTGACATCAAAAAAGACAAATTTTGAGTATAGGAAATAGTGATTTAATAAACAAGTTCAGCCTTTATACTTAATGTCAGAGCTTCACCTTTAGAAACAAGTGTATAAATTAAACTCCTGCAATGTATAGTACTAAACATTACTGTATTGCATTAACATTAATAGGTCATTCCAATACAGTATAATCCTTCGTTGATAGCTGGGGCTTCATAATATTACCTGCGAGTCTAACTTCTTCAGTCCTTCTTCAGTCTTGGCAACAGGATTCAATTTCTGCACTCCAAAAACAAGTTACATGTACAGGTGAATCTGTGGAGCAGCCCAATGAAGATTATGCAACCATTGTTCAAAATCAGTCCTGCACACTAAAGCTCATTTTCATTCCTGCTACCTGAATACAGGTCAACTCTGGATGGCCTCAGTGCGCTGCGAGTAAAACTTCAGTTTAGATCAGATGAACCGAATAAAAACGCAATCATCATGGGCACTCCATATAGTGGACCAGTCAAGCAATAATTTCCCTGTACTTGTTCACTTTCATAGAGTGAATCATCAAGTCAAGTTTTACAGTCTGGTTTCAATACTTACCATGTAGCAATGACATCACAACAGCTTGGTCCACACTACAGGAGTACAGAAAAGGGACAGTTTGAAATCACACTCAATGAAACACTGAAACCAGTTTAACAACTGTGCAGTGTGTTCAGTGCACTGTGAATGAGCTTCATTTCATAGATCAGAGACTCTAGTCTAATGAATCATCACCACACACCAGTAAGACACCAAGGGGTCTCAGGACGCAAACACAACTCTTGCTCCACTTTGGATGACACTTACCGTCAGTACAGCTGGGTACCTAGGTCCAGTTCAGCCAGTCTCCATGAAAGTCTGCTCAATTATAAAAATAAAAAAAATCCAACCTCTTAGGTGAGCCAGAATCTGCACTATGAACATAACCCACTTTTCTAAGCAGGAATGGTGTGTTCAGTGCACTGTGAAAGAACTTCAGTCTTAAAATCAGAGACTCTAGTCTATGAAATCATCATCGCACACCATAGCACCCAAATAAACCGCACTACTGTAATTCTGACCAACTTAAGCTTCATTTGGGTCAGTGTTCCTGTTCAGTTACTTGATACTCACTATACTCATTGGGCTAGTACTCCCACATGGTAAACATTTAAGATAATGCCTCTCTCAAAGGTAACTTCATTTAATATACTAGTATATTAGACTATTTAAATTTTTTCCTGTATCATTTACTGTACTTTTCTAATGGGTACTACAATCAGAGAAGGGATTCAAAGTGAAAACAACAGTAGCCACTATGATGTCTAGAGAGATGTTGCAAATATGAACATTTAAACAAATTTAGGAATTTTACTTTTGTATAAAGGGTTTCTATACTCATTTACATTAGGATTCCCATTTATGTGGACAAATTGTACAAGTGGCTACAAAAAGGACATTAACCTCTGCAAATACAGCAGTAAAAGTAACACTACTGCAGACCAAACAGTGCTAAACTAGAGATAATAGCTACAATCTTTATTAGAAGATTAAATAACACAAGTGCCAGTCAGTAAAACACATACCATTAAATAAAGTACCAGGGGTCCAGTCAAGCCATTCTTCATGCAAGTCTGTTCAACATGTTTAAAAAAAAATAAATAAAATATTTAGCCAGTCACTAGAGTTTGACATTTTAGGAAAATGTCTGCAGATGGGTTCAAAGGTGTGTTCAGTGCACTGTGAAAAACTTCAGTTTTAAATCAGAGACTCTAGTCTAAAGGAATCATCATTACACACCAGATGTCATCGCCTCAATAAACTATGCACACAATAGACACAAAGCTTTAGTTGTGGTCCAGCTGGAGGCTCACATTTCATTTTAAAAGCTTAATAAGTAACTTGTGTGTGGAGAAACATCGAGTCGAGGAGCATGACGACGACTACTCGTCAGTAGTGTCACTGAACACGGTATAAAAAAATAAAAAAATAAAAAAAGGAGTTAAGAGGAAAGCACGTTCTTAGGTAAATATAACATAGATCAGAAATGTCTATATAATTGCCCTAATAATCAAACCATGATGAGAACAGTGAATTAACAGCCTTTTTTTCCCCTTCCTGCGTCTCCCTCACCTCTGTACTGCAACCACATCGCAGTGCACATCGCAAAGGAAGCTGGGAGCGGCACGCGGACTGCTTTATTGCCGCGCTGCACGGCGGCGGGTCCTCGCACTTTCACAGGTGTCCATCATATTGCCTGATGAAGCACGGCATTTTTCGACGAAGTAAAGTTAAAGAAAATGCTTTTAAACAGTTGGGTGGAATTTTAAGGAATAAAAAATGAAATATCATGCCGTAAGATTGGGAAAAAAAAGAAAGTTGGATTTTTTTAATATAGGATATCCATAGGAGAACTTCAAGCCCGGCTAGCTCAGTCGGTAGAGCATGAGACTCTTAATCTCAGGGTCGTGGGTTCGAGCCCCACGTTGGGCGACTGAAAGTTTTGCAAATTATTAAACTGTTCAAGGTTTGATAAGATACAAGCAGTGGGTTAATTTCGATAGAAGGTACTTTCCGCAGACTGTACATAAACCAGAGTAACTGATGCATTTCATAAGTTATTCTTTTTTTTCCCAGCTAATGGAACGTCAAGGCACTGATAAGCGTAGATGTGGAATGGAACAAATTCTGTACCCTGGAGTCACGTCACATGTCTGCGTCCAAATCTCTCCTTCTGTTGATATAATGCACTCATTGTGCCTTTCGCTGAGATTTACGTCGCTCTGGGGAAAAGTGTCTGCTAAATGAATAAATACAAGTTTATATAAATGTAGGTAGTCGATAGGCAGTGAGCGCCACGTGGTTACCCAGCGGGTGGCAAACCCCATAAAGACTGAGGGGGACTGACACCCAGATCCGAACGCACAGCCTTGGAAATTGCCAGCAGTGCTACCCGCTGCGCCATCATGCAACAAATCTTTGAGCGGCTACAAAAATATGGTTTAGTTCTCCCCGTCGGGGAATCGAACCCCGGTCTCCCGCGTGACAGGCGGGGATACTTACCACTATACTAACGAGGAGACGCTGGAAGATATTCTATCTCTACAAATGAAAGCGACAGGTAGGTGAATGTAGGTAGGTAATTCGTGTAAATTCATTTCACAATCAGAATCAGAACGAGCTTTGTATTGCCAAGTATGTTCACACATAGGAATTTGTCTTGCTGACAGAAACTTCCACAGCACAGACAGAATGACAGTGACAAGGCACAGATGAGAAAATAGAATATGTGAATAAAGGACAAAAAAATATAAAAATATAAGTACACAATATACAAAAATTAGTCACTAGACATTGTACAGGTATGTTCTATACAAACGCAAGGGAATGTGAGTAAGACATATGATGTGATAAATAGATATAATTATAAATATAAATAGCGTTGTGTATTGCACTGGTTTACTCTCTAGGGGGGATCATTTAGCTGTTCATGAGGTAGATGGCCTGAGGAAATAAACTTTTCTTGTGCAGGGCTGTCCTGGTGCTCAGTGCTCTGTATCAAAAATATCCACGCCCAACGTGGGGCTCGAACCCACGACCCTGAGATTAAGAGTCTCATGCTCTACCGACTGAGCTAGCCGGGCTGTTTTGTCACCCAAAGCTCGAAATTCCTCTTTCGTTTCTATCTTATGTCAAACTACTGACTTGTTATGGTTTGTTTTAGTTTAATTTTCTATTGGCAGATGTTGACAGTTAAGAATGAAGAAGTAACGAAACGCGAACGCTCATAATTAGTCCGTAGAAAAGGCTCTGCACTGGTGGTGCGCGGCGCGGCCCCACCCCGGAAGTGGCTACTGGCTGTACACAGTGGAAAGGGTGAAAAATGGCGACAGTGAGCGCTCGAGACTTGCTGCTCTGCGCTCTTTCCTTGCTCAACTTCGTGTTCGTCTTCGGCACCGGAGCCGAGTTTGTGCGCTTCGTTTCGTTTCGAGCCATTTATCAGAACATCACCGGAGGACCGCCGCCTTGCCACGGTGGGGACATGGAGTAGGTGTGGGGGGTAGCTGGCTGCGTTGTGTATAACTATATAACTTGAGCGCGAAACGTCGTCAAGAATCGCGCGAGTTAGTGCTCTTTTTCACCGACCGGCAGCGTGTGTGTCTGATGAAGTGAGCGCCTCGTGAGCTAATTTGTCGAAATGCGCTGCGGGGGGGGATATATTTGTTGGAAACAGGAAGAGGTCGCGCGTGTACAGCTGAGCGAAGCGCTGCAGGCTGCTGTGTGACAGTGTAGGTTATTCAATTGTGGGAATAGCTGCTATTTGTCTCACTTGTTTTTCTATCGGTGGGTAGGCTGGAGGTAATCAGGCCGTTTTTCTTTCATTGTTTGGAAATTCGTCTCTCATATGCGAATTACATGCGTTCCCGATGACCTTGTGTATTTATTCCTGATACATTTCGTACCCATCGATTTTTAATTCAACTTAACAAATGTATTGTAAATGCAAAAGAAACAAAATAACTGCTGTGCTTGAAGTTGGCGGTCGCTGGTGACGTGGTCATGTTGTGCCGAGTATGATCTCGAGCCCGGCTAGCTCAGTCGGTAGAGCATGAGACTCTTAATCTCAGGGTCGTGGGTTCGAGCCCCACGTTGGGCGGCAGTTTTTCTTTAAATTTTTTATTTTTTTTTTAAATATATATAATTTGTCTATCACTAAAACATCAAGCTACTCTTTGTATTTGACAGACAACATGATTTTTCAGTCTTTTCGCTCTCCCTGAAAATGCCATTTTTTCCTGTCAATAATATAAACCAGTTTTTTTTTTTTTCCCTCTAGAATCCCATTGATTTTTAATAGGATGTCCTGTATTCTTTTTCCGCCAGATTCGGTTCCGTGGTCTACGGCGCTGCGGAGCAGTTCGGTGCTCCGGGCCGTGGGGGCTGATCTGGGCCTGGTGGCTCTCTTTGCACTCCAGCACAGCCTGTTGGCCTGGGGCCCTGTAAAACGTGCCCTCTCCTCCGTTTTCGGGGTCCTGAACAGGGCGTTTTACTGTGCCACCACTGCCCTGGCACTGCAGGTACATGTTGTCATTGACAGCAGAGTGGAGTATCTGGAAAAAAAACTGCCACATTGTCATGGTTTTACCTCCCAACCCCATTTGCCCATTCTCGTTTGTTTTTGTTCTCTTTGAGTCAGGTGTTGATGCGTTGCTGGCAGCCAGTGACTGACGCCCCTTGCTTGTGGTCTGTGAGCAGCGTGCCTTGGGATACCTGGTTTCCCTTGATCTGCTTCACCCTTCACTTCCTTTGCTGGGCCATCATCTGCAGCATCCTGTTAATTTTCGACTATCCGGAACTGTTGGGCCTTAAACAGGTAGTTATTTTTACCAGAGCCCGGCTAGCTTGGTTGGTAGAGCGTGTGGATCGTGGGTTTGAACCCCACATTTTTGCAACCGCTTCTCTATTGGAGGAAAGCATGTGTTAAATGAATCAATGTAATTTAGACTGCTACGTTTCTTCGTATTTCACTCGCTCGCTTCTCTTCCCTCCAGGTCTATTATGAGTGTCTTGGCTTGGGAGACCCCCTGTCCCTGAAATCCCCTCGAGCTCAGCGCCTCTACGCCCACCTGCGCCACCCTGTCTGTGTGGAGCTGGCCATGGTCTTGTGGCTCCTCCCTGCCCTACCACTGGACCGGCTTATCTTGGCTGGGTGTCTTTCCATCTACCTGGTTCTGGCGCACTCCCTGGACACACAGGACTGCGAGTACCTCAGCGCCCAGCTTCACAACAAGCTGCACCTCTTCACACTGCCACCGGACAGCCACACGGAGCCCACGAATCATAAGCAGGACTGAGGACTGTCCATCACTCTCCACCTTGCCCCTTGTAGGCTTGCCACCATTGTGGACTGACCACAGTCCACAGCTGAAACTCTTATAAAAAGTGTATTCACGTTGTAATGGCACGCTCTCTACAAAAAGGAAATATTTTAATGAGGGGCTGCTTTGTGTAATCTTGGGAACAATATTTTTCTGCAGTGTTGGAGATTTTAAAAAAAACAAAAACCTTTGACTGTACAATAGTTTTCCCATGCTGAGGTGCCTTTTTTTTTTTTTTTTTTTTTTTTCCCTGAAGCACTGATTCTCCAAGACCTTTTTATAGTGTTTTATACTTAAAGTTGAATTGCATGTTTGTTACAGGTGGTGTTTTCTAATTACAGTTTGGATGGAAAAAGTAGGCATAGTTGTGAGGTAAGGGTGGAATGTGTAACTGCACTGAAAGACTGTCAATGTTAATTTCCATTAGCGGTTGCTTTTCCACACCGACTTGCACAGCCTTGTTTGTTTATGCAGATCCATATTTGAGGAATAGTTTTTAACTTAAGTCCAGAATAGCAGTAAAATACGTTGAGATTTTTCATCTCTCATAATAATACACCTTCCAGGGGGGGTTCTACAGTTTTGTGATTTGCCTTCAGCTTTTCTTTTAATTAGTCGGTGGACTTGGAAAACTGAAAATTCTGGAAGTGCGTCAGCAAAACTTTCATATCACTTTTCCTGTTTGGTTTGGATTACTCTTGGGGAACTGATTCAAATTCTGGGTCACAAATTGACCTTAAAGGGTTGCTTGCAAGTAATAGAAGAGCACATTGGAAAGTAAAATTTAGTAAACAATTTTCATCGAATTCTAGTGCACAGCAGTTCACGAACAGATTTGTTGTG